>NC_090446.1:923159814-923520182 GCF_031143425.1 Pleurodeles waltl | reverse complement strand
AAATCTAGCAAACCTGTGCATTTTTGAAAACTAGACACCTAGGGGAATCTAAGATGGGGTGACTTATGGGGCTCTGACCCGGTTCTGTTACCCAAAATCATTTGCAAACCTCAAAATGTTGCCAAAAAAACACTTTTTCCTCTCATTTCGGCGACAGAAAGTTCTGGAATCTGATAGGATCCACAAATTTCCTTCAACCCAGCATTTCCCCAAGTCTCCTGATAAAAATGGTACCTCACTTGTGTGGGTAGGCCTAGCGCCTGCGAAAGGAAATGCCCCATAACACTACATGGACACATCACACTTTCACAAAGAAAACAGAGCTGTTTTTTACAAAGTGCCTAGCTGTGGATTTTGGCCTCTAGCTCAGCCGGCACCTGGGGAAACCTAGCAAACCAGCACATTTTTGAAAACTAGACACCTAGCGGAATGTAAGATGGGGTGACTTGTGGGGCTCTCCCCAGGTTCTGTTACCCAGAATCCTTTGCAAACCTCAAAAGTTCACCAAAAAAACATTTTTTCCTATCATTTCAGTGACAGAAAGTTCTGGAAACCGAGAGGAGCCACAAATGTCCTTCCACCCAGCATTCCCCCAAGTCTCCTGATAAAAATGTACCTCACTTGTGTGGCTAGCCCTACCACCCGCGAAAGGAAATGCCCCAACACACTATGTGGACACATCACATTTTCACAAAGAAAACAGAGCTGTTTTTTACAAAGTGCCTAGCTGTGGATTTTCGCCTCTAGCTCAGCCGGCACCTGGGAAAATCTAGCAAACCTGTGCATTTTCGAAAACTAGACACCTAGGTGAATCTAAGATGCGGTGACTTATGGGGCTCTGACCCGGTTCTGTTACCCAAAATCATTTGAAAACCTCAAAATGTAGCCAAAAAAACACTTTTTCCTCTCATTTCGGCAACAGAAAGTTCTGGAATCTGAGAGATTCCACAAATTTCCTTCAACCCAGCATTCCCCCTAGTCTCCTGATAAAAATGGTACCTCACTTGTGTGGGTAGGCCTTGTGCCTGCGAAAGGAAATGCCCCATAACACTACATGGACACATCACACTTTCACAAAGAAAACAGAGCTGTTTTTTACAAAGTGCCTAGCTGTGGATTATGGCCTCTAGCTCAGCCGGCACCTGGGGAAACCTAGCAAACCAGCACATTTTTGAAAAGTAGACACCTAGCGAAATCTAAGATGGGGTGACTTGTGGGGCTGTCACCAGTTCTGTTACCCAGAATCCTTTGCAAACCTCAAAAGTTCACCCCAAAAAACATTTTTTCCTATCATTTCAGTGACAGAAAGTTCTGGAAACCGAGAGGAGCCACAAACGTCCTTCCACCAGCATTCCCCCAAGTCTCCTGATAAAAATGTACCTCACTTGTGTGGCTAGCCCTAGCGCCCGCGAAAGGAAATGCCCCAAAACACTACGTGGACATATCACATTTTCACAAAGAAAACAGTGCTGTTTTTTTACAAACTGCCTAGCTGTGGATTTTGGCCCGAAGCTCAGCAGGCACCTGGGGAAACCTAGCAACCCAGTGCATGTTTGAAACTAGACACCTATAGGAATCCAAGATGGGGTGACTTGTGGGGCTCTGACCAGGATCTGTTACCCGAAATCCTTTGCAAACCTCAAAATTTCACCCCAAAAACATTTTTTCCTCTCATTTCAGTGACAGAAAGTTCTGGAAGCCGAGAGGAGCCACAAATGTCCTTCAACCCAGCATTCCCCAAGTCTCCCGATAAAAATGTACCTCACTTGTGTGGCTAGCGCTAGCGCCCACAAAAGGAAATGCCCCAAAACACAACGTGGACACATCACATTTTCACAAAGAAAATAGAGCTGTTCTTTACAAAGTGCCTAGCTGTGGATTTTGGACTCTAGCTCAGCCGGCACCTGGGGAAATATAGCAAACCTGTGCATTTCTGAAAACTAGACACCTAGGGAAATCTAAGATGGGGTGACTTGTGGGGCTCTGACCAGGTTCTGTTACCCAAAATGCTTTGCAAACCTCAAAATTTGGCCAAAAAACAGTTTTCCCTCTCATTTCGGTGACAGAAAGTTCTGGAACCTGAGAGGAGCCACAAATTTCCTTCAACCCAGCATTCCTCCAAGTCTCCTGAAAAAAATGGTACCTCACTTACGTGGGTAGGCCTAGCGCCTGTGAAAGGAAATGCCCCAAAACACTACATGGACACATCACATTTTCACAAAAAAAAAGAGCTGTTTTTTACAAAGTGCCTAGCTGTGGATTTTCGCCTCTATCTCAGCCGGCACCTGGGGAAATCTAGCAAACCTGTGCATTTTTAAAACTAGACACCTAGGGTAATCTAAGATGGGGTGACTTGTGGGGCTCTCACCAGGTTCTGTTACCCAAAATCATTTGCAAACTTCAAAATTTCGCCAAAAAAACACTTTTTCCTCTCATTTCGGTGACAGAAAGTTCTGGAATCTGAGAGGATCCACAAATTTCCTTCAACCCAGCATTCCCCCAAGTCTCCTGATAAAAATGGTACCTCACATGTGTGGGTATGCCTACCGCCTGCAAAAGGAAATGCCCCAAAACACTACATGGACACATCACATTTTCACAAAAAAAAAGAGCTGTTTTTTACAAAGTGCCTAGCTGTGGATTTTGGCCTCTAGCTCAGCCAGCACCTCGGGAAACCTAGCAAGCCAGCACATTTTTGAAAACTAGACACCGAGGCGAATCTAGGATGGGGTGACTTGTGGGGCTCTCACCAGGTTCTTTTACACAGAATGCTTTGCAAACCTCAAAAGTTGGCCCAAAAAACATTTTTTCCTCTCATTTCAGTGACAGAAAGTTCTGGAAGCCGAGAGGAACCACAAATGTCCTTCCACCCAGCACTCCCCCAAGTCTCCCAATAAAAATGTACCTCACTTGTGTGGCTAGCCCTAGCACCGGCGAAAGGAAATGCCCCAAAACACAACGTGGACTATCACATTTTCACAAAGAAAACAGAGCTGTTTTTTACAAAGTGCCTAGCTGTGTATTTTGGCCTCTAGCTCAGCCGGCACCTGGGGAAATCTAGCAAACCTCTGCATTTTTTAAAACTAGGCACCAGGGGAATCTAAGATGGGTTGACTTGTGGGGCTCTGACCAGATTCTGTTACCCAAAATCCTTTGCAAACCTTAAAATTTCACCAAAAAAACACTTTTTCCTCTTATTTCGGTGACAGAAAGTTCTGGAATCTGAGAGGAGCCACAAATTTCCTTCCACCCAGCACTCCCCCTAGTCTCCCGATAAAAGTGGTACCTCACGTGTATGGGTAGGCTTAGCGCCCGTGAAAGGAAATGCCCCAAAACGCAACGTGGACACATCACATTTTCACAAAGAAAACAGAGCTGTTTTTTACAAAGTGCCTAGCTGTGGATTTTGGCCTCTAGCTCAGCTGGCACCTGGGGAAACCAGTGCATTTATGAAAACTAGACACCTAGGGGAATCCAAGATGGAGTCACTTGTGGGGTTCTGACCAGGTTCTGTTACCCAGAATCCTTTGCTAACCTCAACATTTGGCCAAAAAAAGACTTTTTCCTCTCATTTCGGTGACAGAAAGTTCTGGAATCGAAGAGGGGCCACAAACTTCCTTCCACCCAGCATTTCACCAAGTCTCCCGATAAAAATGGTACCTCACTTTTGTGGGCAGGCCTAGCCCCACAAAAGTAAATGCCCCAACACACTATGTGGACACATCACATTTTCCCAAAGAAAACAGAGCTGTTTTTTACAAAGTGCCTAGCTGTGGATTTTCGCCTCTAGCTCAGCCGGCACCTGGGAAAATCTAGCAAACCTGTGCATTTTCGAAAACTAGACACCTAGGTGAATCTAAGATGGGGTGACTTATGGGGCTCTGACCCGGTTCTGTTACCCAAAATCATTTGAAAACCTCAAAATGTAGCCAAAAAAACACTTTTTCCTCTCATTTCGGCAACAGAAAGTTCTGGAATCTGAGAGGATCCACAAATTTCCTTCAACCCAGCATTCCCCCAAGTCTCCTGATAAAAATGGTACCTCTCTTGTGTGGGTAGGCCTTGTGCCTGCGAAAGGAAATGCCCCATAACACTACATGGACACATCACACTTTCACAAAGAAAACAGAGCTGTTTTTTACAAAGTGCCTAGCTGTGGATTTTGGCCTCTAGCTCAGCCGGCACCTGGGGAAACCTAGCAAACCAGCACATTTTTGAAAAGTAGACACCTAGCGAAATCTAAGATGGGGTGACTTGTGGGGCTCTCACCAGTTCTGTTACCCAGAATCCTTTGCAAACCTCAAAAGTTCACCCCAAAAACATTTTTTCCTATCATTTCAGTGACAGAAAGTTCTGGAAACCGAGAGGAGCCACAAACGTCCTTCCACCCAGCATTCCCCCAAGTCTCCTTATAAAAATGTACCTCACTTGTGTGGCTAGCCCTAGCGCCCGCGAAAGGAAATGCCCCAAAACACTACGTGGACACATCACATTTTCACAAAGAAAACAGTGCTGTTTTTTTACAAACTGCCTAGCTGTGGATTTTGGCCCGAAGCTCAGCAGGCACCTGGGTAAACCTAGCAACCCAGTGCATGTTTGAAACTAGACACCTATAGGAATCCAAGATGGGGTGACTTGTGGGGCTCTGACCAGGTTCTGTTACCCGAAATCCTTTGCAAACCTCAAAATTTCACCCCAAAAACATTTTTTCCTCTCATTTCAGTGACAGAAAGTTCTGGAAGCCGAGAGGAGCCACAAATGTCCTTCAACCCAGCATTCCCCAAGTCTCCCGATAAAAATGTACCTCAGTTGTGTGGCTAGCGCTAGCGCCCGCAAAAGGAAATGCCCCAAAACACAACGTGGACACATCACATTTTCACAAAGAAAATAGAGCTGTTCTTTACAAAGTGCCTAGCTGTGGATTTTGGACTCTAGCTCAGCCGGCACCTGGGGAAATATAGCAAACCTGTTCATTTTTGAAAACTAGCCACCTAGGGAAATCTAAGATGGGGTGACTTGTGGGGCTCTGACCAGGTTCTGTTACCCAAAATGCTTTGCAAACCTCAAAATTTGGCCAAAAAACTGTTTTCCCTCTCATTTCGGTGACAGAAAGTTCTGGAAACTGAGAGGAGCTACAAATTTCCTTCAACCCAGCATTCCTCCAAGTCTCCTGAAAAAAATGGTACCTCACTTACGTGGGTAGGCCTAGCGCCTGCGAAAGGAAATGCCCCAAAACACTACATGGACACATCACACTTTCACAAAGAAAACAGAGCTGTTTTTTACAAAGTGCCTAGCTGTGGATTTTGGCCTCTAGCTCAGCCGGCACCTGGGGAAACCTAGCAAACGAGCACATTTTTGAAAACTAGACACCTAGCAGAATCTAAGATGGAGTGACTTGTTGGGCTCTCCCCAGGTTCTGTTACCCATAATCCTTTGCAAACCTCAAAAGTTCACCAAAAAAACATTTTTTCCTCTCATTTCGGTGACAGAAAGTTCTGGAAGCCAGGAGGAGCCACAAATTTCCTTCCACCCAGCATTCCCCCAAGTCTCCCGATAAAAATGTACCTCACTTGTGTGGCTAGCCCTACCACCCGCGAAAGGAAATGCCCCAAAACACTATGTGGACACATCACATTTTCACAAAGAAAACAGAGCTGTTTTTTACAAAGTGCCTAGCTGTGGATTTTCGCCTCTAGCTCAGCCGGCACCTGGGAAAATCTAGCAAACCTGTGCATTTTTGAAAACTAGACACCTAGGGGAATCTAAGATGGGGTGACTTATGGGGCTCTGACCCGGTTCTGTTACCCAAAATCATTTGCAAACCTCAAAATGTTGCCAAAAAAACACTTTTTCCTCTCATTTCGGCGACAGAAAGTTCTGGAATCTGATAGGATCCACAAATTTCCTTCAACCCAGCATTTCCCCAAGTCTCCTGATAAAAATGGTACCTCACTTGTGTGGGTAGGCCTAGCGCCTGCGAAAGGAAATGCCCCATAACACTACATGGACACATCACACTTTCACAAAGAAAACAGAGCTGTTTTTTACAAAGTGCCTAGCTGTGGATTTTGGCCTCTAGCTCAGCCGGCACCTGGGGAAACCTAGCAAACCAGCACATTTTTGAAAACTAGACACCTAGCGGAATGTAAGATGGGGTGACTTGTGGGGCTCTCCCCAGGTTCTGTTACCCAGAATCCTTTGCAAACCTCAAAAGTTCACCAAAAAAACATTTTTTCCTATCATTTCAGTGACAGAAAGTTCTGGAAACCGAGAGGAGCCACAAATGTCCTTCGACCCAGCATTCCCCCAAGTCTCCTGATAAAAATGTACCTCACTTGTGTGGCTAGCCCTACCACCCGCGAAAGGAAATGCCCCAACACACTATGTGGACACATCACATTTTCACAAAGAAAACAGAGCTGTTTTTTACAAAGTGCCTAGCTGTGGATTTTCGCCTCTAGCTCAGCCGGCACCTGGGAAAATCTAGCAAACCTGTGCATTTTCGAAAACTAGACACCTAGGTGAATCTAAGATGCGGTGACTTATGGGGCTCTGACCCGGTTCTGTTACCCAAAATCATTTGAAAACCTCAAAATGTAGCCAAAAAAACACTTTTTCCTCTCATTTCGGCAACAGAAAGTTCTGGAATCTGAGAGATTCCACAAATTTCCTTCAACCCAGCATTCCCCCTAGTCTCCTGATAAAAATGGTACCTCACTTGTGTGGGTAGGCCTTGTGCCTGCGAAAGGAAATGCCCCATAACACTACATGGACACATCACACTTTCACAAAGAAAACAGAGCTGTTTTTTACAAAGTGCCTAGCTGTGGATTATGGCCTCTAGCTCAGCCGGCACCTGGGGAAACCTAGCAAACCAGCACATTTTTGAAAAGTAGACACCTAGCGAAATCTAAGATGGGGTGACTTGTGGGGCTGTCACCAGTTCTGTTACCCAGAATCCTTTGCAAACCTCAAAAGTTCACCCCAAAAACATTTTTTCCTATCATTTCAGTGACAGAAAGTTCTGGAAACCGAGAGGAGCCACAAACGTCCTTCCACCCAGCATTCCCCCAAGTCTCCTGATAAAAATGTACCTCACTTGTGTGGCTAGCCCTAGCGCCCGCGAAAGGAAATGCCCCAAAACACTACGTGGACATATCACATTTTCACAAAGAAAACAGTGCTGTTTTTTTACAAACTGCCTAGCTGTGGATTTTGGCCCGAAGCTCAGCAGGCACCTGGGGAAACCTAGCAACCCAGTGCATGTTTGAAACTAGACACCTATAGGAATCCAAGATGGGGTGACTTGTGGGGCTCTGACCAGGATCTGTTACCCGAAATCCTTTGCAAACCTCAAAATTTCACCCCAAAAACATTTTTTCCTCTCATTTCAGTGACAGAAAGTTCTGGAAGCCGAGAGGAGCCACAAATGTCCTTCAACCCAGCATTCCCCAAGTCTCCCGATAAAAATGTACCTCACTTGTGTGGCTAGCGCTAGCGCCCACAAAAGGAAATGCCCCAAAACACAACGTGGACACATCACATTTTCACAAAGAAAATAGAGCTGTTCTTTACAAAGTGCCTAGCTGTGGATTTTGGACTCTAGCTCAGCCGGCACCTGGGGAAATATAGCAAACCTGTGCATTTCTGAAAACTAGACACCTAGGGAAATCTAAGATGGGGTGACTTGTGGGGCTCTGACCAGGTTCTGTTACCCAAAATGCTTTGCAAACCTCAAAATTTGGCCAAAAAACAGTTTTCCCTCTCATTTCGGTGACAGAAAGTTCTGGAACCTGAGAGGAGCCACAAATTTCCTTCAACCCAGCATTCCTCCAAGTCTCCTGAAAAAAATGGTACCTCACTTACGTGGGTAGGCCTAGCGCCTGTGAAAGGAAATGCCCCAAAACACTACATGGACACATCACATTTTCACAAAAAAAAAGAGCTGTTTTTTACAAAGTGCCTAGCTGTGGATTTTCGCCTCTATCTCAGCCGGCACCTGGGGAAATCTAGCAAACCTGTGCATTTTTAAAACTAGACACCTAGGGTAATCTAAGATGGGGTGACTTGTGGGGCTCTCACCAGGTTCTGTTACCCAAAATCATTTGCAAACTTCAAAATTTCGCCAAAAAAACACTTTTTCCTCTCATTTCGGTGACAGAAAGTTCTGGAATCTGAGAGGATCCACAAATTTCCTTCAACCCAGCATTCCCCCAAGTCTCCTGATAAAAATGGTACCTCACATGTGTGGGTATGCCTACCGCCTGCAAAAGGAAATGCCCCAAAACACTACATGGACACATCACATTTTCACAAAAAAAAAGAGCTGTTTTTTACAAAGTGCCTAGCTGTGGATTTTGGCCTCTAGCTCAGCCAGCACCTCGGGAAACCTAGCAAGCCAGCACATTTTTGAAAACTAGACACCGAGGCGAATCTAGGATGGGGTGACTTGTGGGGCTCTCACCAGGTTCTTTTACACAGAATGCTTTGCAAACCTCAAAAGTTGGCCCAAAAAACATTTTTTCCTCTCATTTCAGTGACAGAAAGTTCTGGAAGCCGAGAGGAACCACAAATGTCCTTCCACCCAGCACTCCCCCAAGTCTCCCAATAAAAATGTACCTCACTTGTGTGGCTAGCCCTAGCACCGGCGAAAGGAAATGCCCCAAAACACAACGTGGACTATCACATTTTCACAAAGAAAACAGAGCTGTTTTTTACAAAGTGCCTAGCTGTGTATTTTGGCCTCTAGCTCAGCCGGCACCTGGGGAAATCTAGCAAACCTCTGCATTTTTTAAAACTAGGCACCAGGGGAATCTAAGATGGGTTGACTTGTGGGGCTCTGACCAGATTCTGTTACCCAAAATCCTTTGCAAACCTTAAAATTTCACCAAAAAAACACTTTTTCCTCTTATTTCGGTGACAGAAAGTTCTGGAATCTGAGAGGAGCCACAAATTTCCTTCCACCCAGCACTCCCCCTAGTCTCCCGATAAAAGTGGTACCTCACGTGTATGGGTAGGCTTAGCGCCCGTGAAAGGAAATGCCCCAAAACGCAACGTGGACACATCACATTTTCACAAAGAAAACAGAGCTGTTTTTTACAAAGTGCCTAGCTGTGGATTTTGGCCTCTAGCTCAGCTGGCACCTGGGGAAACCAGTGCATTTATGAAAACTAGACACCTAGGGGAATCCAAGATGGAGTCACTTGTGGGGTTCTGACCAGGTTCTGTTACCCAGAATCCTTTGCTAACCTCAACATTTGGCCAAAAAAAGACTTTTTCCTCTCATTTCGGTGACAGAAAGTTCTGGAATCGAAGAGGGGCCACAAACTTCCTTCCACCCAGCATTTCACCAAGTCTCCCGATAAAAATGGTACCTCACTTTTGTGGGCAGGCCTAGCCCCACAAAAGTAAATGCCCCAACACACTATGTGGACACATCACATTTTCCCAAAGAAAACAGAGCTGTTTTTTACAAAGTGCCTAGCTGTGGATTTTCGCCTCTAGCTCAGCCGGCACCTGGGAAAATCTAGCAAACCTGTGCATTTTCGAAAACTAGACACCTAGGTGAATCTAAGATGGGGTGACTTATGGGGCTCTGACCCGGTTCTGTTACCCAAAATCATTTGAAAACCTCAAAATGTAGCCAAAAAAACACTTTTTCCTCTCATTTCGGCAACAGAAAGTTCTGGAATCTGAGAGGATCCACAAATTTCCTTCAACCCAGCATTCCCCCAAGTCTCCTGATAAAAATGGTACCTCTCTTGTGTGGGTAGGCCTTGTGCCTGCGAAAGGAAATGCCCCATAACACTACATGGACACATCACACTTTCACAAAGAAAACAGAGCTGTTTTTTACAAAGTGCCTAGCTGTGGATTTTGGCCTCTAGCTCAGCCGGCACCTGGGGAAACCTAGCAAACCAGCACATTTTTGAAAAGTAGACACCTAGCGAAATCTAAGATGGGGTGACTTGTGGGGCTCTCACCAGTTCTGTTACCCAGAATCCTTTGCAAACCTCAAAAGTTCACCCCAAAAACATTTTTTCCTATCATTTCAGTGACAGAAAGTTCTGGAAACCGAGAGGAGCCACAAACGTCCTTCCACCCAGCATTCCCCCAAGTCTCCTGATAAAAATGTACCTCACTTGTGTGGCTAGCCCTAGCGCCCGCGAAAGGAAATGCCCCAAAACACTACGTGGACACATCACATTTTCACAAAGAAAACAGTGCTGTTTTTTTACAAACTGCCTAGCTGTGGATTTTGGCCCGAAGCTCAGCAGGCACCTGGGTAAACCTAGCAACCCAGTGCATGTTTGAAACTAGACACCTATAGGAATCCAAGATGGGGTGACTTGTGGGGCTCTGACCAGGTTCTGTTACCCGAAATCCTTTGCAAACCTCAAAATTTCACCCCAAAAACATTTTTTCCTCTCATTTCAGTGACAGAAAGTTCTGGAAGCCGAGAGGAGCCACAAATGTCCTTCAACCCAGCATTCCCCAAGTCTCCCGATAAAAATGTACCTCAGTTGTGTGGCTAGCGCTAGCGCCCGCAAAAGGAAATGCCCCAAAACACAACGTGGACACATCACATTTTCACAAAGAAAATAGAGCTGTTCTTTACAAAGTGCCTAGCTGTGGATTTTGGACTCTAGCTCAGCCGGCACCTGGGGAAATATAGCAAACCTGTTCATTTTTGAAAACTAGCCACCTAGGGAAATCTAAGATGGGGTGACTTGTGGGGCTCTGACCAGGTTCTGTTACCCAAAATGCTTTGCAAACCTCAAAATTTGGCCAAAAAACTGTTTTCCCTCTCATTTCGGTGACAGAAAGTTCTGGAAACTGAGAGGAGCCACAAATTTCCTTCAACCCAGCATTCCTCCAAGTCTCCTGAAAAAAATGGTACCTCACTTACGTGGGTAGGCCTAGCGCCTGCGAAAGGAAATGCCCCAAAACACTACATGGACACATCACACTTTCACAAAGAAAACAGAGCTGTTTTTTACAAAGTGCCTAGCTGTGGATTTTGGCCTCTAGCTCAGCCGGCACCTGGGGAAACCTAGCAAACGAGCACATTTTTGAAAACTAGACACCTAGCAGAATCTAAGATGGAGTGACTTGTTGGGCTCTCCCCAGGTTCTGTTACCCATAATCCTTTGCAAACCTCAAAAGTTCACCAAAAAAACATTTTTTCCTCTCATTTCGGTGACAGAAAGTTCTGGAAGCCAGGAGGAGCCACAAATTTCCTTCCACCCAGCATTCCCCCAAGTCTCCCGATAAAAATGTACCTCACTTGTGTGGCTAGCCCTACCACCCGCGAAAGGAAATGCCCCAAAACACTATGTGGACACATCACATTTTCACAAAGAAAACAGAGCTGTTTTTTACAAAGTGCCTAGCTGTGGATTTTCGCCTCTAGCTCAGCCGGCACCTGGGAAAATCTAGCAAACCTGTGCATTTTTGAAAACTAGACACCTAGGGGAATCTAAGATGGGGTGACTTATGGGGCTCTGACCCGGTTCTGTTACCCAAAATCATTTGCAAACCTCAAAATGTTGCCAAAAAAACACTTTTTCCTCTCATTTCGGCGACAGAAAGTTCTGGAATCTGATAGGATCCACAAATTTCCTTCAACCCAGCATTTCCCCAAGTCTCCTGATAAAAATGGTACCTCACTTGTGTGGGTAGGCCTAGCGCCTGCGAAAGGAAATGCCCCATAACACTACATGGACACATCACACTTTCACAAAGAAAACAGAGCTGTTTTTTACAAAGTGCCTAGCTGTGGATTTTGGCCTCTAGCTCAGCCGGCACCTGGGGAAACCTAGCAAACCAGCACATTTTTGAAAACTAGACACCTAGCGGAATGTAAGATGGGGTGACTTGTGGGGCTCTCCCCAGGTTCTGTTACCCAGAATCCTTTGCAAACCTCAAAAGTTCACCAAAAAAACATTTTTTCCTATCATTTCAGTGACAGAAAGTTCTGGAAACCGAGAGGAGCCACAAATGTCCTTCGACCCAGCATTCCCCCAAGTCTCCTGATAAAAATGTACCTCACTTGTGTGGCTAGCCCTACCACCCGCGAAAGGAAATGCCCCAACACACTATGTGGACACATCACATTTTCACAAAGAAAACAGAGCTGTTTTTTACAAAGTGCCTAGCTGTGGATTTTCGCCTCTAGCTCAGCCGGCACCTGGGAAAATCTAGCAAACCTGTGCATTTTCGAAAACTAGACACCTAGGTGAATCTAAGATGCGGTGACTTATGGGGCTCTGACCCGGTTCTGTTACCCAAAATCATTTGAAAACCTCAAAATGTAGCCAAAAAAACACTTTTTCCTCTCATTTCGGCAACAGAAAGTTCTGGAATCTGAGAGATTCCACAAATTTCCTTCAACCCAGCATTCCCCCTAGTCTCCTGATAAAAATGGTACCTCACTTGTGTGGGTAGGCCTTGTGCCTGCGAAAGGAAATGCCCCATAACACTACATGGACACATCACACTTTCACAAAGAAAACAGAGCTGTTTTTTACAAAGTGCCTAGCTGTGGATTATGGCCTCTAGCTCAGCCGGCACCTGGGGAAACCTAGCAAACCAGCACATTTTTGAAAAGTAGACACCTAGCGAAATCTAAGATGGGGTGACTTGTGGGGCTGTCACCAGTTCTGTTACCCAGAATCCTTTGCAAACCTCAAAAGTTCACCCCAAAAACATTTTTTCCTATCATTTCAGTGACAGAAAGTTCTGGAAACCGAGAGGAGCCACAAACGTCCTTCCACCCAGCATTCCCCCAAGTCTCCTGATAAAAATGTACCTCACTTGTGTGGCTAGCCCTAGCGCCCGCGAAAGGAAATGCCCCAAAACACTACGTGGACATATCACATTTTCACAAAGAAAACAGTGCTGTTTTTTTACAAACTGCCTAGCTGTGGATTTTGGCCCGAAGCTCAGCAGGCACCTGGGGAAACCTAGCAACCCAGTGCATGTTTGAAACTAGACACCTATAGGAATCCAAGATGGGGTGACTTGTGGGGCTCTGACCAGGATCTGTTACCCGAAATCCTTTGCAAACCTCAAAATTTCACCCCAAAAACATTTTTTCCTCTCATTTCAGTGACAGAAAGTTCTGGAAGCCGAGAGGAGCCACAAATGTCCTTCAACCCAGCATTCCCCAAGTCTCCCGATAAAAATGTACCTCACTTGTGTGGCTAGCGCTAGCGCCCACAAAAGGAAATGCCCCAAAACACAACGTGGACACATCACATTTTCACAAAGAAAATAGAGCTGTTCTTTACAAAGTGCCTAGCTGTGGATTTTGGACTCTAGCTCAGCCGGCACCTGGGGAAATATAGCAAACCTGTGCATTTCTGAAAACTAGACACCTAGGGAAATCTAAGATGGGGTGACTTGTGGGGCTCTGACCAGGTTCTGTTACCCAAAATGCTTTGCAAACCTCAAAATTTGGCCAAAAAACAGTTTTCCCTCTCATTTCGGTGACAGAAAGTTCTGGAACCTGAGAGGAGCCACAAATTTCCTTCAACCCAGCATTCCTCCAAGTCTCCTGAAAAAAATGGTACCTCACTTACGTGGGTAGGCCTAGCGCCTGTGAAAGGAAATGCCCCAAAACACTACATGGACACATCACATTTTCACAAAAAAAAAGAGCTGTTTTTTACAAAGTGCCTAGCTGTGGATTTTCGCCTCTATCTCAGCCGGCACCTGGGGAAATCTAGCAAACCTGTGCATTTTTAAAACTAGACACCTAGGGTAATCTAAGATGGGGTGACTTGTGGGGCTCTCACCAGGTTCTGTTACCCAAAATCATTTGCAAACTTCAAAATTTCGCCAAAAAAACACTTTTTCCTCTCATTTCGGTGACAGAAAGTTCTGGAATCTGAGAGGATCCACAAATTTCCTTCAACCCAGCATTCCCCCAAGTCTCCTGATAAAAATGGTACCTCACATGTGTGGGTATGCCTACCGCCTGCAAAAGGAAATGCCCCAAAACACTACATGGACACATCACATTTTCACAAAAAAAAAGAGCTGTTTTTTACAAAGTGCCTAGCTGTGGATTTTGGCCTCCAGCTCAGCCAGCACCTCGGGAAACCTAGCAAGCCAGCACATTTTTGAAAACTAGACACCGAGGCGAATCTAGGATGGGGTGACTTGTGGGGCTCTCACCAGGTTCTTTTACACAGAATGCTTTGCAAACCTCAAAAGTTGGCCCAAAAAACATTTTTTCCTCTCATTTCAGTGACAGAAAGTTCTGGAAGCCGAGAGGAACCACAAATGTCCTTCCACCCAGCACTCCCCCAAGTCTCCCAATAAAAATGTACCTCACTTGTGTGGCTAGCCCTAGCACCGGCGAAAGGAAATGCCCCAAAACACAACGTGGACTATCACATTTTCACAAAGAAAACAGAGCTGTTTTTTACAAAGTGCCTAGCTGTGTATTTTGGCCTCTAGCTCAGCCGGCACCTGGGGAAATCTAGCAAACCTCTGCATTTTTTAAAACTAGGCACCAGGGGAATCTAAGATGGGTTGACTTGTGGGGCTCTGACCAGATTCTGTTACCCAAAATCCTTTGCAAACCTTAAAATTTCACCAAAAAAACACTTTTTCCTCTTATTTCGGTGACAGAAAGTTCTGGAATCTGAGAGGAGCCACAAATTTCCTTCCACCCAGCACTCCCCCTAGTCTCCCGATAAAAGTGGTACCTCACGTGTATGGGTAGGCTTAGCGCCCGTGAAAGGAAATGCCCCAAAACGCAACGTGGACACATCACATTTTCACAAAGAAAACAGAGCTGTTTTTTACAAAGTGCCTAGCTGTGGATTTTGGCCTCTAGCTCAGCTGGCACCTGGGGAAACCAGTGCATTTATGAAAACTAGACACCTAGGGGAATCCAAGATGGAGTCACTTGTGGGGTTCTGACCAGGTTCTGTTACCCAGAATCCTTTGCTAAACTCAACATTTGGCCAAAAAAAGACTTTTTCCTCTCATTTCGGTGACAGAAAGTTCTGGAATCGAAGAGGGGCCACAAACTTCCTTCCACCCAGCATTTCACCAAGTCTCCCGATAAAAATGGTACCTCACTTTTGTGGGCAGGCCTAGCCCCACAAAAGTAAATGCCCCAACACACTATGTGGACACATCACATTTTCCCAAAGAAAACAGAGCTGTTTTTTACAAAGTGCCTAGCTGTGGATTTTCGCCTCTAGCTCAGCCGGCACCTGGGAAAATCTAGCAAACCTGTGCATTTTCGAAAACTAGACACCTAGGTGAATCTAAGATGGGGTGACTTATGGGGCTCTGACCCGGTTCTGTTACCCAAAATCATTTGAAAACCTCAAAATGTAGCCAAAAAAACACTTTTTCCTCTCATTTCGGCAACAGAAAGTTCTGGAATCTGAGAGGATCCACAAATTTCCTTCAACCCAGCATTCCCCCAAGTCTCCTGATAAAAATGGTACCTCTCTTGTGTGGGTAGGCCTTGTGCCTGCGAAAGGAAATGCCCCATAACACTACATGGACACATCACACTTTCACAAAGAAAACAGAGCTGTTTTTTACAAAGTGCCTAGCTGTGGATTTTGGCCTCTAGCTCAGCCGGCACCTGGGGAAACCTAGCAAACCAGCACATTTTTGAAAAGTAGACACCTAGCGAAATCTAAGATGGGGTGACTTGTGGGGCTCTCACCAGTTCTGTTACCCAGAATCCTTTGCAAACCTCAAAAGTTCACCCCAAAAACATTTTTTCCTATCATTTCAGTGACAGAAAGTTCTGGAAACCGAGAGGAGCCACAAACGTCCTTCCACCCAGCATTCCCCCAAGTCTCCTGATAAAAATGTACCTCACTTGTGTGGCTAGCCCTAGCGCCCGCGAAAGGAAATGCCCCAAAACACTACGTGGACACATCACATTTTCACAAAGAAAACAGTGCTGTTTTTTTACAAACTGCCTAGCTGTGGATTTTGGCCCGAAGCTCAGCAGGCACCTGGGTAAACCTAGCAACCCAGTGCATGTTTGAAACTAGACACCTATAGGAATCCAAGATGGGGTGACTTGTGGGGCTCTGACCAGGTTCTGTTACCCGAAATCCTTTGCAAACCTCAAAATTTCACCCCAAAAACATTTTTTCCTCTCATTTCAGTGACAGAAAGTTCTGGAAGCCGAGAGGAGCCACAAATGTCCTTCAACCCAGCATTCCCCAAGTCTCCCGATAAAAATGTACCTCAGTTGTGTGGCTAGCGCTAGCGCCCGCAAAAGGAAATGCCCCAAAACACAACGTGAACACATCACATTTTCACAAAGAAAATAGAGCTGTTCTTTACAAAGTGCCTAGCTGTGGATTTTGGACTCTAGCTCAGCCGGCACCTGGGGAAATATAGCAAACCTGTTCATTTTTGAAAACTAGACACCTAGGGAAATCTAAGATGGGGTGACTTGTGGGGCTCTGACCAGGTTCTGTTACCCAAAATGCTTTGCAAACCTCAAAATTTGGCCAAAAAACTGTTTTCCCTCTCATTTCGGTGACAGAAAGTTCTGGAAACTGAGAGGAGCCACAAATTTCCTTCAACCCAGCATTCCTCCAAGTCTCCTGAAAAAAATGGTACCTCACTTACGTGGGTAGGCCTAGCGCCTGCGAAAGGAAATGCCCCAAAACACTACATGGACACATCACACTTTCACAAAGAAAACAGAGCTGTTTTTTACAAAGTGCCTAGCTGTGGATTTTGGCCTCTAGCTCAGCCGGCACCTGGGGAAACCTAGCAAACGAGCACATTTTTGAAAACTAGACACCTAGCAGAATCTAAGATGGAGTGACTTGTTGGGCTCTCCCCAGGTTCTGTTACCCATAATCCTTTGCAAACCTCAAAAGTTCACCAAAAAAACATTTTTTCCTCTCATTTCGGTGACAGAAAGTTCTGGAAGCCAGGAGGAGCCACAAATTTCCTTCCACCCAGCATTCCCCCAAGTCTCCCGATAAAAATGTACCTCACTTGTGTGGCTAGCCCTACCACCCGCGAAAGGAAATGCCCCAAAACACTATGTGGACACATCACATTTTCACAAAGAAAACAGAGCTGTTTTTTACAAAGTGCCTAGCTGTGGATTTTCGCCTCTAGCTCAGCCGGCACCTGGGAAAATCTAGCAAACCTGTGCATTTTTGAAAACTAGACACCTAGGGGAATCTAAGATGGGGTGACTTATGGGGCTCTGACCCGGTTCTGTTACCCAAAATCATTTGCAAACCTCAAAATGTTGCCAAAAAAACACTTTTTCCTCTCATTTCGGCGACAGAAAGTTCTGGAATCTGATAGGATCAACAAATTTCCTTCAACCCAGCATTTCCCCAAGTCTCCTGATAAAAATGGTACCTCACTTGTGTGGGTAGGCCTAGCGCCTGCGAAAGGAAATGCCCCATAACACTACATGGACACATCACACTTTCACAAAGAAAACAGAGCTGTTTTTTACAAAGTGCCTAGCTGTGGATTTTGGCCGCTAGCTCAGCCGGCACCTGGGGAAACCTAGCAAACCAGCACATTTTTGAAAACTAGACACCTAGCGGAATGTAAGATGGGGTGACTTGTGGGGCTCTCCCCAGGTTCTGTTACCCAGAATCCTTTGCAAACCTCAAAAGTTCACCAAAAAAACATTTTTTCCTATCATTTCAGTGACAGAAAGTTCTGGAAACCGAGAGGAGCCACAAATGTCCTTCGACCCAGCATTCCCCCAAGTCTCCTGATAAAAATGTACCTCACTTGTGTGGCTAGCCCTACCACCCGCGAAAGGAAATGCCCCAACACACTATGTGGACACATCACATTTTCACAAAGAAAACAGAGCTGTTTTTTACAAAGTGCCTAGCTGTGGATTTTCGCCTCTAGCTCAGCCGGCACCTGGGAAAATCTAGCAAACCTGTGCATTTTCGAAAACTAGACACCTAGGTGAATCTAAGATGCGGTGACTTATGGGGCTCTGACCCGGTTCTGTTACCCAAAATCATTTGAAAACCTCAAAATGTAGCCAAAAAAACACTTTTTCCTCTCATTTCGGCAACAGAAAGTTCTGGAATCTGAGAGATTCCACAAATTTCCTTCAACCCAGCATTCCCCCAAGTCTCCTGATAAAAATGGTACCTCACTTGTGTGGGTAGGCCTTGTGCCTGCGAAAGGAAATGCCCCATAACACTACATGGACACATCACACTTTCACAAAGAAAACAGAGCTGTTTTTTACAAAGTGCCTAGCTGTGGATTATGGCCTCTAGCTCAGCCGGCACCTGGGGAAACCTAGCAAACCAGCACATTTTTGAAAAGTAGACACCTAGCGAAATCTAAGATGGGGTGACTTGTGGGGCTGTCACCAGTTCTGTTACCCAGAATCCTTTGCAAACCTCAAAAGTTCACCCCAAAAACATTTTTTCCTATCATTTCAGTGACAGAAAGTTCTGGAAACCGAGAGGAGCCACAAACGTCCTTCCACCCAGCATTCCCCCAAGTCTCCTGATAAAAATGTACCTCACTTGTGTGGCTAGCCCTAGCGCCCGCGAAAGGAAATGCCCCAAAACACTACGTGGACATATCACATTTTCACAAAGAAAACAGTGCTGTTTTTTTACAAACTGCCTAGCTGTGGATTTTGGCCCGAAGCTCAGCAGGCACCTGGGGAAACCTAGCAACCCAGTGCATGTTTGAAACTAGACACCTATAGGAATCCAAGATGGGGTGACTTGTGGGGCTCTGACCAGGATCTGTTACCCGAAATCCTTTGCAAACCTCAAAATTTCACCCCAAAAACATTTTTTCCTCTCATTTCAGTGACAGAAAGTTCTGGAAGCCGAGAGGAGCCACAAATGTCCTTCAACCCAGCATTCCCCAAGTCTCCCGATAAAAATGTACCTCACTTGTGTGGCTAGCGCTAGCGCCCACAAAAGGAAATGCCCCAAAACACAACGTGGACACATCACATTTTCACAAAGAAAATAGAGCTGTTCTTTACAAAGTGCCTAGCTGTGGATTTTGGACTCTAGCTCAGCCGGCACCTGGGGAAATATAGCAAACCTGTGCATTTCTGAAAACTAGACACCTAGGGAAATCTAAGATGGGGTGACTTGTGGGGCTCTGACCAGGTTCTGTTACCCAAAATGCTTTGCAAACCTCAAAATTTGGCCAAAAAACAGTTTTCCCTCTCATTTCGGTGACAGAAAGTTCTGGAACCTGAGAGGAGCCACAAATTTCCTTCAACCCAGCATTCCTCCAAGTCTCCTGAAAAAAATGGTACCTCACTTACGTGGGTAGGCCTAGCGCCTGTGAAAGGAAATGCCCCAAAACACTACATGGACACATCACATTTTCACAAAAAAAAAGAGCTGTTTTTTACAAAGTGCCTAGCTGTGGATTTTCGCCTCTATCTCAGCCGGCACCTGGGGAAATCTAGCAAACCTGTGCATTTTTAAAACTAGACACCTAGGGTAATCTAAGATGGGGTGACTTGTGGGGCTCTCACCAGGTTCTGTTACCCAAAATCATTTGCAAACTTCAAAATTTCGCCAAAAAAACACTTTTTCCTCTCATTTCGGTGACAGAAAGTTCTGGAATCTGAGAGGATCCACAAATTTCCTTCAACCCAGCATTCCCCCAAGTCTCCTGATAAAAATGGTACCTCACATGTGTGGGTAGGCCTACCGCCTGCAAAAGGAAATGCCCCATAACACTACATGGACACATCACACTTTCACAAAGAAAATAGAGCTGTTTTTTACAAAGTGCCTAGCTGTGGATTTTGGCCTCTAGCTCAGCCAGCACCTCGGGAAACCTAGCAAGCCAGCACATTTTTGAAAACTAGACACCGAGGCGAATCTAGGATGGGGTGACTTGTGGGGCTCTCACCAGGTTCTTTTACACAGAATGCTTTGCAAACCTCAAAAGTTGGCCCAAAAAACATTTTTTCCTCTCATTTCAGTGACAGAAAGTTCTGGAAGCCGAGAGGAACCACAAATGTCCTTCCACCCAGCACTCCCCCAAGTCTCCCAATAAAAATGTACCTCACTTGTGTGGCTAGCCCTAGCGCCGGCGAAAGGAAATGCCCCAAAACACAACGTGGACTATCACATTTTCACAAAGAAAACAGAGCTGTTTTTTACAAAGTGCCTAGCTGTGTATTTTGGCCTCTAGCTCAGCCGGCACCTGGGGAAATCTAGCAAACCTCTGCATTTTTTAAAACTAGGCACCAGGGGAATCTAAGATGGGTTGACTTGTGGGGCTCTGACCAGATTCTGTTACCCAAAATCCTTTGCAAACCTTAAAATTTCACCAAAAAAACACTTTTTCCTCTTATTTCGGTGACAGAAAGTTCTGGAATCTGAGAGGAGCCACAAATTTCCTTCCACCCAGCACTCCCCCTAGTCTCCCGATAAAAGTGGTACCTCACGTGTATGGGTAGGCTTAGCGCCCGTGAAAGGAAATGCCCCAAAACGCAACGTGGACACATAACATTTTCACAAAGAAAACAGAGCTGTTTTTTACAAAGTGCCTAGCTGTGGATTTTGGCCTCTAGCTCAGCTGGCACCTGGGGAAACCAGTGCATTTATGAAAACTAGACACCTAGGGGAATCCAAGATGGAGTCACTTGTGGGGTTCTGACCAGGTTCTGTTACCCAGAATCCTTTGCTAACCTCAACATTTGGCCAAAAAAAGACTTTTTGCTCTCATTTCGGTGACAGAAAGTTCTGGAATCGAAGAGGGGCCACAAACTTCCTTCCACCCAGCATTTCACCAAGTCTCCCGATAAAAATGGTACCTCACTTTTGTGGGCAGGCCTAGCCCCACAAAAGTAAATGCCCCAACACACTATGTGGACACATCACATTTTCACAAAGAAAACAGAGCTGTTTTTTACAAAGTGCCTAGCTGTGGATTTTCGCCTCTAGCTCAGCCGGCACCTGGGAAAATCTAGCAAACCTGTGCATTTTCGAAAACTAGACACCTAGGTGAATCTAAGATGGGGTGACTTATGGGGCTCTGACCCGGTTCTGTTACCCAAAATCATTTGAAAACCTCAAAATGTAGCCAAAAAAACACTTTTTCCTCTCATTTCGGCAACAGAAAGTTCTGGAATCTGAGAGGATCCACAAATTTCCTTCAACCCAGCATTCCTCCAAGTCTCCTGATAAAAATGGTACCTCACTTACGTGGGTAGGCCTAGCGCATGCGAAAGGAAATGCCCCAAAACACTACATGGACACATCACATTTTCACAAAGAAAAAAGAGCTGTTTTTTACAAAGTGCCTAGCTGTGGATTTTGGCCTCTAGCTCAGCCGGCACCTGGGGAAACCTAGCAAACGAGCACATTTTTGAAAACTAGACACCTAGCAGAATCTAAGATGGAGTGACTTGTTGGGCTCTCCCCAGGTTCTGTTACCCATAATCCTTTGCAAACCTCAAAAGTTCACCAAAAAAACATTTTTTCCTCTCATTTCGGTGACAGAAAGTTCTGGAAGCCAGGAGGAGCCACAAATTTCCTTCCACCCAGCATTCCCCGAAGTCTCCTGATAAAAATGTACCTCACTTGTGTGGCTAGCCCTACCACCCGCGAAAGGAAATGCCCCAAAACACTACGTGGACACATCAAATTTTCACAAAGAAAACAGTGCTGTTTTTTTACAAACTGCCTAGCTGTGGATTTTGGCCCGAAGCTCAGCAGGCACCTGGGTAAACCTAGCAACCCAGTGCATGTTTGAAACTAGACACCTATAGGAATCCAAGATGGGGTGACTTGTGGGGCTCTGACCAGGTTCTGTTACCCGAAATCCTTTGCAAACCTCAAAATTTCACCCCAAAAACATTTTTTCCTCTCATTTCAGTGATAGAAAGTTCTGGAAGCCGAGAGGAGCCACAAATGTCCTTCAACCCAGCATTCCCCAAGTCTCCCGATAAAAATGTACCTCATTTGTGTGGCTAGCGCTAGCGCCCGCAAAAGGAAATGCCCCAAAACACAACGTGGACACATCACATTTTCACAAAGAAAATAGAGCTGTTCTTTACAAAGTGCCTAGCTGTGGATTTTGGACTCTAGCTCAGCCGGCACCTGGGGAAATATAGCAAACCTGTGCATTTTTTAAAACTAGACACCTAGGGAAATCTAAGATGGGGTGACTTGTGGGGCTCTGACCAGGTTCTGTTACCCAAAATGCTTTGCAAACCTCAAAATTTGGCCAAAAAACAGTTTTCCCTCTCATTTCGGTGACAGAAAGTTCTGGAAACTGAGAGGAGCCACAAATTTCCTTCAACCCAGCATTTCTCCAAGTCTCCTGAAAAAAATGGTACCTCACTTACGTGGGTAGGCCTAGCGCCTGCGAAAGGAAATGCCCCAAAACACTACATGGACACATCACATTTCCACAAAAAAAAGAGCTGTTTTTTACAAAGTGCCTAGCTGTGGATTTTCGCCTCTAGCTCAGCCGGCACCTGGGGAAATCTAGCAAAGCTGTGCATTTTTTAAAACTAGACACCTAGGGTAATCTAAGATGGGGTGACTTGTGGGGCTCTCACCAGGTTCTGTTACCCAAAATCATTTGCAACTTCAAAATTGCGCCAAAAAAACACTTTTTCCTCTCATTTCGGTGACAGAAAGTTCTGGAATCTGAGAGGATCCACAAATTTCCTTCAACCCAGCATTCCCCCAAGTCTCCTGATAAAAATGGTACCTCACATGTGTGGGTAGGCCTACCGCCTGCAAAAGGAAATGCCCCATAACACTACATGGACACATCACACTTTCACAAAGAAAATAGAGCTGTTTTTTACAAAGTGCCTCGCTGTGGATTTTGGCCTCTAGCTCAGCCAGCACCTCGGGAAACCTAGCAAACCAGCACATTTTTGAAAACTAGACACCGAGGCGAATCTAGGATGGGGTGACTTGTGGGGCTCTCACCAGGTTCTTTTACACAGAATGCTTTGCAAACCTCAAAAGTTTGCCCAAAAAAAATGTTTTCCTCTCATTTCAGTGACAGAAAGTTCTGGAAGCCGAGAGGAACCACAAATGTCCTTCCACCCAGCACTCCCCCAAGTCTCCCGATAAAAATGTACCTCACTTGTGTGGCTAGCCCTAGCGCCGGCGAAAGGAAATGCCCCAAAACACAACGTGGACTATCACATTTTCACAAAGAAAACATAGCTGTTTTTTACAAAGTGCCTAGCTGTGTATTTTTGCCTCTAGCTCAGCCGGCACCTGGGGAAATCTAGCAAACCTCTGCATTTTTTAAAACTAGGCACCAGGGGAATCTAAGATGGGTTGACTTGTGGGGCTATGACCAGATTCTGTTACCCAAAATCCTTTGCAAACCTTAAAATTTCACCAAAAAAACACTTTTTCCTCTTATTTCGGTGACAGAAAGTTCTGGAATCTGAGAGGAGCCACAAATTTCCTTCCACCCAGCACTCCCCCTAGTCTCCCAATAAAAGTGGTACCTCACTTGTATGGGTAGGCTTAGCGCCCGTGAAAGGAAATGCCCCAAAACGCAACGTGGACACATCACATTTTCACAAAGAAAAAAGAGCTGTTTTTTACAAAGTGCCTAGCTGTGGATTTTGGCCTCTTGCTCAGCTGGCACCTGGGGAAACCAGTGCATTTATGAAAACTAGACACCTAGGGGAATCCAAGATGGAGTCACTTGTGGGGTTCTGACCAGGTTCTGTTACCCAGAATCCTTTGCTAACCTCAACATTTGGCCAAAAAAAGACTTTTTGCTCTCATTTCGGTGACAGAAAGTTCTGGAATCGAAGAGGGGCCACAAACTTCCTTCCACCCAGCATTTCACCAAGTCTCCCGATAAAAATGGTACCTCACTTTTGTGGGCAGGCCTAGCCCCACAAAAGTAAATGCCCCAAAACACAATGTGGACACATCACATTTTCACAAAGAAAACAGAGCTGTTTTTTACGATGTGTCTAGCTGTGGATTTTGGCCTCTACCTCAGCCGGCACCTGGGGAAACCTAGGAAACCAGTGCATTTTTTAAAACTAGACACCTAGGGGAATCCAAGATGGGCTGACTTGTGGGGCTCTCACCAGGTTCCGTTACCCAGAATCCTTTGTAAACCTAAAAAATTGGCAAAAAAAAATGTTTTCCTCTCATTTCGGTGACAGAAAGTTCTGGAATCCGGGAGGAGCTACAAATGTTCTTCCACCCACCGTTCCCCCAATTCTCCCGATAAAAATGGTACCTCACTTGTGTGGGTAGCCCTAGCGCCCGTGAAAGAAAATGCCCCAAAACACAACTTGGACACATCACATTTTCACAAAGAAAACAGAGCTGTTTTCTACAAAGTGCCTAGCTGTGGATTTTGGACTCTAACTTAGCCTGCACCTGAGAAAACCCAGCAAACCTGTGCATTTTTTAAAAGTAGACACCTAGTGAAATCCAAGATGGGGTGACTTGTGGGGCTCTGACCAGGTTCTGTTATCCAGAATCCTTTGCAAAGCTAAAATGTGGCCAAAAAACACATTTTCCTCTAATTTCGGTGACAGAAAGTTCTGGAATCTGATTGGAGTCAGTAATTTCCTTCCACCCAGTATTCCGCCAAGTCTCCTGATAAA
Organism: Pleurodeles waltl; assembly: GCF_031143425.1. Lineage (NCBI taxonomy): Eukaryota > Metazoa > Chordata > Amphibia > Caudata > Salamandridae > Pleurodeles > Pleurodeles waltl. The sequence continues at coordinate 923,495,572 of NC_090446.1, read as the reverse complement.
AATGATACCTCACTTGTGTGGGTGGCCCAGGTGCCTGTAACAGAAAAATGCCAAAAACCTTTAGAGATTGAGGGGATAGCACATCGACTTGGTAAGCACATATTTTTCTTTTATTCATCTTTTAGGTTGACTCAGCTTTGGGGACCCACACAAGTGAGGTATCGTTTTACTTGGGAGACTGAGAGGAACCCTGGGTGGTAGGAAATTTGTGCTGCAGCGGTGATCCTACAAAGAACAGTGAGGGAAATATGCTTTTATAAGGAAATGTTGAGGTTTGTGGAGGAGTCTGGGTGAAAAAGTGTTGGGGGAGCCAGGCAAGTAACACCTCCTTGGACTCCTTGGGGTGTTTATTTGTATAACATGTCTGGGTTTGGTAGGTTTCCCTAGATGAAGGCCGCACCTGGGACCAAAAACATAGGTTTCCCTTCCCCAAAACACAGGTAGTTTTGCAATAGATACATTTGATATATCCACCTACTTATGTGTTTTTCCAAACACTAAAATTGTGAAATGAAACACACTTTGGTTATGTTAGAAAGACCCCTCGCCCACCAACCAAGTTGGTGGCATGCTTCATCATCGGGATCCCACCCGCGACACCTAGCGTGTCACAGGTGTGCTGCGACACCTGATTACAGCGAAGGAGGTTTTGACATTTTTACCACACATACTGGTTGGATTTGGCACGAGGGTGTGTGATGGTTCAGTGGATAAAATTTTATAAACAAGAGATTTCACAAAAATGAAATTCACTGTTAGTAAGTGAAAGGCCAAAAAACCGAACCAATGACTCCCAGTTCGTGAGCTGTAAAGCTACGTCAAGGCGCCAACCGCTTTACCGTCCATTCACACACCTTCCATACATGACATGTACAAGACCATTCACGCCGCCAGCCACGGGCCCAGCACATTACAACACTCGCATCGACAGACAGCACCACTCAAGGGCCCATCACTTTCATACATCCACATGCCTGATACAGCAATCACACCAGCTGATGAGTGTGTGGACTGGCGTTTGGCTGGCACCGCCAGCCAAGCGCCACCCCACGCACACCGCCAGCCAAGCAACACCCCACTCACACCGCCAGGCAAGCACCACCCTACTCACACCACCAGCCAAGCGCCACCCCACGCACACCACCATCACTTTTGTTTGTTTTTAAACAACAAAGAAACCACTAATTATAAATAAGTACAAAACTACAAACACAAAAGCTCAAACTGAAAACATGACAGTAATGCCAACTGTGAAACTGAACATATAAAAATATAAAACAGCAGTTTACGCTCACGGATTTTCCCAATAGTTCTTCTGTGTGTGGTAGCTCCTAAAACAGCCCCCCACACACATTCCAGGCTTTGAAGGACAATCAGGGCAGTACCTCCTAGTCTCCTTCCTGATACCTCTTTGAGCACAGACTCTACATCTCTTAGCAGGAAAGTTTTTTTGGGCCGTGGGAGGAATGTGCTCAGCCAAGCGACGATCTTGTAATCTAGCCACATCTTCCACCACTGCTTGTCTAGGAACTCTTGCCTGTTCCAGCACAACAAGGCTCTCTTTGATAGACTCCTGAAATTTCGCAAATGTCATCCTTGACTCTGGGAAACTATCCTTGAACACAGCAAAAGCATTAAAAGTTGCCAAGTGGAACAGGTGAACCGCTATTTTCTTATAACAAACACAAGACTTACAAGCAGCAGTGTAAGGTTCCAACCTCTGATCTACTCGATCAACACCACCCATGTGCTTATTATAGTCTAAAATGCACACAGGTTTGCGCACTTCAGCAATCTGACCCCAAACAGCCACAGGTTAAGTACTCTCATCATGGATGGTACTTAGCATGTACACATTCTTCTTGTCTACAAATTTCAGAGTTAGCAGCTCATCATTCCGCAAGGCACTGCACTGTCCCTTCTCAGGTTTTTACAGACAAGCTCTCTTGGATAGCCTTTACGATTAGAGTGAATTGTGCCACAAGCAACAGTGTTCACTCTGAACAACTCCTTGAACAACTGAACTCCAGTGTAGAAGTTATCTACATATAAATGGTGACCTTTGTTAAACAGTCGTCTACCAAGTTCCCACACAATTTTCTCACTAACTCCAAAAGTGGGTGGACAACCAGGGGGATCAATATTGGAATCCCTACCAGTGCAGACCCGGAAATTATAAACATATATTGTACTACTTTTAGACAGCATATATATCTTACTTCCATAAAGTGCCCTCTTGCTAGGAATATACTGCCTAAAAACCAAACAACCCTTGAACAGGACCAAAGACTCATCTACAGATATTTCTTTGCCTGAAACATAGATCTCTGAAAACCGATCTACCAAATGCTCAAGTTCTGAAAAAGACTGTCAGAATCAGGGTGATCTTGTGGCAAGGCTAAGGCATTATCTACAAAATGCAACATCCGAAGAAAAAGCTCACACCGGTTATGACTCATGATGGCAGGAAATATAGTAGTTGCCATCAAGGGACTAGTAGACCAATATGAAGACAATAATCGCTTCCTCATCAGCCCCATCAAAAAAGTTAAACCCAAGAACTTTTTCAACTCTCCCAGATTTGTGGGAATCCACCGGCTAGCTCTAGAGTGTGGCCTAAGTCTAGCAGAGTTTTCCCTCAAAAACTGCTCTGCATACAAATTAGTATGCTCAACATTCTCTTCGAAAAATATATTGTCCATAAACAACTCAATAAAGTTGACGGGGAAAACGTTTTCCATATTAACTTGACACCCTGGGAAAGCAGTAAATGCAGGCAACTGTGGCGGCTCCATGTTTGGTGCAACCCACGTGTCAGGTCTTCCAATGGGAAGCCTTTCAGTCGCTGGCTCCTGCACCATCGGCACATCAGTGTCCTCCTCTCAAACAGGCCCTTCATCAGCACTGAGAGTGGCTTCATCATCAGATGATTCCTCTCTGACAGAAAATTCACTTCCAGAATCTTGCACTTCCTCCTCTGCCTCAGATGCAGAGTCAGTCTCATAATCTTGGTCAGAAGACGACTCAAAAAGCACACCAACAACCTGCTGAGCGGTCATCCTACTGCTAGCCATGATCCTTCCTACAAAAATTAACTTGACAAATGCACCACCACCAACCAGCACTGTGTAATAAGTAAGTAACAATGTGTAGCTTTATCACTAAGAGTTATAAACTTAAAAACTATACCGCTCACTTGCCTGAAAAGCTTGACTCACCAGCAATTACTCTGCACAGCCACAGCAATCACCAATGATATCCCACTAAAAAGAGAAAAAAAGCAAATTATACATAAGACAACACAATAATCATTGTGCGTAAATCTAAAGACAATTTCACACACAATCCTGCATTCAGTACACAACCTACAAACATGTCATTCATACATTGCAACAATACTCCTTTGGAGTAAATTTATTTACTTACCTAAAACATGCAACTACGCATACCGCAGGACAACCACTGCCAAAACTGCAACAAGCCACAGCAAAGGAAGCAAAAGCTTTGAACTAGAACAAAAAGAAGAAATAAACTGTTATTATCATAAATGCAAATACTTCGCCAGTTGATCAACACCCCACCACCAACCATTTTTAAATGTTCCCTTGTGTTTAGTGTTCTTTGCTTGAGGGCAGATGGGCCTAAAAAAAAAGGCCAATCTGCCCCAAAGGGGGGCGGAAATGCCATAGAATATATTGCTCCCTTTGGAGGGCGACCCTTGCCCAAGGGGTCACCCCCCCCACACAAAACACACACATGATCCCTGGCGCAAAGTGGATTCTGCCCCCCTTGAGGGCAGATGGGCCTGGAAAAAAACAAAATAGGCCGACCTGCCCCCAAGAGGGGCAGAACTTCCCAATAGTGCTTTTTGACCCTTGGTGGTGACCCTTGCCTGAAGAGGCGCACCCCCAACACAAAAAAAAAATAAAGAATAAATCCCTGGCATCTTAATGGCTTCTGTCCCCCCTCCGGGGGGCAGAACGGCCTACACAAACTAGGCCAATCTGACCCAAGGGGGGCAGAAATGGCCTAGATTACATTGCCCCCTTTGGGGGTCCACCCTTGCCCAAAAGGGCCAGCCCCACACAAAGCACACACACACATGATCCCTGGTGCTAAGTGGAATCTGCCCCCCTTGGGGGCAGAGAGGCATAAAAGAATAGGCCAATCTGCCTCCAAGGGGGCCAGAACTGCCCATTAGTAAGTTTTGCCCCATGGGGGGGGGGCGACCCTTGCCCAAGGGGGTGCCCCCAACACAAAAAAAAAGAAAAGAAACAAAAATCCCTGGCGTCTTCATGGTTTGCCTGCAAAAACTAGGCCAATCTACCCCCAAGGGGGGCAGGAATGGCCTACATTATATTGCCCCTTTTGGGGGGGGGGGGTGACCCTTGCCCAAGGGGGTGCCCCCCCAAGACAAAAAAAATGAAAACATGAAAAAAAATCCCTGGCGTTTTCATGTTTTAGGGGGGCAGAAGGGCCTACAAGATCTAGACCAATCTGCCCCCAAGGGGGGCAGAAATGGCCTACATTACATTGCCCCCTTTAGGGTGGCGACCCTTGCCCAAGGGGCCACCCCCCCACACAAAGCACACACACACACTTGATCCCTGGCGGTAAGTGGATTAAGGCCTAAAAAAGATAGGTGGATCTGCCCCCAAGGGGGGCAGAACTGCCCAATAGAACTCTTTGCCCTTTGGGGGCGACCCTTGCCCAAGGGTATATATATATATATATATATATATGTATATATATATATATATATATATATGGTAATTGTATTTATATAGCGCTTACCACCTCTGATGAGGCATGCATTGATGCACTTTTCAGTGAGCATGCTACTATGGAATCCAAAAGGATTAGTGATGGATTAGTTTAGGGAAATACGAGTACAGTATTAGTATTAGTATAGGTATTAGTATTAGTATAGGGAGGTATGATTTAATTTGAGCAGAGGACATGTGATTCTGTTAGTTGGGCTGAAAAGAGTAGGGAAGTATCCAGAAGTATTAATTGGGAGATCATAGTAGTAAGATGAGGTTTGGGATGAGTAAAGGAGAGATGGAGGAGGGAAGAGTCTGTAGGAAGGGTTTAGAGAGATCATACTAGTAAAATGGGGTTTGGAATGAGTAAAAGGAGAGCTAAATGAGGAAGAATTTAGTAGGGTTTCTTTGGGAGACCATAGTAGTAAACTGAGGTTTGGGGTTAGCCATTAGTGATAGAGGAGCGAAGTGTCTAGGGAGCGGGTATTTTAGAGATCATAGTAGTAGAATGGGTTTGGGATGAGTTGTAGAATGGAGATAGAGGATAGATTGATAGGATAGGGAGATGGTGAGACAGAGTAAAGCTTTCTGGAAAGTTCTTTTTTTATTCTTCTGCAGTAGAACTAAAGTAATAAACATATAGATACAAGATTACATAGCAAGGGAATACATCTGTAAGGAATATAATATACTGAGATTTAAGTTGTATTGTATGAACACACGTTTCAGGAGTTGCAATATGTGAAGTTTATTTATGTTTGTTAGACTTTTCATCCTTGGCTTGGTCTCCCTTAACTTTTTGCCTCTGTTTCTCAGGTTGTTGATGTGTGCTGGACTCTGTTTTTGCTGTTTTTGTTACTCTGGGCACTTTACCACTGCTACCCAGTGCTAAAGTGCAAGTGCTCTCATTCAAAATGTGTATGTAATTGGCTTATCCATGATTGGCATATTTGATTTAGTAGTAAGTCCCTGGTGAAGTGCACTAGAGGTGCCCAGGGCCTGTAAAATCAAATGCTACTAGTGGGCCTGCAGCACTTGTTGTGCCACCCACAGAAGTAGCTCTGTAATCATGTCTCAGTCCTGCCACTTCAGTGTCTGTGTGTGCAGTTTTAACTGTAAATTCGACATGGCAAGTGTAGCCACTTGCCAGGCCTAAATCTTCCCTTTCCTTACATATAAAAGACCCCTAAGGTAGGCCCTAGGTAGCCCCAAGGGCAGGGTGCAGTGTATAGTTAAGGTAGGACATATAGGCCCTCATTATGACATTGGTGGTAAGTCCCGCTTACCACCATGCCGACTGCCGCCAACATACCGCCGCCCCAACGGTTTACCACTACCCATATTATGACACACACATAGCAATCCGTCACTATACAGCCACACACACAAGTCCACCAGCTTAAAGGTCAGTGATAAACTGGCGGTAGCAAAACCCTCACCGTTATGCCAACAGAACTAAGCCCACAACATTATGACCCACGAATCACTGCGGCGGACATTCAGTGGTGCTAAACCATTGGCAGTACATACCGCCACGCTCAAAATACACACAAACTAACAAAACAGCACTACATTGGACAATTCAAACCACACACCTGACACATATACACACACCACACCCACACACCCACACACCCACCCACCCACACCAATCTAAAACACACACACACACACTACCCACAACCCTTTACAACTCCAAACAATTGACAGCAGAGAGAGACTCCAAGAGCACCCACTGAACCAGAGCCACAGAACACCATCACCCATACACCATCCACGCACCTTACAGCACACTCCCCAACGCAACACTCCACACACCCTCACAGACACCACACACGCTACACCCATGTCACCACAAAGACACCCGATATTCTCTGAGGAGGAGCTAAGGATCATGGTAGAGGAAATCATCCGGGTAGAGCCACAGCTATTCGGATCACAGGTGCAACAGACATCCATTGCTAGGAAGATGGAGCTATGGTGGAGAATCGTGAACAGGGTCAACACCATGGGACAGCACCCCAGAACAAGGGATGACATCAGGAAGAGGTGGAACGACCTACGGGGGAAGGTACGTTCTGTGGTAGCAAGAAACCAGATAGATGTACAGGGGACTGGCAGTGGACCCCCACCACCTCCCCAACAACTAACAACATGGGAGGAGCAAGGCTTGGCAATACTGCATCCTGAGGCCCTGGCAGGAGAAGTAGGAGGTAAGACAACTCTTTACTAATTTCACCACCCCTACCTGTATGTCATCACATACCCTCACCCCTACCCTCAACCGCATCACTCCACCACCTCACATACACCCTACCATCGCAACCCACTGTTGTTGCACATAACACCAACGCACGGACCCCCAACACAGACCTGCATGGACACACATCACTAAAGCATGCGCATTACAGAGAATCACCTAGCCCACAAAATCACTACTCACACAAAGCAAAGCTGACAGGGCACTCACAACCATACAGGGCAACACACCCATGCACAAGATGTCACACGCAGAAACGATAACACTGTATTTATGTCCCCACAGTTCCCCCACACAATGTCACCAGAGAGGAGGTGCCAGCAACATCCAGTCCCCCCACAGAAGAGGCCCACAGTGATGACAGCAGCTCTGGACACCTGGATGTGGATGACCAACCTGGCCCATCAGGGATCTCTGGACAGTCTGTTACCCAGGCACAGTCCCATACCACCACAGAGCCTCTCCCCTTAGGAAATACCAGCACAGCACCCTCTCAGCGGGACCATATCTCTGTCCCCAGGACACGTCAATCAGCAGTGTGTCCACCACTACAGGGACCCGAGGGCACACCACAAACACAGGACAATCAGGGACCTTGCGCCAGTGGCAGCGGGTACACGGTTCAGGGTACAGAGGCACAGCACAACAGGGAAGCTGCGAGGGCTGCTGTGCGACAGGGGGAGGACAGGCCCAGGGAACCGACTCTCCAGGAGGCACTCACCAACATCCTGGGAGCATACCACCATTCTGAAGAGACGATGGGCCAGATACTGTACAAGTTGCCGGAGACCCAGTGGCTGCAGGAGGGACAGTACCTGGGGATCATGGAGGACCTGAAGGACATCCACACCACCCTGGATACCATTGCAGGGGTGCTGGCAGACATGGCCAACACCATGAGGGAGGCATTGGCACACCACCGGGCCCCTGACACTAGCCACACCGATGAACAGCCCTCCACCTCCTCTGCCGCCACGGGAACAACAGGCCACCAGCACCCCTCCCCCTGCAGAGGGAAAACCACCCCGCAAACGGTCCCTGCGATCCAGGCAGAAGCCAGAGACTATTGCCAAGACCCCCGCCAGGAAATAAGACTCTCCTGATTGTCACCCTTGTGTCCCACTCTGTCACCCTGTCCACCATGAACTGCCATTGCTTCCTTTCCTATGCCCCCTTGGACAACGCACCTGTGATACAAATAGACTGGACTCTATCCTGGACATTCCTCCACCATCAACCCAGCCCATTTCACTACCCCCTCTACTTCTTAATACTTAAATAAACACATTAAAAAAATACAAGTATGGAGTCTGTCAAATGATTGAACAAAGTATTTGTTTATCAAGCTTTAAACACTGCAATACAACTGTACAGCAATAAATACGTAGGAATGACCTGTAGTAGGCTGCAGTCAACACACCAGGCGCAAGAGTGGGGCACAGATACCTGAAAATAGAGATGCCAAAGGGTACAGTAAGTGGCCATAGAATTGGAAGAATCTGACTGCCATGTACAATGTCAAACACAAAACTGTCAATGCAAAGTGAAGTTACAGTGTCTTACCTGTGTGTCACTGGAAGTACTGTTGTATAATAGCTGTTCTGTTGTCCTCATCCTCATCCTCTGCTTCCTCATCTTCACTGTCCACAGGGACCACTGCTGCCACACTCCCATCTCCAACCTCAACCTCCTGCAGAAAAGGCACCTGCCGTCTCAAGGCAAGGTTATGCACCATGCAGCATGTCACGATTATCTGGCAGACCTTCTTGGGTGAGTAGTACAGGGATCCACCAGTTAGATGGAGGCAACTGAATCTGGCCTTGAGGAGGCCGAAAGTCCTTTCTAGGATTCTTCTTGTCCGCCCATGTGCCTCATTGTAACGTTCCTCTGCCCTTGTCCTAGGATTCCTCACAAGGGTCAGTAGCCATGAGAGGTTGGGGTAACCAGAGTCACCTGCAAATATTGAGGGATACCTGTTAGCCAAACACTAACCCTTATGGCCAACACCATACCCATACACCAACATACACTGGGTGGGAACCAGGGCTCACCTATTAGCCACACCCGGTGCCTCTGGAGTTGAGCCATCACATATGGGATGCGGCTATTCCTCAGGATATAGGCATCATGCACCGACCCAGGATACTTAGCATTGACATGGGAGATGCGCTGGTCCATCAGGCACACTATCTGCATAATCCTGGAGTGAAAGCTCTTTTGATTTCTGAACACCTGTTCATTTCTCAGGGGGGGACAAATGCAAAAATGATGGGGATATGTCCTATTGCATAGAAGTCAGCTTTCACTGTGGCCAAATCCTCCACCTGGGGGAAAACAATGTAGCTGCACATGTGTTTAATCAGGGCAGACAACACTCTGGTCAGCACTATTGAGAACATTGGCTGAGACATTCCTGCTGCCAAGCCCACTGTCACTTGGAAGGAGCCAGTTGCCAGGAAATGGAGCACAGATAGGATTTGCACAAGAGGAGGATCCCAGTGGGGTGACGGATAGCAGATATCAGGTCAGGCTCCAATTGGGCACACAGCTCTGTGATCGTGGCCCTGACCAGGCTATAGGTGAGGATAATGTGCCCGTCCTCCATTGTTGCCAAGTCCACCAGGGGTCTGTACATTGGGGGATGTCTCCATCTCCTATTCATCCACAGCGGTTGTAATCTAGGGGCCAAAACGGTGATCAGCTGGTCAGTATTCCACATTTCCAAACACTACACTGCATTACATGTTGTAACTGTAACAGCATGATGTTGGATAGGCCCAAATGGTGCCTAGGTGTACTGTGACACAGTTAGGTGCCATGGTCTGCCCCCGCTCGAAAGGGCGTCCGCCTGTCCTGTGTGGATGGACATGTGAAAATGGTCATGTGAATGACATGAGGTAATGCCGCTGACGTTGTGTGCCGTTGCGTGAGGCGGTCGAGCACCGTCATGCAACTTCTCATTGGTTGTCATTGGGCTCTATGGGTTACAGTGGCCAATGTTAATGTATGCCGGCGGTGATGGTACGTACCGCTGCGGAAGTGACCGACATTTTCTATCTGTTTACTCTCTTGCTACCTGACCTTCAACAGGAGGGGACCTACACTGCAAGTGCTGCTATGACCTGTGTCTTGAACCGACCATGGCTTGTGTCAGTGGGGAAAGGGCCCCTGCCTTCACCGCTGCAGAGTTGGAGAGACTGGTGGATGGGGTCCTACCCCAGTACCAAATGCTGTATGGGCCTCCGGACCACCAGGTGAGTACAATGTGAGTACGATGCAAGGGGCATGAATGCATGGAGTGCTGTCAGTGAGGGCCTTGTGTAGGGGGCGTTGATGGAAGGGTTATGGGCAGCGCAATGCATGCATGGTGGGCACTGTCTTTGCGAAAGGTGATGTGAGGGCTATGGTGGGCCATGAGTGTAACAGGCTGGACGGTATGATTGATATCTTATTCTATGTTTATTTTTCTGCAGGTCAGTGCCCATCAGAAAAAGGGGATATGGCGTGCCATTGTCAAGGACGTGAGGACCCTGGGGGTCTATGGCAGGTGGAGCATAAATTGCCGCAAAGGGTGGGAGGACCGGAGATGCTGGGCAAGGAAGATTGCGGAGGCCCAGCTGGGGATGGCCCCCTTATGAGAAAGGGGTGCCCATCGACCCCTGACCCTACTGATGGCCCGCATTCTGGCTGTGGCCTATCCGGAGCTGGATGGGCGCTTTAGGGCATCACAGCAGCCACAAGGGGGTGAGTACAGTTTCCCAATATACTACTTGCGCGTGGTGGGGTGGTCTCTGAGTGGGGGATGTGGGCCTGTGGGTGTCCCCTTGCCAGGCCGGACATTGCAGGGTAGGTCCCATGTTGGGCAGCGGCTGATGAGCACCACCTCCTAACAAGCTAGTAGGCATCAACTACTGGGCAGGGGTCTCTGGGTACCAGGTGTGCTGCTGTTGGGAGTTAGGTATTCCTGTTCATGGCCTGCTGACTAGCATTTTGACTGGTATTGCTTTGCATAGTGCATAGGGCGGTTCCCTGTGTGTGTGTGTGTGTGTGTGTGTGTCGTGTACACCAACGGTGGTGTTGGATCAGCCACTGACCAAGTGTATACTTTGTCTCTTTCCCCCCCTTTTTGTTTTGTCACCCTGTCCTTATGTGCATTAGCATCATCTGGTGGAAGAGCAGAGGCACCGGCGACGGGGGGAGCTGCATCCCAAAGGGCCCATGAGGCCAAATCCACTGACGGTGAGGGCTCAAATGGGATGGAGGGCGAGGGGAGCACCACAGCAGGGACAGGAGGGGACAGATCTGACAGTGATACCTCCTCCGATGGAAGCTTCCTGGTGGTGCAAGACACCTCTGTGCCCACCCCAACTACAGGTACAGCCGCCCCCTCGTACCAGCACCGCCCTCCCAGCAGCCCCTCAGCATGTTTCTCATGCCCGCTCACCCAGGAGGGTGGGCATCTCCTTCGCCCCAGGCACATCAGGCCCTGCCCCAGTTAGCCCTGCTGACGTGAGTCAGGAGGCTACTGACCTCCTGCAATCCATCTCTGTAGGGAAGTCAGCCATAGTGAATGCCATCCAGGGACTGGCAGCCCACTTGCAACAAACAAATGCATTCCTGGAGGACATTCACTCTGTCATGGTGGCCCAACAGAGATCAATCCAGGCTCTGCCCTCCTCCCTGATGACAGCCATTATCCTTGTTTCTAGCCTCCCCCCTCCATCTTCCTCTACCCAGTCACATTCCCCTCAACCCCTACCTATCCCAAGCAGACATTCAGACCAGCATTCACCCAAGACAACACACAGGAGTGGCTCAGGCAAACACAAGCACCACACATCATCCCACAGGCACTCACAAAAATACCATCCAGATGCAGACACGCCAACATCCAAAGCCTCCACTGTGTCTCCCTCCTCGTCCACCACCCTCCCAGTAGCGTCTCCACTCATACCTGCATGCACTACATCCTCATCCACTACCTCCATCACCATCAGGTCTATCACTACATACCCTTCATTGGCAGTCCCCTCCCCCACATCTATGCACATGTCCCCTGTGTCCTCTCCCACTGTGTCTGTGCACCCTCCTCCAAAAATACACAAACCCAAGCACTCAGACACCCAACAGCCATCCACCTCACAACACCATCCAGCCCATGCACCTGCTCCCAAAATCAGTAGACACCTCCTACAACCACTCCATCTTCCTCCACTCCCAAACCTTCAACCTCTTCCTGCCCCGGTGTCCTTAACAAGCTTTTCCCTTTCCACCGTTGAACTCTTGTCTACCCCGCCCCCCCATCCTTCACGTTGGTCCAGGGTGGTCAGAACCCAGGCGAGTACCTCAGCCACCCAGTCCACGGCCACAGTAGTGTTGACAGCTACTGCAGGTGGGAGAGTGTCAACATCAGGGCAGTGCGCACTCTACGGGCGACTAAAATTAAAAAACCCAGCCTTTATGCAAGAGCATAATTCATGCATTGTGTTTATATGCAGTATGTTAACCTTTTGCATTGCAGACTTTAACCTTGAAAAAACACTATTAATGATGTTTGCAATTACTGTTCTTTTGCAAGGTATTGCTGCAGACTTACTGAGTGTGTTAGGGTGTAGTCCCTTTCTAGGGCCTTCCGGAAGCTTTCTCTGCAGCATGACTGGGTGTGGTTGTGGGCTGGACCAGACTCTATATAAGGGAGCTAGCCCAGCTCCACGTGCTCACTATTCAGAGGTCCCGATGAAGAGCAGCAGCATTTTCCTGAGCCCCTGTTCCAGAGGCCTACCTTGGTGTTCCAGGAATGCCCCGCATTCTTTTGGTGATCCTTGAGCAGGGTGGTAAGACGAAGGTCGGGCTGGTCCCCCGACCCCGTTCTAAGAGACTCTTGAGCTTTGGGGCCTACTCGTAAAACTTTCAGAGTACGCAAATCATTGCTCTGATTCAGATCTTGGTGTTCGGATCGGCAAAGGCTTGCACGATTCATTCCCGCATTTAAACCTTGATGTTCAGATCGCCTACAAAGCGCGCGATCATTTCATGGCATTTGCATATTCTTGTTGAGATTGGCAGTGTGCGCGATTCATTCCCGCATTTAAACCTTGATGTTCAGATCGCTTACAGAGTGCGCGATCATTTCATGGCATTTGCACATTCTTGTTGAGATCGACAGTGTGCGTGATTCATTCCCGCATTTAAACCTTGGTGTTCAGATCGCTTACAGAGTGCGCAATCATTTCATGGCATTTGCATATACTTGTTGGAATCAGCAGTGTGCGCGATTCATTTCCCGCATTTAAATCTAGGTGCTCAGATCGCTTACAGAGTGCGCAATCATTTCATGGCATTTGCATATACTTGTTGGAATCGGCAGTGTGCGCGATTCATTTCCCACATTTAAATCTTGGTGTTCAGATCGCTTACAGTGTGCGCGATCATTTCATGGCATTTGCATGTACTTGTTGGAATCGGCAGTGTGTGCGATTCATTTCCCGCATTCAAACCTTGATGTTCAGATCTCTTACAGTGTGCCCGATCATTTCATGGCAATTAAAATTTTGATGTGTAGTGTTTCCTGAAGTGCACACGATTATCCAGGGCCTTTGAATTTTCTGCAAAGGAGTTAAATTCAAGATGTTACATTCTATGTGCATGTTAAGTCCTTAGTACAATTCCTATTGTTTTCCAGGGAATGTTCAGATTACCCTTTTGTCCTAAAGAGGCAATGTTTGTTCTGTTCTGAAACATAATTCTAGAAGGTTCCTATACTCCCAGACAGTATGTGACATTTCATGAAAAGTTCATATGAAACACTGTAAAAACCACTCTTGATTCCTTCCCAGGTACCCAGACATCTTGAGGTCTAGTTATAGTCCTATCTAAAGTTATCCATGGTTACAGTATGACAATGCTTAGACTCATAGTCTACTGAAAATCAATGTGCTAATATCTTGACATTGTGTTGTTTAACCTTTTGCTTCCTATAGGTCTCCTTCCCAGCTTTTCCCATCCTAATCCCCTTTTCCCCCGCTTGGACTCTCCCAGGCTCTGTGATATTTCTATCAGAGTTTTGGAGCTGTCTAGTGGTGGACATGTTGGGAGGGTACGCAGGCCCTGAGGATCTAGTCTCCCTGACAGAGAGGCTCCAGGGAACCAGCCATCAGCACTGAAAGTGTGCCTGCACCAGCAGCCACTGGGAAGGGCAAGGAGGCACCTCCAGCTGCCAAGGTGAAGGGCAAGGAGGCACCACCAGCTGCCAAGGGGAAGGGCAAGGAGGCACCACCAGCTGCAAAAGGGAAGGGCAAGGGACTTTCACCAGCAGGCAGGAAGGACAGGAGGCCTGGTGCTGGGGCTGATTCTGAGCCCCCCCACCAACCATGGCAGTTCAGCCATCTGAGACTGCAGGGGAAGGGCTGGAGCCTCCCCCACCACTGCCTGTGCCGCCACCAGCACTGCCAGCAGCAGCCCCAGTGGGCAGCCCTCCAAGGCTGCAGGGGAAGGGCTGGAGCCTCCCCCCACCACTGCCGGCACCGCCACCAGCACCGCCACTTACACCACTGCCAGCAGCAGCAGCCCCAGTGGGCAGCCATCAGAGGCTGCAGGGGAAGGCCTGGAGTCTCCCACCACCACTGGCATCCCCGACACCAGCACCGTCATTGCCACCACTGAGCAGCCGTCACCGCCGGTGGTCAGTGTGTTGTCCTGCCTCCATGGGCTGTAGTGCGTCCTGGACCGTGCAAATCCTGTAGGTGTGACACCCAGGTGAGAGACTGTGACCTTGCACTCCCCAAGTGCTGCAACACAGGGCACAAGGCCCCCTGCAGAACCAGTGGAAGAAGCCCTCCACTCACCCCATCTTTGCCAGGATGAAGCACAATGGGCACAAGGCCCCCTCCAGAACCAGTGTAAGAAGCCATCCACATCCACTCACCCTATCCTTGCAAGGATGAAGCACCCTGGGCACAAGGCCCCCTCCAGAAACAGTGGAAGAAGCCATCCACTAGAGAGACTGTGGCTTTGCACTCCCCAGGACCAAGCAGTGGGCAAACCACCCACTTGAGAGACTGTGGCCTTCCACTCCCCAGGACCAAGCAGTGGGCAAACCACCCACTTGAGAGACTGTGCCCTTGCACTCCCCAGGACCAAGCAGTGGGCAAACCACCCACTTGAGAGACTGTGGCCTTGCACATTCCAGGAAACCGCTCAGGGCATGTAGCCCCCTCCAGGGCCAGTGGTGTTGTACCATCTTCTGGCTGAGATCCCCCCCATTCCCCGTCCCCTGAGGTGCCTGTGTATTTTCTACCTGATGCCCCTGCAGTGTTCTCTCCTTGTTACTGTAGGAGTTAAGTGGGGACTTGGCCTATGTGTAGTGGCCCTGTGGCCCACTGACATTGAGGACTGGGCAGTGTCCCTCCATTCGTATATATGTATATACTGTTTTGATTTAGAAGCACATATATCTACTATTTTATCTTATTACACTCACTTTAATCAATTCCTTTTGTCCTTGCATTATTCCTGAGGGGTACGGGGCAGATATGTAATGTTATTGCATCTGTTTGTGTGTATGGTGTTGAGGGTGGGGGTGTTGCATGTTGTGTGTGTGTGTCACTCTCTTTTTCCTCCCCCCTCCCTTGTGTGCTAGGTGGCAGTACTCACCGTGGTCGTCTTTGCCGGCATTGATGTTTGTAATGCATGAAAAGGTATACAAGCATGGGGAAGATGTGCAAGTCGGGCTCCATTGCGGCGTGGTTCTTCCTTGAGTCTCCAGAGGTGAGTCCTTTGCCTTTTGTGTACTGTTTCCGCCATGCTTTTGATGTAGTTGGTACCGATATGGAAAAGGTGGCGGATAGGCCTGTCTTAATACAGTGGGCAGAGCATTGTCTCCCACCTGGCTGTTGGCGGTTACCACCGTGGTGCTTGTTGCTACTGCCATGGCTGTTGGTGTGTTAAAGTGGCTGTCTGTGTGGGCGGTTTCCGCCGTGGTCATAATTCCATTTTTATTACCATCAGCCTGTTGGCGGTATTACCGTCGCTTTATCACCAACCTCCAGGGTTGTAATGAGGGCCATAGTAATGTTTTTAAATGTCCTGACAGTGAAATATTGCTAAATTTGTTTTTCACTGTTGCAAGGCATGTCTCTCTCATAGGTTAACATGAGTGCTACCTTTAAATCTGATTATAGTGTAGATTCCCTTTGGGAGCAGATAAACATGTGGAATTTGGAGTCTCTGAGCTCACAATTTAAAAATACACCTTTTAGTAAAGTTGATTTTCAGATTGTGTGTTCGAAAATGCCACTTTTATAAAGTGAGCATTTTCACGCTTAAACCATTTCTGTGACTCTGCCTGTTTGTGGATTCCCTGTCTGGGTCAGTTTGACAGTTGGGGTGGTTGCACCAATTACTAGACAGTGACACAAAGGGAGCTGGGGTGTAGTCTGAATTTCCTGATGAGTCATCTGTGCTAGAAGGGAGGGGAGAAGTGGTCACTCACACCTGAAAGGGCTGTGCCTGCCCTCACACAATGCAGTCTCCAACCCCCTGGTGAGTGTCTGGGGCCTGGGCAAGGCAGGATATCACAATCAAGAGAGACTTTCCTTTGAAGTAAGCCTATTTCAAAGAGCAAAATGGGTATAAGAAGGGCACCCAAAACCACAAACCTTAGAACGCTTCTGGAAACCAAGAGGAACCTCTGCCTGGAGAAGAGCTGAAGAGCTGAGGAAGAAGAGCTGTCCTGCCTGTGACTGTGCTTTGTGAGCTATCCTGCTGTTGCTGCTTCTGCCTGTGCTAGAGGACAAAGACTGGGCTGTGTGTTGCCTTCCATCTTGAGAAGAACTCTCCAAGGCCTTGACTTAGTGCTTGCCTCCTGTTATTTGAAGTCTCAGGGACAGCAAACACTTCTCTCTGCCAGCACCTGGAGGCTCTGCTGAGACACCTATTCTGCCAAGTGTTGCCCATCCAGTTCCTGGGACTCTGAAAGGAGAAGTTGGCAGGAGAAGAGTGAGAAATCCACACACAGACCGCTGTCCGGGGAAAAGATTGATGCGACTCTGATCTGCAGCTGAAAAGCGACGCTCGCCTGCAACGCGACCGGAAGATCGATGCCCGCAGCTGGAGAAATGACTAACAGCATTGCTGACGGAGGCTGGTGAGATTGCAACCCAAGCTGCGTGGTTTTAGGATCATTGTCCAGCTGGATTTCTGACGCAAACACCGCTGGGCCTGTAAAAAGAAAGCAAGGCCTGCCCAGACCCGGGAGTGCTGACCCGATCAACGCATCGCTCTCCTGTGGAGAGAAGAAATAACGCATGCCGACTCGACTAAACGAGAAAGGATGCAAGGGCTCACTCGTGAGTGAAATCGACACATCGCAAGCCCTTTTTGACGCACATGCAGGGTTATTTTTGATGCACCCAAGGTACATTTTCACTCTAACAGCGTTAGCGTTGTGTTTAAAATTACATGAAGATCCTGTTTGCATTTTTAGTGATAACTTGACTTGTGTATTGTAGATTTTTGTCATTTTGGTGTTGTTTTGTTTAGATAAAGATTTTCTATTTGTCTAAACCTGTGTTGTGTCATTTTGTAGTGTTTTCATTGAGTTACTGTGTGTGTTGGTACAAATACTTTACAACTAGCACTCTGAAGTTAAGCCTACTGCTCGTGCCAAGCTACCAAGGGGATAAGCAGGGGTTAGCTGAGGGTGATTCTCTTTTACCCTGACTAGAGTGAGGGTCGTTGCTTGAACAGGGGGTAGCCTGACTACCAACCAAAGACCCCATTTCTAAGAACATTATTTTACCTTTTCTCAAAATTTCAATAGTGAATTGCTGGTGGATAAAGAAATAAGATAATATTTACCTACTGTGGGAGATAAAATAAAAAACAGATACTCATAAGCATCTAATCAAACAACTTATACAGAAACTATCCAATGACCAATGAACATGTTAAGCGTAGAACAATATACACACATAAATATAGATACATACATACATAAACACACATATACAGAATATATATATATATATATATATATATATATATATATATATATATATATATATATATATGCTCATACGAACTCCTAAACATACATGAATGTAACCATGAGTAAAATATACATTTGTTAAAACCGGCCTAAATAATATGACTAGATTTTAAGATAAAATAGTTATTGTACCTATTTGTACAAAGAACACACATATCTAGCTATATACATATAATCAATTATGAATGTTTACGTACACATGGATATGCAGTCCACTGCTGTTTGAGTATGGTGGTTATGTAGGAAAGAGCCAACTCTTGATAAGTCTTCTGAAGATAAGATAGTTATCAATGGATCTTATACTTGTGGGTAATGAATGTCATAGTTTGGCCGCATGAACAGAGAAAGATGTACCACTTGTCTTTTTCTTATATGGTGGTGTTTTGAGGTGGGGTGTCAATCTCGAGTGGACGTTTCTTTGTTGAATGTATTTGGTGATTTTCTCATTGATGAAAAGCGGTCCCGTTCCATGCATTACTTTGTATGTGATACAAAGCAGCTTGAAAGTGGATCTTCGGGAAGCCAGTAACATTGTAGGGCCTTCAAGGCAGGGGAGATGTGGGCTTGTGGCTTTACATATAGAAGTAGTCTGGCAGCTGAATTCTGAATGCGTTGTAGCTTTTTCATACTAGATAGAGATGACCTATTGTAGAGGCCATTGGCGTAATCCAGTTTAGATAGTACAAGAGAGAGAGTAGCATGCACCTTGTGTGGAAATCCGAGGTGGGGGAAGATGTGTCGCAGAGCTGGCATAGTGATGAACCTTGATCTGGCTAATTTGTCTACTTGAGCATTTATTGTTAACTTGGAGTCCCTGTTAATGCAAGGTTTCTAACTTCTTTAGACACTATAGGAGGTGGTCCCAGATCAACAGGCCTGGCGCAGAGTGGCTCATAATTTTTCCATTCGCCACATGTGAGTATTTCTGTTTCGGTAGCATTCAATTTGAGATGGCTCCATGTCATCCAGTGATCAACGGCTCTGAGGCAACTGTAGATTTGTGAGTTCCATATGTCTTTGGGCATTCCAGTTTAAGAAGTATG
Organism: Pleurodeles waltl; assembly: GCF_031143425.1. Taxonomy (NCBI): domain Eukaryota; kingdom Metazoa; phylum Chordata; class Amphibia; order Caudata; family Salamandridae; genus Pleurodeles; species Pleurodeles waltl. The sequence goes on along the minus strand of NC_090446.1, from coordinate 923,476,459 downwards.
TGTGTGCCATCCGCATAGTTGTAACACGTGAGTTGAAATTCATTGATCATTGCCGGTAATGATATCGTGTAGATGTTGAAAAGCATGGGTGGGATGATTGACCCTTGAGGGACACCTGCTTCTGTGAAGTCCCTTCTATGCTGGCTCAGTAGATTCTTTGTATTAGTGTGTCTTAATCAACTGTGTAAAAAGCAGTTGGGAGGTCCAGGAGAAGTAGTGCAGCAACTCCTTTGTGGTCTATTGTTTTTTTAAGATCATCCCAGATAGCGATGAGAGCAGACTCTGTGTTTCTTCCTGGGCAGAATCCAATTTGATAGTATGAAAGTATGGAGTAAAGCTGCTGTTTCCTTCAGGTTGCCCAGGAAAGGTCCATTTGTAATTGGTCTGGAGTCTGTAGTTGTTGGGGTCATGCTGGTCCAGGTTTGTTTTCTTTAATAATGGGTGTATATTTTTTGTTAAGGTCTTCAGGAAAGATTCCCATAGTTAAAGAATTTTTGATGAGTCTTCTTACTGATTTGGCAGTATAGGTAGATAAAAGAATGTTCTTGCAGATGTGTGGTGAACAAGGGTCAGAAAGGCAGCTGAAACGCCTGCTTGCTTTGACCAGATCCATAAATTCACTTTGTGATGTTTGTTTGAAGGGGTGCTGAGGCTGGGTTGGCTTACTCTTGGATGTGATTTTTGGAAATGACTTGGTGCTGGTGGTTTTCGCTTCTTTTAACTATAAGTCCAATGTGTCTGTCTTGGTTGTGTAATGATCTGCCAGTTTGTCTGTGAATTCTAGAGTAATGGGATGAGTTACTTCCATGCATTTAGGTTTTTGAAATTTGTTGAGAATTTATAAAATTATTTATTTGCAGATATAGCATTTTGAATTCTGCCTGAGTAGTTACATTTTTAGCATATTTGATTGACAATTTGTATAATTTGATGTATGTAAGGTTGTCACAGGTGTGTTGATTTGTGGTGTTTTATGTTGGAAAGTTACCAAATGGTGGTCTGACCATGTGACTGGTGTGATGCTTTGAACGGTAACTATAATGACGTCTAGGATATGTCCAGCGATGTGTGTGGTATTGTGTACAATTGTTTTGTAGGTTAAATGTGCCTAGGACGAGGCCAGTGATGATAGCTATTGGATGGGGCATGTTTAGGTCCCCAAGAATGCATAGGTTGGAGTATAATGTGTCTGGGAATGTTGAATTGCTGTGGTGGTCCACTAAAGGAGGAGGAATTTACAGGAGGATGTTGGTGTAGGGTTGCATCTGGTGATGAGGGCCTCACAACCTTGTATGGATATGTTGTCTGTTTTGCTGAGATTTATTGCTTGTTTGAATATAGCAGCTAGTCCACCTCCTTTTTTGCCTATACAGTTTTGTGTGATGGTTGTATAGTATGGAGGAGCGGCTTCATTCAACATTTGGTACATGTCATCTACCAACCATGATTCAGTTATGAAGAGTAAGTCTGGTAGTGTGTCAGGGAGTAGGTCATTGACGTGGTGATTGTTTTTAGAGAGCGATCAAGCATTAATGAGTAGTCAGTTTAGAGACTGTGTTTTGGTGGTACTATAATTTTGTTTTCTAGAAGAGTGATCAGTATTTTTTGAACTTGTAGCAGGCGTGTCAGTGCTGATATTAACTGTATGAGGGTCACAACAGTGCTGTTTTTCTATATTTTACTCCTCATCCAGCAGGCTTAGAAGGCATTTTTTTTGGGTCTGTGTCTGTCGGTGGTAGAGATGGTGGTTCAGAGTGACATGGTGAGTTGTGTTCATTTTGTAGAATAGCATTATTGTGTAAAAGACATGGGGATGCAAAATTGTGAAGAATGGCATGCTGTTTATTTTTCTTGTGTCTGTTTAGGGTGGAAGGAATATGGGTTAGGGGTGGTGAAGAAGCATGTGGGTCATATTCTAAGCTTCTACGTTGTGCAATGGATAAGAGGCGGGTAAAGGACTGTTGCTGTGTTTAGGTGTTCGTGGTGGATGTTGGTGAAGATTGAGAATTTAGGAGTGAAGTTGGTTCAGGATCTTTATTATTTGTGTAGTCATGAGAGTGGCAGTGGGTGTGACGGGAAGTATTATTAAAGTGTATATTATTTTTGATGTGCTGGTGTGTATTTTGTTTTGTTTTTGTGGAATAGTGAGAGGGGATATTGATGTTGTGGTTTTCTGAGTTTGTATGTGAGTTACTGCTGGTGAGTGATATTTGAACAGCACAGGGGTGATGATGTGTTATGGAGAAGAGTGTATGTGGTGTGTAAGAGAGGAGGGACGAGAGTTATGAGTGTTTGTGTTAGATTGGAGCACTGGAAGAGGTAATATGTGTGGTGGAGTGGAGTGTAAAGATTATATGGTTGTGTGCAATTTCTAAAAAGCAGGAGGGTGTTGGTGGATGGTGTGATGGGAGGCTGATGATAGGTTTCGTCATGATAAAAAGGGGTCTGTGAGGAGGATGTAGATGATAGAGCTGGTGTTTTGTATGAATAAGGAGTGTGTGTCTGGATGCATTAAATATGTATGTATTTATATATTACCGTCTGGAAGTTGCCAGTAGGTAGTTATAGTTGAGGTCTAGTGTACATTGAAAAAGTGTTTTTTGACTTGCCTATATCTTTTCCACTGCTTGACGAATCTTCACAAAATTTTCCAAAGTGTGCCAAGGAGTCGTGTCATGCTTGGAAAGTTTTGGGGTGATCCGGCAAGCATGGGCTGAGAAAAAGGGGAGGTTTTTAAAAAAAAGTGTGTTTCCGATGTTAATTCCCATAGACTCTTCGGACATGCCTGCAGCCTGAGCTGCTGGGTGGAATTACACCAAATTATTCAGAAAGGTAGCTTTTTGTCCACAGATCATGCTTTTTGTTATTTGGTATAAATCATCAAATTTGTATATCTAAGGTCGCAACAACTTCACAAATACTGCTGATCTCATGCAGGGATTTCATTAACTACCAATACTTCCACCAAGAAGTGTTGGCAGCCATTTTGAGACTTAGCTGCAGCCAAGTTGCAAAAACAAATAAAAAAAAGGAAAGGGGGCAGGGTACGTTTACTCTTACCCTAACCCCCTGACCTTGGTACAGGGGTCTCCCTGGGACCCCGCCAGGGCAAGAAAGCATTTTTATTTAAATGCACTATGAAATTCGCAAATATTCATGAAATTTGCTGTGATTTTTTTAAAAGTAACCAAGGTCTCCTGTGCTTGTTTTTAATTTTGCCGCCAGCACTGCCAAGTATCAGGCATCAGGGGTTATACTAATTCATTTTAGTGCTAGTGTCTGCAGCACTGCACTAAAATGCATTAATCACACAATTGTAGTGCTCCTGAGCACCCAAGAGGCACACTCTATGAGAGCTGCATTTAAACACACAAGGAGTGCACTGGGCAGAGATTGACTGTTTACTTGTTTACTAAGCATTGGCACTTGACTTTCTTCACATTTACTATACATAACATCACAAAATGAACTCTGACAGTGTTTCGGCAAATGACTGATATCACCCAGAAGCACAGTCTGAGTGTATTTCACGTGTCTCTTTCAGTGAATGTCAGCTATTCGGGATCGTTAGCGTGCCCCAAGTGGATCTGGGACAGCGCCTTGCCTGTCATTATGTTCCAGCCAGGACGCTGCCCCGCTGTGACCATGCAGGAACTGATTGGCACAGGTAGACACTCACGGCAGCCGGTCACTGCTCTGTGCAGGGACCCTCCCTCCGGACTGAGCACAGACCAGTAGGGCTACTATGTATCTCCTGGGACATGGGCACACAACACTTGACCATTAACTTCACCGTTCACTCACTCTACCAACAAACAGTGGAGTTTTCAAAAAGGCATACCATTAATTAAATTAATATGTAACTCCAATGTTTGAGATTTTTCAAGCATGTTTATTTGCTCAAACTCTGCAAACCCCAGGTTTTGTACGATAACTTAAATTTAACATTAATGCTCACAAAAAAGTCTCTAAGGGGCACTTTACATATATTCAGGTTCATTTTTTATTTTATTTTTAAGGATGGGGAGTTTAAATGATTTGTCCAGAGTCACAGGATGTTGAGCCAACTCTGAGACTCAACCCTGGCTGGAAGTCGGTAGCCCTCGCCATAATAGCCATAACACCATGTCCTCCTCTCCTCTTCAACTAAATGAGACCATTTTACAGTAGGATTTCAACCAGCAGTCACCGGGAGCAGCAGCACAAAAAGTCAATATAAAGGAGTGTGAAGAGAGGGTGAAGTGATAGGTCACACAAAGAGGTAAGACTGGGAAAGACAAAGACAGGAAGCGACAAGGGACAGTAAAGGATTAAAGTCACAAGAAGAGAGGGAAGGGAGTGACAAATGGAGTAAGGCCAGATGGGAGAATAACAAGTCAAAGATGGAGGTGAAAGAGGAGGGAGATATATAAAAGGAGAGGGGTGGGTACGAAAGGAAAGAGCAAATGAGGGAGGAAAATTTCAGAAAGAGATGAGAGGGTTATGTTGTATTATGGGAACTGATACCGCACACATTAACCCAAAGGTTTTATACCACCCATTCTTTTTTTCACATTAGGAATAAAGATTGCAGGATTATTATAGTTAGGTTCTGAATTTGCTCGCACAAAACCATAGAAATTCAGCAGTTATAGTTATGATTAACTCAAGTAACTATAACTTGCGCCTTCGCTATGCACAGTTTTTTCATCAATAATTTTATTACAAACATTGCAGTGATATTAACAATGATGTCATAAAAGATGGCATGACTGATGTAATTATGAGGTAATTAGTGGTGCTGTGTGTGGTGCATGGTTGGTATAGATAAAGGGGGTTGGCTGCTGTGGCCAAGCCCTGCTGCCAACCCCATTGTGCATGACGGTGGTTGAATTAAAGTATGGTAATTAAAATTACTTAATGTTAAAAAAAAAACATAGAAATTCCCTAAAAAAAACAAATGTTACATCAGCATTATAGTTAGGAAATTTAATTAAAAAACATGGAAAATGACTTAAAAACCAAAGTTTTCAGGGATGTTGTAGTTAGGCTCACATTTTAAACATACAAAACCATAGAAATTGAGCTGCTGTAGTTAGTTATTTCAATTAACAATAACTTGCATCCTAGGGTAACTATAACTTGCGCCCTTGTCATGCACTGCTGATTCCCACAAATTACAACACTCCTGACATCTTTGATAAAATCATTATTAACATCAATGTAATATTTGCAATACAATTATTACTAGAATTTTTTTTTTGGGGAGCAAATATGAACCATGAGAGATTTACATGGAGCGAAACATAAAATAACAGTTGTCATCAACGAAGAAATACAAGAAAAGAGAGAAAAAGAGAATGAAACGTATTCCAGAGCAAAAAGCCAATATGGGAGTGAAAGGCAATTGTTAGCATCTTAAATTATAATGGATACATCCTCTCCTTCGATGGTTGGTTCCCAAATACCCTTAAACTTGCAGACTTCACCTATTTTTTGCACATACAAATATTCCTTAAAACACACCGCATACATTTTCGCCTCCCAAACTTGAAATGGAGGGGGAATGGGTGATTTTCAGGCTTGTAGAATTAAAGATTCAGAGATCAGTGATGCTATAAATAGCAACTGTTTCACCCGAGTTGTTAATTCAAGGTGGCCTGAAGTGCCAACAAAGCCCCCAAAGCATCTGGGACCACACTGTGTCTTTACACTGATCCACTGGTAAATTCTGTCCCGAAAATCCATAAGCTTGGAAAGCACGTATTGAGCCAGTCCCCTAGGTTGCCATTGCATCGTGGACAAGAACCAGAAGTGGACGGAAATGCTTTTTTGATTTGAGCTGGGGTGAGATAAAGCATCCATTTTGAAAAGAAGGCCATTCTCTTAAAGTTAGCCCCTCTGATTGCCTTGTGAGACATGCTATTGAGGTTTCTCCATACTTTAGACTCAATTTTACACATGTTGGTGTTTTCCAACATCGTCAGGAAGCGGGGGAGTATTCGTGCTGCTCCTTGAGAGATGAGGATCCGGTACCAATTACCGATTCCCTTCTAGTTCCCATACATTGCCAGAAAGATGGAGGGAAAAGGTAGGCCCGCTGAAGGAATGAAAGGAGAAAAAAATCCAGTTTCTGCAAATAGGAAAATCTTATAAGGTCTGGAATAGGGACTCCAGCCTGGCACTGTGCCCAGGTCTTGACTTGGTTTCCTACTTAAAAGTCATAGAATCTAGTAAATCCCAGATTTAACCATTGATTTAGATGGGATGGAAACAGCTTTAGTCCCATCATCCCTGAATGGGCCAATAACATTGCTGGATGAAAGCTGGGAATTTCATATATCTCGCGAAAATGAAGAAGCCTGGCATAGATTACTGTAGGGATTTTATATCTAGTGCGTTTAGGTTGACACAGGAATTTGAGAAATGGTGCTAGCTGATATCCGTTCTCTATTAGCATAGACTTAAAATAAAAATTATGTTTAGGAGATAGGGCTGCCCTGGAACCCCAATCCAAAAAAAGTAGATTCACAATACCTCCTAAAATTTGGTAATGCTAATCCACCATCCTCGACTGAGAGGGATACAATGTCCAACTGTGCCCTAGGTTTTTTATTTTCCCATATAAATTGCCGAAGAAGAGCATCAATTTCTTCAAAATTTTTGATGGATTTTAATAATTACACTAGAGAAAATGAATAAAAAAAGAGGAAAGATCATCATTTTATTGAGTGCCACATGTCCCATAATGGACAAGGGGGAGGCTTGCCATTTCTGTAGAAGGCATTGCACTTGCTGAACAGTAGAGATATAGGTTAGGGCAAAAAGATCTGAAACATTGCGAGATACATAAATATCCAAATATCTAATGGGACGACAGAGACGGTACTGAGCCCGCATGTCCAAAGGAAGGATATAATCAGAGGCATTGAACAGGAGAGCTTCCAATTTGGATTGACTGATCCTATATCCCCCCAGATCTGATTGGACTCTTATTTTGGCAAAAGTCCTATCAATATTTGTGATCTCTGCTGCAAGATACAGAATCATATCGTCAGCAAACACTTTTAGTTTTGGTGCCCTAGGCTCAATAAACAGCGTGAAAAGCACTGAGGAAAGGGGGCATCCTTGATGCGTACCTCGAAGAACTTGAAGGGTTCCAGCTATACAAGAATTGCTTAGAATTTTGGCTTGGGCATTAGGATCAAGATTATGCAGTATCTGAATAAATTGTCCAGGAAACATAAACTTGACCAAGATCCTAAAAAGCACTTCCCACTTTACTAAATCGAAGGCTTTCTCTGCATCCAACATTATGATAGCCCCCAGTTTGTTATTATAAGAGTAATAATCTATCGCTTGAACTAGGAAATTAGTGTTCGTCGCTAACAGCCTACCCAGGAGAAAGCCACATTGATCTTCATGAATTAGGTCTTCGGCTACTAAGGCCAATCTTTGTGCCAACAACTTTGCTAGAAGCTCATAGCCAAAATTAAGTAGAATAATCAGACGATAAGAATCAGATTTTTGAGGTGGCTTGTCTTTCTTTAAAAAACTTATCACTGTGGACCTTGTAAATGATGCAGGAATGTCTGCCCCCTGCAGAATGTAATTAAAAAGAACAACTATACACCCGGCTATCTGGTGTACAAGAGATTTATAAACTTCCGCAGGAAGGCCATCTTCCCCACAGGTGTTGCCATTCGGTGAGGCTAAAATAGCCTCCTTTACTTCCAGAAGAGAAATAGTTGCTATACGTTTTGCCCTCGATGGCTCGTCCAGACTTGGCAGAATCACTGGATCAATGCATTCATTAATCTCCGGTATATTGGTTAGTGGGAAGTGAGAATAAATGTTTGCGTAATGTGACTAAAAGACCCTTTAGATATCTTCTGGATGGTTTACGAGCGTGCCTAGCCCCTCATCAAATATAGATTTGATAGTATCTTTATGGGATCTTATTTTTTTTCACAGACCCTGACAGAAATTTGCCTACGTTTTCGCTTTCTTCGTAGCACCTCTGTTGACTTGTATACTGATTGATTATCTTACGAGATAAAAAACAATCCCTTAACTTGGCCTGAGCCACACTCAATCATGTAAATGCCTTTGGATCTTGGGAAGTCAGAAGGGCTCTTTGTGCTTGAGTGAACACCAATTGGAGCTCCTCTAACTTTTGCTTATTTAATTTGACCGTAAAAGCCTTGTAAGATATAATTTCCCCTCTATGCAGGCCTTGAGTGCTTCCCAAATGGAGAATGGAGAAGCTGAGTCTATTAATCTCGAGGAAATTAGTAACCGAGGTTTTGAGAATCGGTATCTATCCTTCGTCTGTCAAGAGAGATTTATCGAAGCTCCAACAAGGGCAAATCCCCCTCTCACACTGTTATTTAAAATTGACCTGTGGAGCAGAATGATCTGAGAACAGGTTGGCATGTATACGGGTATCACTACGTGGAAGAAGAAATGACGTTAAAAAAGTCTATTCTGGAAACCGTATTATATTTTTGGGAGAAATAAGTATGCTCCTGATCCCGCAGGTGGTCCGCTCTCCATGCGTCTACTAATGCTAAATCACAACCACCGTGAGACTCTAGTTTTGTTCTGCTTTTTGTTTTTATGAGATGCATTGAGCTGAGTGTCTGGGATAACATTGAAATCTACACCAATAATAAAAAAGACAGTGAGAGAGCTCAACACCTCAAAGAGACCCTGAAGGGGGCTTGGATTGTCTTCTAGTGGGCCACAAAAACTTGCAAAATGAATATGATGATGTGAAATAAAAGTGCTAATTACTACTCACCAAGGCTGCTGGTCTCTATGGATCTGATACACTTTCACTAGAAAATCCTCAGACACCAATATAGTGACCCCTCGAACAGTGGCATTAGCTGATACGTAATACGTCTGAGCACTAAATTTCGGCAGCTTTAGGAGCTTATTTTGATGTTTTAGATGTGTTTCCTGTAAAAAGAAAAAACTGTGATTGAGAAGCCCTAAGCTGGTTGAGTACAGAAGCGCACTTAACGTGATTGTTCGCACCATTAATATTACAAGAGATAGCCCTTAACTCTCTTGGTTCTCTCCCTGACCCTCCATTTCCAAGTGCTGTCATCCTATACCAGTGTCATAGACGACCCCCAGGCTAGCACTTCATGTAATTGTTTTTTTCCATTTGTTAACTGCTTTATCATCTCTTTTCCCCCACCCTAGTGCAAAACTCCCCCTACCACCAGACTGGGGATATCCCCCCCTTCCCCAGCGGGTCCCACCCGTCATGACCCCACCACACAGTGTTCCACCCCCCACTCTTAGACCCCCCTCCACATACCCAAAAGAAGAGTGCGCTATCACGGCACTCCTAGAGCCTGACCTCAGAGAGAGAAGAAATGCAGCAGGACAGAGGAAACAGCAAAGGCAATAGGAAAACATATAAATACATATAGCTTGCCAGTTCGTAATGTTCGGAATGTTCCCAAGAAACGGGATGCCATACTGTACATATATTTGTTTTTACCCCCCCTTCTTTTCCCTCATCCTCCCTCTTCCCCTCACCAAGAACCACATCATTGTTTTTTTAGCAACTCCAAAAAAGTCCCTTGCTTCCTTTACGCCCTGAAAAACGTGCACTTGTCTTTTATGGAATACTTTAAGTTTGGTTAGTTGCACGATACCAGCCAGGGCCCCCAATCTCTTTAAATCATTTATTAGTCCAACAAACCCATGACGCCGGTGGGCAGCTGCAATAGATATATCTTAAAACACACAAAAGCCGAAGCTGTCACCAGACTTAAAGTTCCTCAGTTTTATAGCTTGAGAAAGAATTTACTCCTTTATTCCGTAATCTAAAAAATTGACCAATATAATATGAGGACACTTTGAGTTAGCAGGGCGAGTGAATGGTACCCTATGAGCACTCATGATTGAAAGATCCCCTTCAGTTTTTTCCCTATCCGGAAGGATGCAGTTATAGATGAGTTCCGAGACTATCTTGGTCACGGATAAGGCTGCTTTGATCTCTTCAGGGACCCCTACGAACCTAACGTTTGAGCACAAGACCTATTTTCCATCTCATCCAATTTTAATTGAAAATCCTCAAGTTCCGATTGGATCCAAGATGTTGTAGACTGCACTTGTTTTTCAGCATCCTCTAGGTCTGAGACCCTCTGCTCCTCTTGGGATACTCGAGTAGAGAGAAGGGTTAGGTGGGTATTTAATTGACAGAGCTGGTCCTTAGTCTCCCTACGAGCTTCCTCCTGGGATACTTTTAGTGCTCAAAGCTCCACTACAATCTGCCCCATCAGCTCCTCCATTGTGGGGGTGCCAGTTACCCTGCATACTGAGCTGACCGGAATGTGGGGGCTAGGAGAAGAGCAGGTAGTTTGAGGAAGAATATTAGTATTAACTGAAATTGAGTCAGATACAACCATACAGGAGCCACCAGACACAAGATTTGGAGCCATAACGGGAGGTAATCCGCTGCCCATTACAATTTCTTTGCTTGGAGAGGTTGCTTTCTCGGGCCCTCCCTCTTTCATTGTATCCCTTTTGATTGCTTTCAGTGTCCCTTTGACGTTGCTGCTAACAGTCAAAAACAAGGGATAGGCAGGTTTCTCCTTATGTTGAGGGGTTATAATAGGGCAGGTGAAGGGGAGGTTGCCAGGTACAGCTCGAGTTTGTGATGTGTATGAGACTCACTGGTCATATAGTTCAATAAAGAGGTGGAGGGTTGAGAGAATAATTTGACGGGTTGCGTTGGCCGTGATGATGATTGTTCGAGACCCTCTACCGGGCTAGGTTCCAGCAATGCAAAAAGACATATAAAGGGAGATGAAAGATCCTGTATCCCTGAAGAGTCTCTTGAAGAGCCTCCTAAGTCTTGCTGTTCAGAGCTATGTCTATGCCTACCTGTGTCGGAAGTCAAAGTCTTAGATTTGGGTCCTTTCAGGATTTTTCCCATTGTCCGTGCCTTACAAACCACGTCTCATGCCATGCGTTTCATTGTAGAATAGAATCAAAAAGTGGCACGCTGAGGGGGGAATGAAGTAAGGAGAGGCCAGAGGAGGCTAGCAGGGCCTGCAGGTAGTGCTAGTAGCTTAAAAGTCCTGGATTGGGGAGACAGAGACAGAGGACATGGGGGCAACAAGCCACATCCGCGTGCGTGTGAACTGCTTCTGCCACACCCCTAACCCCAAAGGTGAGCCTATTCCGCTGCCCAGATCTGTAACAGGCTATTTGGACTCCTTTGAGCCATAGGCCCCAACGATAATGGAATTTTGGCTCAGCATAGTCTCGAAAAAAAGTCTCAAACAATATGGTGCTCCTAGTGATGATCCCCCTGTTTTGGCAGGGCTAAATGCATGGCTAGCGTTTGCTTAGATTAGGCAGTCTTTCAGTCAGCACTCATTTATAAACTGTTGGTGAGATGTCCTCCCCATTGCACTAGATGAGCGTTACGCGCAATCCCCACAGAAGCCCATAGGAGAAACAGAAAGCTTTCAGCTTGCCACCCCTATTGCACATGCTGTATTGAGTACTGAGTACTTATCTTTTTAATTTCTTCTTTCCATCTGCTGACTTAACGATTGTCACGCTTCTCTCGAAGAACTGCACCGTAATCTTGATCATCCAGGAAAGTGAGGACGCTGGCAGTACACAGCAGAGGAGTATGCTCTGACTCCGAGTGCTGGCCACCACAAGCCCCGCGCTGCACCACTCGAGCCCCAGTGCGTGCGAGGCCCCTCTCACACCTGTTGCTATCACTGCATCACTACCGCTTAGGCACAGGGTCTTTCGGGTCGCTACATTTACCCAGCAGCCGGCATCGCAGACTGGAGTACTGCCGCCCTGATGAGGAGGGAAGAAGCAATCCCGATGCTGGCTTCAGTGAAGCTGCGCGGCTACTAGCGCTCTCCGTCGGCCATCTTGCTGCTCACGGGGCTCTTAGTCACGGAGCATGACGTGAGCTCCACGTGGCCGCTGAGAAATACAATTATTGAGGAAATAACTGTGCACGGTGAGGGTATTAGTTATAGTTACTTTTAATAGCTATCTGTAGCAGCTGAATTTCCACGGTTAACTATAACCTTTGGGTTTTTTAAGTGAATATCTCTATCAGTGGTTCCCAACTTTTTGACTTCTATAGACCCCCACTTTGTCATTACTGGAACCCGGGGACCCCCAATGAATCATTATTGGAATCTGGGGACCCCCCATGGAGTCCCAGTGTGGTGGTCTTACGTCCTCCACACTCGCTGTGGTGGTCTGACCGCCACATTACAACCCTGGCGGTCCGACTGCTAGGAAACCACCAGCTCTGCCAGGATCTTGGATCCCGGTGGTCTGGCAGTGCCGGAGATCCTAATCTACCAGGGCAACGTTGCCCTGGGGATTCGACCTCGTTCTCTGCCAGCCTTTTCATGGTAGAGAACAGATGCATGGGCAGTGCATGGGCCCCCCTGCCCAACACCGTAGCAATGTTCACTGTCTGCTTTGCAGACAGTGAACATTGCGAGTGCGCTATTGCACCCTGCTGGCCACAGCATTGCCATTGGCTCGATTACAAGGTGGAGACAATGCTGTAGCCCAGTGGTTCCCAACCTTTAGACTTCTGTGGACCCCACACTTTATCATTCCTGGAACCTGGGAACCCCCACTGAATCATTATTGGAATCCGGGGACCCCCCACTAAATCATTATTGAAAGATGGGGACCTAATCTATTAATATTATTTAGTTTTCTAAGCAGTCACGGACCCCCTGAGAAGGCTTCATGGACACCCAGGGGTCCCTGGACCACAGGTTGGGAACCACTGCTGTAGCCTGTTTCCTGCTAGGTCAGCTGTGGAAACTTAGGTTTCCGCCCCCCGAACTAGCGGGAAACCCTTAATAACTCTGATGGGGAGGTCACCGCGAAGGTGGTGGCCACCCTTTCGGGAGTTTGTCAGATGGAGCTTTCCATCCACCAAACTCAAAATGACACCCTCAGTTTCTACATAAAAGTGTTTTTTTTTTTACTCTTTTACTAGCCTATATCTTTGGTGCCGCTTGACAAATCTTCATTAAACTTTCTAAAAAATATTTGCCAGTCACGTCAGGTGCTGTCTGGAAAGTTTCTGGGTTTCCTTCCGATGGGGGGACCAAGAAAAAGGCCATAGGGATTTTGAACAGCGATAGCACCAAAATTACAGAAAATCCAAATTTGTATATAGAGATGCGAAGGATTCGTGACCCCTCCTGGTCTCGTGCAGAGATCTGATTGGCTGGTAAGACTTCAACAACAGAAGTCGTTGAAGTGTTGGCAGCCATCTTGGGACTCGGCTAAAGCAGAGGCCCAGAAGAAAAATTAACAATCAAGAAAAGGGGCCAGGGTACGAATATCCTTACCCCTTAGCTTTGGTGGTGGGCTCCCAAAGGGATTCCCAGGGCTAAAAGGCATTTTTTTTTGCTTTTACAGGCGGAGTAATGGTGAATCCGTGGATCCACAGTAAAATTTTAAAAATGATGTGTCTTTTTGACTTCTGTAGACCCCCACTTTGTCATTACTGCAACCCGGGGACCCCCAATGAATCATTATTGGAATCTGGGGACCCCCCACGGAGTCCCAGTGTGGTGGTCTTACGTCCTCCACAATCACTGTGGTGGTCTGACCGCCACATTACAACCCTGGCAGTCCGACTGCTAGGAAACCACCAGCTCTGCCAGGATCTTGGATCCCGGTGGTCTGGCAGTAGCGGAGATCCTAATCTACCAGGGCAACGCTGCCCTGGGGATTCAACCTCGTTCTCTGCCAGCCTTTTCATGGTAGAGAACAGATGCATGGGAGTGCAGGGGCCCCCCTGCCCAACACCGTCGCAATGTTCACTGTCTGCTTTGCAGACAGTGAACATTGCGAGGGCGCTATTGCACCCTGCTGGCCACAGCATTGCCATTGGCTCGATTACAAGCCGGAGACAATGCTGTAGCCCAGTGGTTCCCAACCTTTAGACTTCTGTGGACCCCACACTTTATCATTCCTGGAACCTGGGAACCCCCACTGAATCATTATTGGAATCCGGGACCCCCCCCACTAAATCATTATTGAAAGATGGGGACCTAATCTATTAATATTATTTAGTTTTCTAAGCAGTCACGGACCCCCTGAGGAGGCTTCATGGACACCCAGGGGTCCCTGGACCACAGGTTGGGAACCACTGCTGTAGCCTGTTTCCTGCTAGGCCAGCTGTGGAAACTCAGGTTTCCGCCCCCCGAACTAGCTGGAAACCCTTAATAACTCTGATGGGGAGGTCACCGCGAAGGCAGTGGCCACCCTTTCGGGAGTTTGTCAGATGGAGTTTTCCATCCACCAAACTCAAAATGACACCCTCACGTTTCTACATAAAAAGTTTTTTTTTTTTTATTTACTCTTTTACTAGCCTATATCTTTGGTGCCGCTTGACAAATCTTCATGAAACTTTCCAAAAAATATTTGCCAGTCACGTCAGGTGCTGTCTGGAAAGTTTCTGGGTTTCCGTCCGATGGGGGGGCCAAGAAAAAGGCCATAGGGATTTTGAACAGCGATAGCGCCAAAATTACAGAAAATCCAAATTTGTATATAGAGATGCGAAGGATTCGTGACCCCTCCTGGTCTCGTGCAGAGATCTGATTGGCTGGTAAGACTTCAACAACAGAAGTCGTTGAAGTGTTGGCAGCCATCTTGGGACTCGGCTAAAGCAGAGGCCCAGAAGAAAAATTAACAATCAAGAAAGGGGGTGAGGGTACGAATATCCTTACCCCTTAGCTTTGGTGGTGGGCTCCCAAAGGGATTCCCAGGGCTAAAAGGCATTTTTTTTTGCTTTTACAGGCGGAGTAATGGTGAATCCGTGGATCCACAGTAAAATTTTAAAAATGATGTGTGGGCTCCTGCGCTTCGTTATCATAAAACTCCTGGGTAGTCCAAGTCCCGGGCCATTTGGTGAAAAATGCAGTTTGGTCCTCCTGGCCCCCTCATGCTGCCCCAGGGACTACCATCTCAAGGGGGCTACAAAGAATTAGGAGTGAGCCGCTGTGTGGCCCCCGTGCCCCGGGACCACCACCTCCCCAGGGCACATATTTAATAATGTAAAGGGGGGATTGTTTTGGACCCCGTTAGTTCCAGGGACCGCTACCTCCCTGGGGCTAGCAAACATTGGAGGGGTGCTGCACGCTCCCCTCGAGAAACATCTGATGGCCCTGGGGACTGCCACCCCCCAGGGCTCCCGCTATGACCAGGGGTGCCCACTCCAGGGCATAGCTGTTTATAAAAAAATAAATCAGTAGGGATCGCATGGGAGCTCTTGAGAACTTCCTCGTGGTCCTAGATAGCTCATGAAGAGCTAAAAAAAAAAATATATATATAGGTTAGTGTGAAGGTCGCAGACTTTCACACTGAGCATTGGGGGTTGGAGCCTAGCTGTTCCCATTTCCCTCTTTTTTTAAAAAGTATATATATATATATATTTGTTTAAAAATACAGTTTTTATTTTAAATTGTACACACATATCTCATTCTAAGTATATCAGACATCAAAGCCTAAAAAACCTCTCTCTCCCTCTCCTTTTCTTTCTCACTTTCTGTCTTTCTTTTAATAAATTTCTCCCACTCAGATGCACCCACTCACAGACCTACTCAGACACTCACGCACCCACTCACAGACCCACTCATACACTCACGCAGTGAATCACAGACCCACTCAGACCCTCATGCACTCACTCACAGCCCCAGACAGACCATAACGCACCCACTCACAGACCTGCTGAGACAGTTACACACCCACTCACACACCCACTCAGACTGTCACACAACCACTCACAGTCCCATTGATACCCTCATGCACCCACTCACAGACTCACCCAGACAGACAAACTGACAGCCACTCTCACCCCCCAATATACCCTCTCACACCTATTCTCACACTCAGAGAGGCCATGGCCAACTCCTTCTGTGCATGGCCAAAGGGTCGTGCACAGCCTGGTGTTGGGTGGTTAGGGGGTGTTGGCAGCAGGTTTGGCTGCATGCCAGGTCTTGGGGGCAACCTCTGCTGTGCAAGGAAGATGGCCGTGCACGGTGCAAGGTTGGATGCTTATAGGGGGTTGGCCTGAGGCCAGGCCCTGTGGCCAACCACTGAGGTGCATGGCTGAAGGCCATGCATGGCGGTAATTGGATTACTGTATAGCAATGAAAATTACTATACGTTAAAAAAAAACCATTGAAATTCACAAAAAAAAACAAGGTTTACAGGGACGTTATAGTTAGGAAATAGAATTTAAAAAAACATATAAATCTCCTTAAAAAAACAAAGGTTACAAGGACGTTATAGTTAGGCTCACATTTTAAATATGCAAAACCTTAGAAATTCACCTGTTATAGTTCGAGTTACCTCAAGTAATTATAACTCGCGCCTTCGCCATGCAAGCAGCCCCTGACACGTATTTTGCTCTCATTAGAGCTCTTCAGAGGGGTTTACCTTTGTCCAGACACAAGGGAGCACCCAGTATAAGTCAAAACAAAACCCTTTCAGGGTTAGAGTGACACATAAATTATGCATAAAAGAAGAGAGAACTCTGGGTAGTTCCCAAGTTAAGGTGGAGAGAGAAACTCCAGTAAAGGGCACCCTGCAACAGCAGCAACACTCTAGATTTGCTCACCTCAAAGGTCTGTTTATCTAGCAAAATGTTTAAGCATAGGATCAGCACAGTGCTATCCAGGCCAGGCTAGTAAGGGACAAAATATTTTGCCATTTGTACAGCAAAGTCTTTAAACATAGGATTGACACAGTGTCATCCTTGTAGAGCTATAAAATGACAAAAGCCATTTACCACTCCAGGCACAATATTACAGCTTTGGACTGGTAAACTACCATCCAAGCCAATCTGGAATGAGTACAAGCAACCCCTGACAAGTGTTCCACTCTCATTAGAGCTCTTCAGAGGAGTTTAGCTTTGTCCAGACACAACGGGCAACCCAGTATAAGTCAAAACAAACCCTTTCAGGGTTGGAGTGATGCATAATGATGCTAAAAAGAAGCGAGAACTCTGGGTAATTCTCAGGTTTAGGTGGCGAGCAGCTCCAGTAAGGAGCACCCGCCAACCCCAGCAACACTCTAGATTTGCTCACCTCAAATGTCTGTTTATCTAGAAAAGTTTTTAAGCGTAGGATCAGCACAGTGCTATCCACGCCAAGCTAGATAGGGACAAAGGCCCTCATGATGATATTGGCAGAAAATGCCGCTTACCGCCACTCTGACGGCTGCCAACATACCGCGGTGGCGGATATCTGTTCTCCATATCATGACACACACACACCAATCTGACAGAATACTGCCCCACACACAAATCTGCCAGACCAAAGGTCAGTGCTAAAGTCGCGGTACCAACACCCATACTGGTACGCCAACAAAACAACGCCCATCACATTATGACCCACGAATAACCACGGTGGACATGCAATGGTGGTAAACCATTGGCAGTACACACCGCTGCACTCAGAATGGACACCCACAAACAAAACAACACTACATTGGCCGATACTAAAAACACACACCTGACATTCATACACATACCACACACACCGCTATAAAACACCCACCCACATTACCCACAACTCTTTGCCAACACCAAAAGACTGCAAGAACTAGCCATCGACATCACAAATACAACTACACACACACCACTTACACCCATACATCCCTCATACACGCCACATCCCACCACATTACTCAACACACTCTCACTAACACACAACATACAACACCCATGGCCCCACAAAGGCACCCCCGTTTCACTGAGGAGGAGTAAAGAGTCATGGTGGAGGAAATTGTCAGGTTAGAGCCACAGCTGTTTGGACCACAGGTACAGCACCTTTCTATTGCCTGGAAGATGGAGCTATGGCGGAGAATCATAGACAGGGTGAATGCAGTGGGACAGCACCCAAGAACAAGGGATGGCATCAGGAAGAGGTGGAATGACCTACGGGGGAAGGTACGTTCCATAGCAGCAAGGCACCAGCTCGCCATACAGAGGACAGGAGGTGGAGCCCCACCTCCTTTCCACAGCTCACAGCATGGGAGGAACAAGTCTTGGCATTTCTGCATCCTGAGGGACTAGCTGGAGTAGCTGGAGGACTAGACACTGGTAAGTCAACATTTACTACCTATTACCCCACCCCCATACCTGCATGCCATCTCACACCTTCACCCTCACTCCCATCACTCCACTCCATCTGACGCACTACACCTACACATATGACTAACCCCAGTGCCAACCCATGCATGCCATATCAATGCATGGACAGCCCTCCCAGCCCTGCATGGACACCCATCACCAAAGCATGCACAGCATAGAGAAACCAACAATCTCACAATACATCACCATACACAAACAAAAGGTGGCAGGACAACAGCAACCATAGAGGGGAAGCCAGGGATGTACAATATGTCATACACATTAATCATAATACATCACTTACAGCCCCACAGGTTCCCCAGCCAATGTCAGTGGAGAGGAGGTGCCAGGGCTATCCATTCCCCCAACAGAAGATGCCCCCAGTTATGATGATAACTCTGGACTTCAGGATCTGGATGACCTACCCGGCCTATCAGGGACCAATGGACAGCTCACTCACAGACCACTCACAGACTACCACAGAGCCTCCCCCATCAGGATCCAACACCACAGCACCCACCCAGCATCCCCACACCTCTGTCCCCAGGACACGTCAATCAGCAGTGTACCCACCTGTACAGGTACCCCAGGCCACACCTTTCCCACAAGGCAATCAGGGCCTGGGGTCAGTGGCAGTGGGCACACCGTTCAGGGGACAGAGGCACAGGCCAATAAAGACACTGGGAGGACAGGACCAGGGAACCGACTCTCCAGGAGGCACTCTCCGAGATCCTGGGAGCCTACCAACATTCCCAGGATATGATGGGCCAGATCCTAGACAACGTGCAGGAGAAAAGGCAGCTGCAGGAGGGACAGTATGAGGGGATCAGGGAGGACTTGCAGGCCATTAACACCACCCTGATCTCCATAGCAGGGATGCTGGCAGACATGGCCAACATCATGAGGGAGGCAACAGCACACCAGCGGGCCCCTACCACTAGCCAGTCCATCAACCAGCCCCCCAATTCCACTGCCACTAGTGGCAGGAGGCCCCGCCACAGGACCCACAGGCCACCAGCACCGCTCCCCCTGAGGAAGATGAACCACCCCGCAAACGTTTCCTGTGACCCAGACAGAAGCCAGAGTCACTTGCCAAGACCACCGCCAGGAAATGAGACTCTTCTGAATGTCCCCCTTGTGTCCCACACAGTCACCTTGTCCACTTTGAACTGCCGTTGCTTCCCTTCCTATGGCCCCTTGGACACTGGACCTGTGCTACAAACAGACTGGAACAATACCCTGGACTTTCCTCCATCATCACCCCATTCCATTGCAATTCACTCTCAATTTCTTAGCACTACAATACCCACCCTTGGACACAACTCGACTACTTGCATGTCATGTGTTCAAAATGTGTATTCATGGAAACAGTTTCATCCATTGCAAATGTACTGTGCATTGTGAGAGCATAGAAATAATGACCTGTAGCTGGCTTTAGTCAGCACATCAGTACACAGTTGTTATATCACCAACATCTGCAAAATGACAAACCATAGGTGACAGTAAGTAGAGGTAAAAGGAAGTGAATGTCATCATGCCACAGCTACACAGAATACACCAATAGGCGTAGAAATGTAAAGTTGCACTGTCTCACCTGTGTGTCATTGGAAGTACTGACGGATAACTGATGTTCTGCTGTCCTCATCCTCAGACTCTTCATCCTCACTGTCATCAGGGTCTACTGCTGCCCCAGGGGCATCTCCTGTCTCCTCCTCCTGCAGAAAAGGTACATGTCGCCTGAGGGCCAGATTGTGCAACATGCAGCATGCCAATACTATCTGGTAGACCTTCTCTGTGAGTAGCAAAGGGATTCACCTGTCAGATGGAGGCACCTGAACCTGGCCTTCAGGAGGCCGAAGGTCCTCTCGATGATCAGTCTGGTTCGCCCATGTGCCTCATTATAACGTTCTTCAGCCCTTGTCCTTTCATTCCTCACAGGGGTCAGCAGCCACAATAGGTTTGGGTAGCCAGAGTCACCCGCAAGTATTGAGAGCCAACATTTAGCCACACACAATCCTAAGGGGTTGCAACCAGAGGCATACACTAACATACAGTGGGTGGGGACCAAGGCTCACCCATTAGCCACATCCTGTGCCTCTGTAGTTGGCCCATCACATTTGGGATGCTGCTATTCCTCAGAATAAAGGCTTCATGCACCGACCTAGGATACTTAGCATTGACTTAGAAGATGTACTGGTCCGCTAGGCACACCATTTGCACATTCATTGAGTGGAAACTCTTACGATTCCTGAACACCTGTTCATTCTGGAAGGAGAGGAAAAACGCAATATGTAGGTAGGTGTCTATAGGACACAAGAGTGAGTAGGGTGTCACAATTGGAACAACAAAACCACAACTTCAGTCCACATGGTGTACTTATGTATTGGGACAGTGTAAATGGTGAAGTATGTGCCAATCTAATCTGTGATGCAGTAATTGTCGATAGGCCTGTTCTCTCCCCCCATTAAATGGTGACCGCCTGTCCTGTTTGGAGGGACAGGTGGAAGTGAGGTAATTCCACCGACATTCGCCATCTTGGCGGAAGGCGGTCTTGCACTGCCATGCAATTCCTCATTGGATAATATGGGGCTCTATGGAGTACAGTGGCCAATGGGGATCTACACTGGCAGTGACGGTGTACACCGCCACGGACATCACCACCATTTTGTAGCTGATTCCTCACTTGTTTCCTGACCTTCAACAGGATAAGACCTACACTGCATGTGCTGCTGTGACCTGTGTCTGGAACCTACCATTGCCCGTGTGACTGGGGAAAGGGCCCCAGCCTTCACTTTGGAGGAGTTGGAACGTCTGGTGGATGGGGTCCTACCCCAGTACGGACAGCTGTATGGGCCTCCAGACCAACAGGTGAGTACATTTTGGGCACGATGCATGTGGGAAGGATGCATGGAGATGTGTGTGCAAGCATCGTTTAAGGGGGTGGGGGAATGTCTAGTGGCGGTGTACATGGTGTGCGAAGGACTATGTGTGCACCAATGGTGATGGAAACGGGTATGGTTGGCCATTTGTGTGACAGGCTGGACTGTTTGTCTAATGGTGTTCTCCTGTCTGTATTGCCTCTGCAGGTCAGTGCCCATCAAAAGAGAGGAATATGGCGTGCCATCGCCAAGGACATGAGGACCCTGGGGGTCTATGGCAGGTGGAGCAACCACTGTCGGAAACGGTGGGAGGACCTGAGACGCTGGGGGCGGAAGACCGCAGAGGCCCAGCTCGGGATAGCCTCCCAACAAGGAAAGGGTGCCCGTTGGACCCTGACCCCCATGATGGCCTGCATACTGGTGGTGGCCTACCTGAGCTGGATGGGCACTTGAGGGAATCACAGCAGCCACAAGGGGGTGAGTACAGGGGGTATCATTACATATTTTGGCTGGTGGGGTGGTATCCGGGTGGTGGACGATTGTTAGTGGGGTGGTGGATTTGTGTTAGTGGGTGCCCCTGAGGCCAGGCCAGACATTGAAGTGTGGGTCATCTGAAGGGTAATAGGTGTATGCAAATGCAGGTAACCTAGCTTGTTAACAGTCCATTTCAGGCAGGGCATTGTGGGTCCCAGGAGTGCTGCAGTTGGCGGTGTGTGGTCCTCATCTTGCCTTAGTTACTGGCCATATCACTGGTAGTGCAATGCATAGTGCTTAGGCCTGTTCCCTGTGTGAGACAGTGATGTGCTTGCCAATAGTGGTGTTGGTGCAGTCATTCACCCAGTGTATTCTTTGTCTCACCATCTTTCTTGTTTTGTCATCCTGTCCTTGTGTGCATTAGCATCATCTGGCAGAGGAGCAGGGGCACCGGCGACAGAAGTAGCTGCATCCCACAGGACCCAGGAGACAGAGTCCCCCAACGCTGAGGGAACCAGTGGGACGGAGGGCAAGAGGGAGCACCACGGCAGAGACTGGAGGAGACAACACAGACCTAGATACCCCCTCTGATAGAAGCTCCCTGGTGGTGGTGGACACCTCTGTGACCACCCCAGCTGCAGGTACAGCCGCCACCCCCTGTACGACCACTGCCCTCCTAGTAGCCCCTCAGCGAGTTGCCCGTCCCCGCTCACCCAGGAGGGTGGGTATCTTCTTCACCCCAGGCACCTCAGGGCCTGCTCCAGTGAGCCCTTCTGCCCTGAGTGAGGAGGCTTTTGACCTCCTGAGATCCATCTCTGTAGGGCAATCAACCATTGTGAACGACATCCAGGGGCTGGCATCCCAGATGCAGCACTGCATTCCTGGAGGGCATTCACAGTGGATTGGCGGCCCAACAGAGATCGATTCAGGCTCTGGTCTCATCTCTAAGGGCAGCCATTGTCCCTGTTTCCACCATCTACCCTCCAACTACCATTTCCCAGTCCCATTCCCCTCAACCCCAACCCATCCCAGGCACACATACTGATGAGCATGCACACAAGACAACACACGAGTGGCACAGGCAGACACAAGCACCTTACTTCATCCCACAAATGCTCACGCAACCACAACCACATTCACTACCTCCACTGTCTCCCCCTCCTCCGCCTCCTCCACCTCCCTCCCAGTCACGTCCACACTCACACATGCATGCACTGCCTCAACATACACCACCAGCATCACCACACCAAGTAGCACACATACCTCACTAGCAGACACCCCCACAACATCCATCCATTTGTCCCCTGTGTCCTCTCCCACCAAGTCTAGCCCCCCTCCGAAAGGACACAAATGCAAGCACTCAGACACCCAACAGCCATCCACCTCACACACGCACACTGCCCATGCACCACCACCCAAGTCCAGCAGACGTACACCTCCAGCAACCACTCCCTCAACCTCCACTCCCATCCCTCTTCCCTCCTCCCACCCCACCGTCCCTAAGAAGCCTTTCCTTGCACAACTTCCCTCCCCCTACCCTTGTCCTGGCCATAATACCAGGGTGCCAACCAGCCAGTCCAGCACCTCAGCCAAACAGTCCACGGGGACTTCGGAGGCACCTTCTGGTCGTGGAGGCAGGACTGTGAATGGTTTCACTCCAACAGCCAGAAAGGAGAAGGAACCCACAACACCTACAGCCAGATAGAAGCTCACAACACCTACAGTCAGGAAGGGGGAGGGGCCCAAAACACCTACAGCCAGGAAGGGGATGGAGCTTAAAACACAAACAGCGAGGAAGGGGGAAGGCGCCCACAACATCTACCGGCAGGGAGGGGAAGGAGCCCACAATACAAACAGCCAGGAAGGAGCCCACAACACCCACAGCCACAAAGGGGAAGGAGCCTACAACACAAACAGCCAGGAACAAGAAGGAGCCCACAACACAAACAGCCAGGAAGGGGAAGGTGCCCGGACCTCCTGCCATGGAGTGAATGAAGCCCTCAACTCCATCAGAGGCAGGGAGGGTGAAACCACCACCACCGCCGCCACCACCTGTGGTCACGGAGCCCTCACCGCTAGCAGAGGCAAACCGGGAGGCCCCATCACCTGTTGACCCAGAGCAGCCCCACCCACCAGCTGAGGTAGTGCAGCTTTCACCGCCAGCTGAGGCAGTGCAGCCATCACCACCAGCGGAGGACATGTAGGCCACCCTCCAGGGACTGCTGCACAAGGGGACCCCTCCAGAAGCAGTGGGCATGTTCCCCAGCTCAGAGACTGTGACCTTGCATTTGCCAGCAATCCGATATGGGCATGGAGCCCCTTCGAGAAGCAGTGTGCATGTTTCCCATATCAGAGACTGTGACCTTGCACCCCCCAGCAATGGGACATGGGCATGGAGCCCCCTCCAGAAGCAGTGAGCATGTTCCCCAGCTCAGAGACTGTGACCTTGCACTCCCCAGCAATGGGTCATGGGCTTGGAGCCCTCTCCAGAAGCACTGGGCATGTTCCCCAGATCAGAGACTGTGACCTTGCAGTCCCCAGCAATGGGACATGGGCATGGAGCCCCCTCCAGAACCAGTGGGGAAATTCCCGTATTCGGCTGAGGTGTCCCCCCTCCCATCCCTCTGGGCTGCCTGCCCACTTGCAAAATGATGCCCCTGCAGTGTTCTCTCTGGATGATGTCAGGATAAAAGTTGGGCCTTGGACTGTGCCCTCTGGCTATGTGTGCCCTTATGACTTTGGACTGGGCATTGGCCCTTTGTGCACATTTGTATATATTCAGTTTGTGTGGTGGGTTTTGCTATGCTAACACATTTTCTGTACATCCGTACTCTGTTCCTTACGTTAATCTGCTGTGTGTAGTGTGCCATCATTTTTCGTGTGCAGCTGATTGTGTGTATGGTGTGTGTGTGCCTGGTGTGTGTCATGCGTGTGTGTGTCACTGTCCTTTTCTTCCCGCCCTCCATTGTGTGCTAGGTGGCTGTACTCACCGTTGTTGTCTTTGTCAGCCTTGGTGTTTCAGGTGGAGCATAACATAGAAGATCATCGGGAAGACTTGCAGTTCGGGTTCCATGGCGGCGTTGTTCTTCCCTGTGACTCCGATGGTGAGTCCTTTCTCTTCTGATCTCTGTTTCCACCAGGGTTTTGATGGCATTGGTACCGCCCTGGAAATGGTGGTGGATTCGTGTCTCCTAATATGGTGGGTGGTACTTTGTCTTCCGCCTGGCTGTTGATGGCTACCGCCGTGGTGAGTGTTGTTTCCTCCCTGGCAGATGGTGTGGTACATTAGCTGTCTATGGGAGTTATCATCGCCATGATCATAATTTAGTAGTACTTACCGCCGGCCTGTTTGAGGTATTACCGCCACTTTATGACTCACCGCCAGAGTCGTAATGAGTGCCAAACTCTTTTGCCATTTATACAGCAAAGTCTTTAAGCATAGGGTTGACACTGTGTCATTCTTGCCAAGCTGTAAAATGACAAAAGCATATATATACATGTATATATATATATATATATATATATATATATATACACTATATATATATATATATATATATACATATATATATATATATACACTATGTATATATCACAGAGTCACTATATAGCAGCAGGAGCCCATATCCTCAGCTTCTCACTGAAAGAACAACACTGGCACCATTAACAAAACGAAAGGTATCTTCTTTTATTTTTAATGTGAAGTACAAAGTGCAAAAAGTGCTAATCCAGACAAAAATGGCAGAAATGGAACAGCGCCGGCACAATGCCACTTCTGTTTACCTTGCAGGAGGCGTTTCAGGCGGAAGTTGATGCAAAATACAGCGTCTGTTTCTACGGCCGGCTGCCAGAAACAGACGCTGTATTTTGCATCAACTTCCGCCTGAAACGCCTCCTGCTCTTCTGACTCCGGGACTAACTGCAAGGTAAACAGAAGTGGCACTGTGCCGGCGCTGTTCTTTGTACTGCACTTTCTGGCTACTTTGTGGCTGGGTAGCGCGTTGCTACAGAACGTTGATATTGTGGATAATATCGTGTTTTGAACTTCTCCGGATCTTTATACATACGGTTGCGTCTTCGACGTTCAGCTCCTGTGTATTTCACTGCCGCGTTTGACATCCGCGGCGTGGTAATTGGATATCTTTACTATATACATTTTTTGGAGCTGTACTTGAATCATAGCCGGGCATGGGAGATTGTGAAATGGAAATAGACTATTAAGACCCGCTTTTTCTTTTCCTTCCGTGCGGAGCACTTATTTTGATCGCTTATCCATTATCGACTTGTGTGGGCCAAACAGCTGTGATTTCTTCTTTCACCGTTGTCGGAGGGACCCGGAAGGACGTATATGCAGGCTTGAGATATGTTATTTGCCTCGCTGGTGTTCAAAATTAGTCTTTGAATTAATACCCGATGGTTTGCAATACAGTTACATCTGTCACTTATTAATTTTATAGACAATAATTCCTGGCGTATTTGGGCAAGGGGAACTAGGAACCTTCCTAGGGGATTCACGGTTTCTGTGAATTTCAGTTTGATCTTACTCATTGCAGCAACTCTGCATGATGGATGATGATATTGAGAATGAGAGGCGGTTGGCAGCACAAACATTATTTTCTAAAGACACAATTAGGAAGAATCCCCATATACAATGTCAGGAAAGTAACCATGATTTAAATGTTGTACTACATAAATTGGAGAAATTGAGCAAAGCCGAAATATCTAAATGGTGGGATGCTACATCTTTGCAAAATTATGTCGCTCAACAAATGGTCCCAAGGGGCCTGCGTATTTTTATCACACCATCATACGAGACACCCAATCCGGAGATGCTAAAGGAATGGGCGGAAAATTCAGCTTTGAGCTCCAGACATATGCTTCAGATACTTATAAAATATGCGTGGCAGGACCGGAAAACCCTATTAGGGGATATTAAGAGAATAAAAGACGATTTGGATTCACGGTCTGAGAAGGATATGATATCCAAATTTATGGAGACAATGAACACCAGATTGAAGAAATATGAGGAGGAAATTAAAATAAAAAAACAACAAAAATTACATAGAGATATAGGGGATTATGAAAGCGGAAGAATTCTGACTTTCAACAGAAAATATCATTTATACAAATCATCCCCTGTCCGCCTCCCTATGATGGAGAGACAATCTTCTTTGGAAACTGATGTGGAAAGTGCAAAGGAATCGGATATCCTCAGTTCTACTGAGAGTGAGAAGTCTATTGAAGAAGTCACCAACAAACCAGCAACTTTTTTAGATGAGTATCGCCTGCTGCGACGCGGCAGGCAAATATCCAAGAACCAACAAGGACAAAGTTCCAATTACAAAGGCAGGACATCAGGCCGAAGAGGAAGACGAGGCGGAATCAGAAGAGGCGAGAGAGAGTCAGAAATCGTAACAAGAACAAATTTCGACATGGGGCAAGTAGGAAAAATAACAAAAAGCTCCAACCTTCAAACATAATGGATGAAAATATGGTGAATAAAACTATTGTGAATTTATCTAACTTTGTGCTATCTGAGAGTGATAAATCTACATTATGTTTAGGCCTCTCTTTCTGCCCTATAGAACGTTTTAATTATGCCGAGACAAGGATTGACTTTTTCAAATTTATTAGGAAACTGAAGTTGAGAAAATGGTTTAAACAAAAGAATTCCCCTGATGTGGGTGCTGAGGGCCCTCATAGGGATGTTTCCCATGATGTGCTTAATATCAGTGATGTTGATTCTTTGATTGCATTGTATGAATTAGAGAACAATGTTGTTGACTCCACTACAACTAGAAGTGTTTATCAAATTCTTGATGATTTAAATATTACGTATGATCTGTCTGTTCCTACTGGCTTCAAGCCCAGATCTACATTCTTCCCTATTATGAACCACGATAACATTGATACATTCTACGATTTGGTGGTTAAAGATTTGACACAATTTTGCCATAAAACATGGTTTAAATCTAAATGTAATTACAATCTAACACAATCCCAAAAGAAATGTATTACCTCTCTGGCAAGTGATGCAGACACAATTGTCTGCCCGGCTGATAAAGGTGGTAATATTGTACTTATGGAAAAACAGAAGTACATTGATGAAGTTATGTGTCAACTTAATAACACCCAATTTTATAAAGTTACCACCAAAGAAGTATATACTAACAGTATTGTGGGGATCTGGCAGTTGCTCATGGAATGGAAAGATAAGGGCTTACTACTATGGGAAGAATATTGTTTTCTAAAAAGAGATTTTCCCAAACTTCCGGTGCTGTATATTCTTCCCAAGATTCATAAAAATAGGACCAATCCACCAGGAAGACCTATAGTATCTTCTTGTGGTAGTGTTTTGGAAAATGTCTCTAAATATGTTGACCACTTTCTGAGGGAATTTGTTGTCAATCTTCCCTCTTATGTTCGTGACACTACGGATTTTCTTGGGAAGCTTGAGGGCATTGTATGGGAAGATGATTTTGTGCTAATAACCTTGGATGTCAATTCCTTGTATACTATTATCGACCATGAAAATGGCATTGCAGCCTGTAGACATTTCTTAGATGCCAGATCACTGAAATATCTGGCACACACTGGAATGATAATAGACATGATAAGATATTGCCTGATGAACAACTTTTTCTTGTTTAATGGGGTCCTTTACCAACAAATCCTTGGGACTGCGATGGGCACCTGCTTTGCTCCGAGTTTTGCCTGCCTGTTTTTAGGCTGGTTGGAAGAGAATATTTTTAAAGACGAAGAAAAATATCCAGAAACCAGTCAGGCAATTCTATGGTTAAGATATATCGATGACCTTTTCATTATTTGGAAAGGTTCTGAGGAAGAAGCTTCCCACTTTGTTCGTAAATTAAACAACAATGATTTGAATATAGGTTTGACATACAAAATGAGTAGGTCTTCTATTGAGTTTCTGGATACATTGATAAAGATTGATGTAAATAAGGTTAATACTGAACTCTTCCGAAAGTGCACAGCAGGTAATAGCCTACTACATGCATCTAGTGGACACCCAGAGAGCCTTAAGTGGAGTATCCCCTATGGAGAGTTGCTAAGGGCTAAAAGAGTTAGCAGTACTAATGAAGCCTTTGAAGCTGAGCAGAAAGAGATGATCTTGAGATTTAAACAACGGGGGTACCCTGACTGGGTTATCAAAAAAGCAATTGATAAAATGAAGGTTATACAAAGAACTGACATCCTTTTTGACAATACTCCCAAACAAAAGATGGACAGTAATGATGATATCAGACTTATTATGACTTATAGTGATGATACAAAACAAGTTAGGAATATCATTGGAAAAAATTGAAAGATATTAAAAAGTGATCCTGTTATTGGTGATTTGATATTAAACAGACCTCAGATCACGTATAGAAAAGGATGTAGTTTACAGGACATGTTAAGGTCTAATGACATTAACACCATGTCACAACTTAAACAACATGGCTTACAGGTTTTTTTTCCCTGTGGGCATTGTAAAGCATGCCGCAATAGTGTGATGCGTAAACAATATGCACTATGTAAACCTGGTAAAAATAGGCCAATTAACCAATTTATAACATGCAGTACTCCGTTTGTTATTTATGTATTGGAGTGCCCTTGTCAAAGATGGTATGTTGGCAGTACCAAACATTGTGTCAAGAAACGGATTATGGAACATATGCGAGCCATAACTTCAGTTGATGAACACTATCCTGTAGCAAGGCATTTTAAAGAAAAACATAATTCCGATTGGACTCAGTTGTCGTACTTTGGCATTGAACATGTCCCTCCATCTCATAGAGGGGGCAATAGGGAACTAACACTGAGGAAAAAAGAGTCAAAGTATATTTTATATCTAGAGACAAAGATACCCAAAGGACTGAACATTGGGGAGGAATTTAATACCCATTTACTTGATAATTGAGAACCAACCATAATTGGGTTCTGTATTTTCAACAGGATAATGTTTAGTTGACCAACCTTAATGAATAATAATGAATTTTAATGATTCCTAATGATTATATAATATTTAGAAGAACTTAACATCTATTCTGGATATTAATATAGTGTGTTAACAAGGGATGCATTTTTCACTTTTGTAATTTTATTTTAATTTTTTTTTGTAATCTTATATTTATTGGATTTGGGGACAAATGGTCATTTATTATATGTATTTATGTGTTTTTTCAGATCTAATGGGTCGGATGAAACTAATGCTGCTTTCTACCTGCTACAGCTCTCTCTCTACATTGCACTTTGTTGGGTGTTGTCTATGCTGATTATCAGATAAGAAAATGTTAAAGAATCTGTCCGATATTGTTGATCTGTCTTATTAACATCAACTGTATAAGCAGTGATATAGGGGTTTTACTATTGCAGCTAGTGTGGTTAAGGTTTTTAATTAATTTTTACATCGCTTGGTTGTAGTTCACCATTGGACCTAAAAGCAATAATATTTAATTATGATATATGAGTCTGGTGGACTTTCAATCTATGATATATTTTTCCCTTCCATCCATGCATGCTATTTTTCCCCATTATATATCTATCTTTAGGGTTCCATGATTGTAGAATTATGTATTTATATATTTATATATTTATATGTCTATATATTTATACATATTTATTTATTTATCTAGATATGTGACAATTGTGTATAGTGGTACAGATCTGATTAGTTATTGTAACCCAGATATAATTTTCTATGAGGTTGTAATTAATTTTCTATGAGGTGTTGTATTTAAGGTTCTTTGTTTCTTCTCTTACCTGGTATCTGCTGTTGTTTGTCTCATTTTTATGTCTATGACTGGTTAGTATTTAGCAATGGTGGATGGGAGATTAATAACACGTGACCAAGGCTGCTGTGTCAGCCGAAACGCGTTGTGTTTCGATTAAACTTGTCTTTCACTTTACTTGAATCCTGAGCGTGCTGATATACTTTTTTCCTTTTTTTTGTTGTTACATATATATATATATATACATATATACACACACGTATACATATACGCACACACACGCACACATATATACAAATATGTATATATACATATATATATATATATACGTATACATATACACACACACACACATATATATATATATATATATATATATATATATATATATATATATAAGCAACTAGAGTGCTATCTGTCTTACTTATGAACAGAGAGTGGCACACCTGAACCCATTTTGATTGAATCTAACTGGTAAAACTTAAAACATTTAACTCGGAAAGGAGCAAAATGAGTGAGTTCATTTTGTCATATAAATTATGATTAGTGCTGTAGAAAGAAAAATTAGGACGTTTTAAGTTTTAAGTGAGTTCTCAAATACCTTCCACTCCTATTTCTTTCAAACATTCTGGCATGTAGACTGAAACATGCATTTTCAATAGCAGCCACAGACTGCCAATTAAATCCCTAGTGATCACCAGTTTACTAGAGTGTTGTAATGAGCAACTAGAGTGCTAACATTCTGATCAAAAGTGTGGCCCATCTGAACTCTATTGAGAGAGAGCAAGTTTTATTATTAAACTAGTGGCATATAAGTAGCATATGGCGGCTAATAAATCTGTAGTTTTAAAGGCTTAATGGAGGAAATGACGTAGAAATGAAAATGTGTAAGTTTAAAGTGGTGGCCAATTGTGCCTACCATTCGTATTTTGACATCACTTTCAACATGCATTTGTATTTTGACTGAATTATTAATTAAATATTCATATGAAAGTATTATTTTCAAGTAGAAATAATAGAAATAAATATATTGTGAGTATTAAATGAAGTGAATTAGCCACATTTGTATTGAATTAAATGAATTCCATTAACATGCAATGAAAAATAAATATATGTTTGAAATTGGGCTGACATAACATGAATAATATTTGAAATTAAGTAACTTGCTTTGCAAAATTGATTTGAATTGTAAGGTGTGCAATAGGTTTATTAATGTATTAATGTGTATTAAGGCTTCTTTGACTTGACTAGGCCTGAAGGTTCATTTTATTGCAGTAATGGAAAATCACTTGTTTATTCTGTTCTCTCTGACCTGAATTCATTAATAGGCAGCTAACCTAATGTTGAATGTTCTATTGTATTGCAGACGAAGAGCATGTTTCAAATTTAGTTAATGGAAAAGTATTTGTTCTAGCTGTTGAATCGGGCAGGAAATCTCAGTGTTCATGAGAAAGAATATTAGTTTAGTTTATTGTGTGTCGTTAGAAAGGAACAGTAAGTAGCAAATGATTAGAAAATGTAATATTTCAGCAGAATTGTATATTCTTATCAAGCAAACAACACACTTTTGCTGAGAAGATTCTTAAAAGTGTCAGAAATTGGTGGTGCTTTCATTTACCATTAGATGCTGAAATTGATGCCAAGAGCGTGCCCACCTGAGGGGCCATTCAAATGGATTTTGATTATTTTTATTAGTGAAGAACTTTGAAACTGAAGTCAGTCTGTCTTGAGATCTCCTTAGAGTCAGTTCTATGCTTACTTAAGCCTGCTGCCGCATTCTCTCCCCTGAGTTTCCTCATCATAGTTTAAACTACCCTATTCTGTAATATGGTGTCAGTGCAAAGAAGTTCAACTAATTCTGAACTGCTTAATTGTCCTATGTGCAGCTCGTGTTCTGCAATGTCCTAATGCTGCTGTAACTGACCCTTGAAGAAGGTGACAGTTACAGTGGAATCATCCTGTATACTGTCTCATGAGGAGAGGTATAACTAAATGTGGCTTCTTGTTTCCTTTCTAGCTTAGTCACCTACACCAGCACATATTTAGCAAGTTGCCCTAGTTAGATGTTTTCCAAATAATTTTTGCCTTCTTTTATTTTTGCTTTTGCCCGCATGTGTTAGCCTGTTCCCACACAAGCAAGTCCCAATTCTGGTTAGTGTTAGGAATGTCTCAGCTCTGAAATTGACTGTTAAAATTCTATTTATTGATTTACTGATGTCACCATCATCTGCATTGAATTTGTATTATAAGGTACATATTGTATTGTTGCTAATTTATATTATTCTTTTCAAAGTGTTTAATAGTATTGATGTTTAGTAGGTTGAACCTTTTCAGAAGTTTCAGTCAGCCTATGGTTTTAATGTATGTAATTTAGGTTTGTGCACCATTTACGTGACATTGATTTTGTGATTGTAATAAAGCTCTGAAACTTTACTCGGTTTGGAGTTTGATTAAGTGTTCAAACTGTTATGGTGTTTAGTTTGTTTATGGTATAATGTAATCAATTTGTGATTAAATAATTCTGACTACTACACTCTTCGGAAAGTTCAAACATACGGTTGACCTCTGCGGGTGAGTTTGTGATGTTGTCTCATCTCTTCCCCCCCCCCCTGGATGGTGGTTGATGAGCCCGGAACTGGACAGTACGAAGTTTTCTGGGTCCTCATCACTCCTGCAGTTTTGGTAGCAGAGCTATGGTTCTGTCTTGTGAAGAGTCAGAATTTGCCCACATTGTGAGTTGGTCCTGGTGTAGTGTAAGGGTTGATGAAATCTCAGCATTGTAATACAAGTGTATGGCATGTGTGTTTTGAGTAGGGTTTGCAATTACAGAGCTTTGGCTAAATCGGGGTGAAGTGTGATTTATGAGTGAAGTAGGGAGTTTCCATACTCCAAGGTAATTGAGTAGGGAGTTTGCATACTCCAAGTAAGAGAGTGGGGAGTTGACATACTCCAGTGAATGCTGCACTTTGTGCTAAAAAATTGCCCATGTGGTTGTTGTTGTAACGTGTCCTGCGAGGCCTAAGACTCCGGAGTATTGTACAAGTGTATGGAGACACTTGATTAATTTATTGCCTTCAGGTGAAGGTGTTGGTCGATTGAGCGCTGTTGTCTATACCAGGAGGATTTTCTCTGGAGCGTATGTGTTGTTGATTAGTTTTAGATGAATCCTGAGTGCACATGAAGGATTTGTATCAATCAGAGTGAGGTATCTGAGCCAAATCATACTTGCTTTTTTGAGAAGGCCACAGCCCGAAGAGTAGCTGTTTGTGCGAGAGGACACAGTCGAAATTTCCATACAGCTTTCAAAGTGTTTAAGTCCTACCCTTAGTGAACAGACAGGTTTTGGTTTTTGTGTTCGCAATATTTGTATTTACATTTTGAGTGAAAAGTGTGTGAGATGGCTCTGAAGTGAGTCGCAGCTGCTGAACGGAGTGAGTGTGACATCATATGGTCCACCCTGGTATAGGTCGGTTGGTGAGAAAAGCCGTGCACGGATTGATGGACAAGACTGTGCTGCTATAGGTTGAGAACAGCTTGTGAAGGGGATTATGGGATTACAAATTACTTCCTGGTTTCATAGGTTTTGTGTTTGTGAAATAGATTTGTGTAAAAATAAAGTTTTTCAAAGCTTTAAGGAGTGCATTAAGAGCAGATGTTTTGTATTCCAGTTAGAGAGGGTGAACCTACTCTCACCAGCATTTGAAGTAATGGAAGAGAGAGGAGTTTCAGCATGTCTTTGGGTAAAACAATGGTGCAAAATAACTGAGAAGGAAGGCACCTTAGCTTTTCCTAGTTACAGAACCTTTAATTTGAGGATTGTAGAGAATCTGAGGGGGGTGATGTATGAATGAAAGCTTCTTCCTATACCTGCACAATTTGACAAACTTGCTGTTTGAAAATGCAGTTGCAAGGCAGAAAGAAGCTCAAAAGTATGAAAGGAAAGTGAGTGAAGCAGAAAAGACACTAGTAGAAGCTAGATGAGATGCAGAGCAGAGAATGTGGAGTGCAGATACATTACATGCAGTAAAGTTATTCTTAACAGTTAAGCAGGAAGGTGATGGAAGTGTTAAGCCTAGAGCCAAAAAGAAATCTGAGGAAGATGCAGAAACGAAAGTGGGTAAAAATAAAAAGGTAGTAGATGTCGAGAGTGAGTCAGATGATGAGTTTATAACTCAGTTGTCGCAGGACCGTCCCCCACGTTATAATGCAGTTGAATCAGTAAACCAGAATGTAGTCCTGAATGTTGCCACAGCTCCAGTTACACTAGGCCAGGTTTAGATAATTCCAAATGTGCCTACTGCTAATGTTGCACAGGTGCAGCGGTTTATCCAACAGTTCCAAACATTAATACAGTTCAGAATGTTCAAGCTCAAGTTATGCCACAGCCAATGCAGAATGCAGGGATGACTCAATTTGAGTCCACACCTAATGTACAGACACCTGCACAAGTCATGAACCAGAGACAGACCATGACAATGTATTCCCCAGTAATGACACCGCAGAATGTTGCCCCGAATCAGTCAAACCAAGCTTTTGGTACAATATTAACTGGCCAAAGTAAAGGATTAATGTTCCCGTAAAATTTGTCAGGCCCTGAAGCATTAACAGTCCCTGTAACCCTAGGTCTAGTAGTCCCATTGTATGCCTGGGCTAATAGCAAGAATGGTCCCCAGATTTTGAGTCCGGTATCAGCAATGAACTCACCTTTTGGAACTAATGCACAAATAGCGAGAGTAAGCACTACTGTGCCAGTCATGATCCTTATGAATTATTTCGGTTCAAACCAGACACATAGTGGAGTTGGTCCATTAATTGATGTGACATGTTCCCCGTGCTCTGTGGGATCATCTGTGATGACTCAAGAACAAGCTATGAGAGCCCCATGTAATTTACGCAGTTTGTGCCCGGAAACAATGGTAATAACATTAGTTTACAAGGTTTGATAGCCCAAAAAAACTACTGAATGATTAGATAATTTGAGTGGAGCATCGGTTCCAGGAAATACACCTCTTGGATAAAAGTCATTAAACATGGTTAGATTAAAATTGGAGTTAAATTAAATGATTGCGGGAACCCTTGAGCTGAACAGATTAGATTCTTGCGTTGAAAACAAATTGCGCTTCACGTGCAAATATGTTAATTTTCATGCAGGACAGCTGTATCAGAAGTTAACTAATTTGGCTGAGAAATATGAAATCAAATACAAGCAGTAGAAGGAGAGTTATAGATTCGACTTTGACTCAAGAGCAATCCAAACATAAGATTGCCTGGAATGAAAATTCACAATAAGGATTTGATTCAGAGTATTCAAACTTGGGGAGCATTAGATAAATGGGAAGGCTGGGAAGGCAGATGGGAGAAATAAAGAGTTCAGGGATTGAAGCCTGAAATTAGCAATATGATTAAGAATCATTTGATTTGCTGACAAGGAAAGTCAATTAAAGAAGTGCTCCCATGTGCAAAATACTGTGGTGATGAGATTGATATGATTAAGAAAAGGTTGAAGGAAATGGTAATGGTGATGCATATTAAATCTGACCAAGCACCAGGTGTGCAGAGTTCACAGTGTATGGCAACAGCAGAGCAATATGGTGAGTCAGTTCAAAGGTAGAGGTCACAGATGTAGTAGAGTTCGAGTAGGTCCAAATGCAAAGGTGGCCGATGTTCAGAATATGAAGAAAATGCTGCCTTGTCATGCGTGCGGCAACATTGAACATTGGAAATGGGAGTATCCCTTTTAATAATGTAAGTGATTTGGTGCAAGGTGGTGGTGTTGCGCAGATGGTTGATAACAGTCAATTTCAAAATCAGAGTCCAAAGAACCTGAAGTCAAGGCATGAATGTCCCTAATGGAGCAGTCCAAATGCAGGTTCCCCAGCAACAAGTACAATTTCCCCAACAGCAACTCCAAGTCCCACAGCAAATGCAGACACCACAAGCTCCAATGACAGCAAAAGGTGATGGCTCTGAGAGAGCGTAATTTAAACGTTACTTATTTTTAGATGTGAAAGCTTATATTTAACAATGCTGCATTAATAATATCTTTCACTGAAACGTATTTTAAACGTGGAGAATTTTTCACATGCATAAACTAATGTCGACTGTAAGAAATAATTGCTTGTATTATGACTAACTGAAAACATTAACATGTATGAAGACTGCATTTTATTAGAATCCATACATCTTAAGTTAGCGTGAGTTGAAAACTAGCTCTGTAGCTCTCATATTAAAAAGCGTATTTTTCTGTTTCTCCAGTGTGCTCACTTGCAAAAGGCCATGACCCAGCAGTTGTTCTTTTCTTCGCTTATTTGCAACAGTTCTAATTTTTCTCATCCGCATGCTAGCAGCTTTAGTATAAAATTATGGACTTTGCAACAAACATGGACACTTTCAAGGACATTAAATCGCGGAAAGGAGAACTCTTGACCCGAAGTGTGTGTCAGAAAATGAAGTAACCCCGGATGTGCCACCTACGAAAAAGTCAATTAAGAAGACCAATTAGAAGAATGAAAAATATCTTAGAATGACAAATGCATTACTTAATGTATAATTTGATAGGTTACAGATAGTGGGGTGTAGTGACTGTCCAATAGAATTTTGGGGGAATGTATTACGAAAAAGGGATAAAAACCCATGACACAATAGACAAAGGGCATTAGGTAGGGAATGATATTGATTGCATCCAGAAACTCTGTCACTCTATTTGGTGATTGAGACTTACACAAAACCATCCTCACCCTTTTTTTCCCTTTACATTTTCCTCCTTATGAGGGAAGTGTCCCTTGCCCTTAGATTAGATAAACTGACGGCGATCTAACTGATGTCCTGAAGACGAAGACTGATCCTGTATGCTGACCTATTTCGAGGAGGGTAATTATACTGTTGCTAATGGAAATTCATTTGTTTGCCTTTTCTTTCTAGGTACCAACTGCTGTGTATTTTTGATTAGTGACCTTAGTTAGATGTTTTCCAAATTGATGTTCTAAATTGTTTTGCATGATGCCCAACATGCTAATGCTAATTAGTGGCTAGATGAGGCATTCACTTGACTGACGTAGTTGACGTGACTGATGTGGTGTTATGCTGAACTAAACATTATATGAGATTTAGGCGTTTAGATTATTCATCTTCATTTTACTATCTTATGATCTTTGTATTATTGTCATATAGTGACTATGCTCTTTTGCTTCTTGGTTTTGAAATTAATATATTTGCTATTAGATTGTAATCAATAGGGAATAAATATTCACAAAACCCCAGTAAGGTGTGGTTATTCATGACTGAAAGGTCATGTTTGCGCCGAAGGTTTACTAATGTCAAAAGTGAAATATATTGTGGTGATATATGTTGACAATATTATTGACATATTGTTTGATGTATTGATCAGTTATCTCGTCTTATGGTGTCTCACCACTGGGTCCAAAGATTCATCGACCTAAAACGAGTCCTGATGTGTATAAAATTAACATAGACGGATGCGTTATCAGTTCTGGTAGCAGAGCGACGGTTAGGCCCTTGGGTGCCCTAGGACGGAGTTTCATTGTTTAATTTGTTTTCTGTGATAATGCAATTTGGAGAGATGATGGGTTGCTAGGTTCGCCACGGCTTTCCAGGGATCTCGGAGCCTGCCTAAATGAGTTGGGAATGTTCTCGGCGCCATAATATGTGTGGTTAGGGTCTTTGCGCTTACCTAAGCTTATGCATCTTGCAGGTGGTTGTGAAATTTGCGTGTATTTAGGCCAAATTAAGTGTTGTTTAGCAGGAGTGGGCGTACTCCACAGTATGATAGTAGGGAAGTCGGCGTACTTCATGTGAATGTAGCGCTTGTTGCTCAAAATTATCCATGTGGTTGGTTGTTGTGTACGGACTTGTTGAGGTCTAAGACTCCAGAGTATGATGATAAATGTGGTTTATGTTGTGATCTGTGCGGTTTAATAGGTCAATCGGGCGTGGTTGACAAGTCGAGTTTGAGTTTTGATGTATGTGTGAAACCTTCGATGGAGATTTGACAAATTCTAAAGTGCACTAGAAGGAGTCATTGACAAGTCGAGAGTAGGATTTGCAGGTCGAATTCTGCTTGCGTATGTGGGAACTGAGAAGGAGAGAGTAGCGGCCGAGGCTTCAAGTGAAATCTCTGTAAAGTTCTGAAGCAAATGTGTTACCCTTCCTGTAGTAAACCGACAGATTTGTGTTGTCATTTAATGGTGCTTGCGATAATTAGCATTCGTTTGTATGAGATGTAAGGGGTCAGTGAAGAGTGGACGAGCCGCAAGCTCAGTGTGTGTGAGTGTGACGTCAGTGGTGCCGCGCTGAGATAGGTCAGATGCCGAGAGGGGTCACGCACAGATTGGCTGCCGTCCGTGAGAGGCAATAGGTTGAGAAAGGGCAGGTGAAGAGTGTCCTGGGAACTAAGCCATTTCTGATTAAATACGAAATAAAGAATTGCAAAAATGAATTTTGTCAAGGCATTCAAAAGCGCTTTAAAGGGAGATGTATATATTGTCGCAACCAATGGGGAACCTACACCACCTGAGGGTACTCCAGCTTATACAGTTATGGAAGAAAAGGGTGTTGCACCTTGTTTATGGATGAAACAATGGCGCAAATTAACAGAGAAAGAGGGGTGTCTAGCGTTCCCAGAACATGGGACATTTAATCCAAAGGTGCTAGAAAATTTGAGGTGGATGTTAAGTACGCAGAAACCACCTCCGAGACCAGCACAATACGAGGCTTTGGCGATCTGGGACTTGATGGCTCTTAAACATAGACAAGAAAGGTTTCAGAGAAGACTGAGAAGGGCAGAAAAATCCTATGCAGAAGCTAGATGGGACAATGAGAGCAAAATGTGGAGACGGGGAATTGTAGATGGGTTGAAGTTATTCCCAGCAATAACACAGGGAGAAGAGACACAGGGAAAGAAAGCCTCCTGCAAAACCGACAAAGATTCAGGCAAAACTAAAGAAAATAAAAGGTCCTGGGAAGAGGAAGATGATTCAGATGCTGAGGAATTTATGGATAGATTGTTACATGATCGTCCGCCACCGTATGCGGCGAGTGACAGTGCTCCAAGCACAAGCTTGGATTCTGGGAACCAGACGCAGGAGAAGGGAGTTACTGATACGGTACAGACTAATGATACAGCCTCGATACAGAATGGTGTCAGTGTACCCACTGCACCAGACTTACCGATACAGTTGCAGCCTCCACCGCAGATAAAAAGAATTTACCCTGATGTCCCGGTGCTTGAGACTACTACAAACTTGATAGTGCCGCCAGACCCGATATACACGAAGCCAAAGTTAGTACAGATTGAATCGACCCCGAAGCTAGTGTCTCAACCGCCACAGCTGATACCTGGGTATAACCCTGTAGCAGGACCACCGTTAGTACCTGTATCGGGTACACTGGAGCAGACCTATGGTGTTGCAGCTCCAAGAAGTCTGAGTTCAGGTCAGACACCTGCCGCTATATCGGTACCTATTACTGTTGGTCCCCCAGTGCCATTGTATGCGCAAGGTAAGACAGGGACGTGTGATCAGGAAGCTATGATTCAGGAAGCAATAAGAGGAGGGCCTATAATGGCCCCTGGGGAAAAGATAAATGAGCCACTGAGACCCTTGATGGACCTTAGTCCAGTATGGGCACCTCTCGAAGCGATGTGTCAAGCAGGGTTGGGAGTCTTAACTCCCCAAATTATGAGTACGAATACCTCACACTCTCCAATGATACATGCAGGGAACATTTCACTGCAGGGCTTTACAGTACAACAGCTAAATGAGTGGTTAGAGAAAACTTGTACCTCACAAAAGACTACAGTGACTACAGTTGAACCTGAGAAAGAAAAACAAGATGAATACTTGAATTTTGTACGACTAGGCGCAGAAGCTGCCGAGTTAGTGGAAGGAACAATGGGAGTAAATAGGTTGGATTAATACACTGAGGCAGAATTGAGGTACTTATGCCCCAAGATTACCAAAGAGGTAGGCAAAGTACATCAGAGATTAGCGAATTTGGCAGACAAATACAATGTCGATATCGGAAATACTAAACATTTGAAAAGAAGCTACAGATTAGATTTTGACTCCAAAGATTTTGAACACATGAGACCTGCAGGCATGAAGGCACACCTGAGAGAACTGTTGCAAAGTGCACAAATTTGGGGTGCATTAGAGAACTGGGAAGGCCGATGGGCAAAGAAAAGAGATAAGGGAAAGGGAGATAGCCCAGGGTCTAATAAAGTTGGGACCACACCTAATCTAGTTTCAGTAAAAATCTTACCCATGAGAGAGACAGCTGGTGGTGTTTTAGTGCATGTGTCATGGACTAGGGGAGACATTTTATCCTTTACGAATGATTATCCTAGGCTAAGAGAAAAGCCAATCGAGTGGTATCAACAGACGGATAGGTTCGTGAAGCTTGCAAAGTGTCTCTGGGAAGACTTGAATACTTTGTTTGAGATTATTGTTCCGCCAGATTTGTGGCTCGAGTGCAAGAGAGGGGTAGATTGGCCCACGAAGGAGCCGGCAAGAGATAAGGTGACTGGAGCACCTTCAGAAGAGGTGATGAAATATTATCATAAAGTAATTGAGTTCTTGAAACAAAAGGTGTCGCCGAAGGTGACCGATTGGCAGAAAATCGACCGGACCTCTCAAGAGGTTAAGGAGTCAATACATGCGTATTACGAGAGACTAGTAAAAGTGTTCAAACATTACAGTGGTACTGAGACTATCGAACCGAAGGACATGAATCATCTTGTGTTTAGGTTCGTCGAAGGGCTGAGGCCGGAGGTCAGCCAGATGATTAAGAATCATTTGATTTGTTGGCAAGCTAAACCGATTGATGAAGTATTACAGTATGCAAAATACTGTAGTGATGAGATTGAGTTGAAGCAGAAAAAGTTGAAGGAGAAAGTGATGGTGATGCAGATAAGGGCTGCACAAGCTGGAATACAGGGGAATGGAGTTCAGCAAATGATACAGCAACAACCGCAAATGAATGGTGTGTTTCAGGCACAGCCGAGAGGCAGAGGTCGAGGGTTTGTGAACCGTGGTTCGGACATGAATAATGTTGTTATTCAAAACGACGGTCAGAGAATGAAAAAGATGTCACCACGTCATGCGTGCGGGGGCATGGGGCATTGGAAACAGGATTGTCCGAATATGGTCCAGGATAATGCAGTTCGGCAAAGCATTAATGTCGGTACATTACAAAATCCACGAGGTCCAAAAATGAGACATCAAAACCTGAATTTTCCTAATAATTTGGTACAAATGCCAGGGGTACAACCCATGCAGCATATGCAAATGCCGCGTTTCCAGTCAGTATCAATGCAACCAGTGCAGCAGCAGATTCCTATAGTGCCTAGATAGCAAATGCAATTACCCATGGCTCCGATGGGACAGCAACTGGTGATGCTTCCTCAGCAGGTCACGGGCCATGTAACCAACCAAAACAACACTGTGCAACAATTCCCATTACGAGGTGAAAGTGGCATCAATGAGGATTGGTCAGATGACAGCTCAGACAGTGAAGAGTGCAGGCTTGCAGCATCTTTAGAGGTGGATCAGAGAGGCCCATATGTAGAGGGAAAAGTAATGGGCTATAAGGTTTCATTTTTGGTCGACACAGGAGCTACACGCTCTACAGTTCGAAGTGCAGAAGTCCCGAGATTACCTCTCTGAGGGCGTACTATACGAGTGGTTGGTGTGGCAAACCAGTACTTGACTAATCCGATTACTGATCCGGTGCAGGTTGAAATTGGTAATTTCCAAGGCCTGCAAAGATTTGTTGTATGCGATTTAAGCCCAGTATCCTTACTAGTGAGAGACTTACTATGTAAGACAACATTTTCGATTACCTGTTCCAATGATGGAATAGAAGTACAAACAAACAGTGACGATGAGAGAGATGAGAGTCGATACATAGAGGAAGGAGGAGAGACTAATGAAGACTACCCTTTGATTACTTTATTCCCAATGCATACCTTGATCGACCTACCTGTTGAGTTACAAGGGACCGTAACAGAGAAAGTGTGGGATTTGACTGGGAAAGAAGTAGGGTTAATAAAGGGAGTAGAACCAGTCAAGGTACAGATAAAGCCGAATGCAGTGTTCCCACAAGTGCCACAATACCACATGACCCAGGACCTCCTCATTGAGGTGTCACAAATAATTGCAGATTTTCTCAGACAGGGAGTCCTGAAAGAAGTTTTGAGCAGTCCGTGCAACTCTCCCATTATGGGTCTGAAGAAGCCCTGTGGGAAGGTTCGAATTGTGCAGGATTTGAGAAAAATAAACGAAATTGTGATAAAATGCTGCCCTGTGGTACCTAACCCAGCAGTAATAATGTTCCAGGTTCCTTGTGATGCTGAATGGTTTACTGTAATAGACCTATCACAAGCATTTTTCTCAATACCTCTTCATGAAGACAGTCAATTTTTATTCAGTTTCAAATTCCTGGATAAGGTGTACAGTTGGTGCAGAATTCCTCAGGGGTTTTCTGAGTCACCATCCATCTTTAATCAGATATTGAAAAAGGATTTGGAACCTCTTGTGCTGCCTTTTAATTCGACTCTTGTGCAGTACATTGATGATTTGTTGATTGCATCTAAAACCAGGGACAGTTGTAAATATGATACCATTGCATTGTTGAATCATCTGGGAAAGAATGGACACAAGGTGTCACCCAGAAAGTTGCAATACTGTCAAAAAGAAGTAAAATACTTGGGACATCTGATTGAGAAAGGGTCCCGAAGAATATCAAAGGAAAGAATAACAGCTGTTTTGCAGATGAATCCCCCAATAACAAAAAGAGATGTCAGGATGTTTTTGGGAATGGTGGGCTACTGTCACCAGTGGATACCCAACTTCTCGATCATCTCAAAACCTTTAATAAAATTGACGGGAAAAGAAGTCAAGGACGAACCATATACAATCACTTTGACAGAAGAGGAGCTTGAATCATTTCTAGAATTGAAGGAATGCATATGCAGGGCACCAGCATTAGGAATGCCTGATTATGAAAAACCTTTTCTGTTGTTCTGTCATGAACGTGATGCTTGTTCTTTGTCTGTTTTAACACAGGTCCACGGAGATGCAAATCGCCCTGTAGCATATTTTTCAGCTACTTTACCCTTACCGGGTTGTTTGCGAGCAGTTGCAGCAGTTGGTCAAAGCCTTTCACAATGTGAAGGCATAGTCATGGGATACCACCTGACAGTA
Source organism: Pleurodeles waltl (assembly GCF_031143425.1). NCBI lineage: Eukaryota > Metazoa > Chordata > Amphibia > Caudata > Salamandridae > Pleurodeles > Pleurodeles waltl. The sequence continues at coordinate 923,432,994 of NC_090446.1, read as the reverse complement.
ATGGTTCCACATTCAGTTGAAATTCTGTTGACACAAACTAAGACACAACACATGACAAATGCACGACTCACTAGATATGAGACGATTATATTGGGGTCACCAAATGTCACACTAAAGAGATGCACTGTGCTGAACCCGGCAACCTTACTTCCCAACAAAAATACAGAAATCAAAGATGGGGAAGAATTTGAGCATGATTGTCTTGAGGTGACTGAGCTCTGTACCAAACCTCGCCCAGACATACAGGATACCCAGTTAAAAGAAAATGATTGCATTATGTTTGTTGATGGGTCCTGTCTAAGAGATTCAGCAGGAACATTGAAAGCCGGTTACGTAGTGTGTACCATAACTGGCATTGTTGAAGCCTCCTGGCTCGAGAAAGTGTTTTCTGCACAGGTGGCAGAATTAATAGCTCTTACAAAAGCATGCCACGCAGCTGTAAATTTGAATGTCACTATCTATACTGACAGCAGATATGGATTTGGAATCGTGCATGATTTTGGCCAACTCTGGTCACAGAGGGGCTTCATGACCTCCTCTGGTTCTCCTGTGAAAAATGGTGAACAAATAAGAGATTTGCTACATGCGATTCAGTTACCTCTTAAAATTGCCGTGGTGAAGTACAGTGCTCATACCAGATCACAAGATTTTGTGTCTATGGAAAACAGCTATGCAGATCAGGTCGCAAGATTTTGTGCATTAAATTGTATATCACTTAAGGAGCAGTGGGAATTGTTACCACAACCTGAAAATGACACGAGTTTAAGTCTAGCATTACGAGTGGTCGATACCTTAGATGAGCTAAAGACATTACAAAGTCGTGCTAGCAAAGAAGAAAAACGTTCCTGGCAGAGAATGCAGTGTGTACAAAGGGCAGATGATCTGTGGGTTTCAGAAGAGGGAAAACTGGTTCTGCCAAATAGTCTTTTGTCGCAGTTTGCACGGTTATACCATGGGCAGGCCCATCTACGAAGAGACGCCATTATCGGATCCTTTAAGATTGATTGGTTCAATCCAAAATTCAGACATGCCGCAGAAATCACTTGCCACAGGTGCGTCATCTGTCAACAGATGAATGCTGGAAAAGCAACTGTGGTAACTTTGAGCCACATTGGGAGAGCTGGAGGTCCATTCAACAAAATGCAAATGGATTTTATCGAAATGCCTGTTTGTGGAGGATTGAAGTACGTGTTGGTGATTGTGTGTGTTTTTAGTCATTGGATTGAGGCATATCCCACACGTAGGAATGACAGTCTTACAGTTGCAAAACTACTACTCAAAGAATTAATACCAAGATTCGGGTTTCCGGTTTCTATAGAATCAGATAGGGGGAGACACTTCGACAATGAGGTGATTAAACTTCTGTGTGCCGCACTCAACATTGAACAAAAGTTGCATTGTAGATATCGCCCTGAAGCATCAGGACTAGTTGAACAGATGAATGGTACCTTAAAATCAAGAAGAACAAAAATGTGTGCTGCAACAAACGTGAAATGGCCAGATGCTTTACCTCTAGTACTGATGTCTATGAGAAACACCCCAGATAAGAAAACGGGACTGTCCCCCCATGAAATCCTCATGGGCAGAGCAATGAGATTACCAGCGGTACCTGCAAATGCACTAGTGAATATTACAGATGATATGGTGTTGGATTACTGCAAAGGTTTGGCTGACGTGATTCGCTCTTTCTCCCACCAGGTGGAAGCTAACGTGTTGCCACCAATTGGTGAACCAGGTCACTCTCTGCAAGCTGGAGATTGGGTGGTTGTCAAGAAGCACGTGAGAAAATCGTGTCTTGAGCCGCGTTGGAAGGGGCCATATCAAGTAATATTGATGACCACCACTGCCGTGAAGTGTGCCGGGGTTCCCAACTGGATACATGCCAGTCACACAAAAAGGGTAACGTGTCCTGTTGAAGAGGAACTTGAAGTTTCCGATACAGCAACTTCAGGAAGAGAAATCTCAGAGTCAGAGATCAGTCAAGAAGGAACTGAGACTAATGGAGAGCCCACTGAGAACAGCCTTGTCCCTCAAACTGTCAATGAGTTCGAGAGAGGTGACAGAGTGCCTATCTCAGTTGAGGCAGCAGGAGAACTAAGTCAAGGAGAGGTTCTCCCAGAAGTAGACGAATACGGATTAGAGCCCGAACTCAGCATAGAACCAGAAGACGAAAGAGAAGGAGAAATTGTAGATACAATCAAAACGAGTCAGAGTCACCTGAAGCAGTTGCAGGTCCGCCAAGAGGAAACACCATATCCCAAGAGGAGGGTGCTGTCCAACGTTCTAAAGGAAAACACCGAACCAAGACACATAGAGGCGATAATTGGCCAGACAAGTCACATCCTAAAATAAGAGAGGTATCAAATGAGACAATAATAGAAGAAAGTGATACTTCACAAGCAGATGATCTGAGTGAAGGAGAACAACAAGGTGAACGAAGGCTAAAAAGAAAAAGAATAGCAAACAGAAGATATACAGGTCCTGAATGGGCATATGCTACAACCTCTGAATGGCAACAAGAATTCTTAGCATTCTGCTTTGATCGAGAAGTACCAGGCCAATATTACGGTACCTGAAGATATTCAAAGGGAAACTCGGCTAAAATTGAATTTGTGAAAGCTGAAAAGAGAAAGAGACTTTAGAAACTATCGGAAAGTGACACTAAACCTGGATTTGACTTTAAGGAAACCTGAATACGACAAGCTGCTAACCTGAATTGACGAAAAGGGTCCTGGAGTGAGTGAAGACGCTGTAACATACGCAAAAAGAGTTTGCTTCTCAAAGTTGATTGTTGATCTGCTATTCTGATTCTATACAAACATGGCTTACAGTAGCAAAGGAAGTAAGGTGTGTGGTTGGTTAGGTCTTATAATAGGTGTTGTATGTGCAGTAATGATTGTGGGAGTGATTGTGGGAATGCCATGGAGAGAGAAAGAAACTATTAATGCAACTTCGAAACCTGAAACTACCACTACTAAACGATCACCGTGGGAGAGATTTGAGCAAGACGCAAGACACATGCATGAGGGAACTAATGCAAAAGGGGAACTTTCTACTAATGTCTTCTATCGCTTATTAAATGAGTATGTGGAAACTATGGATGTGAAAGATTGTTATGTATGTTCTAAAATTCCTTCGTCTGTGCAGGAGGGAGTAACTTATCATAGCCTCCCTCTTACTTATGGAATTAGTTGCAGCTTGCTATTAACAAGATTCTATAATCAAGAGCATGTGCAATACTTTTATTCAAATTTGGATGTTGTGTTTTCTTTTGTGCCTGTGATTGAATTCCTAAATAAATTAGCTAAAGAGCATGATATTAAAATAGTTAGAGGATTCTTTGAGCCAACACTTACATTTGGAACTGCTTATGCACATCGCAACAATTTGACTTGCTTATTATCTCCTGTAGAGAAAAGCTTTTTAGATCACACAATGATAGACGCAAAGCACTGAAAGAAAGGTTAGAAAAAGGTCTAGAAAAACGTACTTATGCAAATGATTATGCCTATACTGCAATCAAAACACAAGGCAAATTAGCTATAGATGCTTTACACGTAGGTAGGCTCTGTATATATAGACCAAAATCCGATCAAGACAATTTGTTTGTGGGTACGAGTGAATGTAGGCATGTGTTTTTGTTTCAGAGTAAATGGACCTTTATGTTAAATGGACAAGATCCAGCAATCCCTGTAATCTATTATATTTGTGGACTGAATGCATATTACCGACTTCCTAAGGGATGGAATGGGACATGTTATTTGGGAATAGTATTTCCAAAGATATACCAGATTGATGACTTAAAACAAATACCTAAAACGTCTGAATCACAACATCCTAGACAAAAACGAGAATCAGTGGCGGCTGTCATTGGTGATATATTTGGAGCCATAATCCCATCAGTAGGGGTTATCTTGAATTCTATGAAAATTCAAAAGTTGTCTACTATTGTGGATAACATGCTGACAAATTTTACAGGAGCTATACTCCTGATGGATACTGAACTTGCTGCAGAAAGAGCTATGACTCTTCAAAATCGGCTTGCTTTAGACATTCTTTTAGCAAAGAGTGGAGGTGTTTGCAAAATGCTTAATGAGCCTCATTGTTGCTCATTTATCCCAGATAACAGTAAGAAAATTAGAAACATGCTTACTAACCTTACCAGAGATAGTACAGATTTGAAGGAACTGAAAGAACTTGGTGTTTGGGAGAAATTTGGGAAAGGAATTGCCTGAGTGGGAAGCTGGTTTACCAACATTTGGAATGGGGTACTTGCAAAAATTATGATGGGTCTATTAATTGTTTTAATTTGTCTATTAGGATTATGGGGGGTATGCAAAGTCAATTACAAAGTAAAAAGAAATTCGACTAAAAGAACCAAAAGAAATGAAGAAAGTGAAAGAGAGAAAATGTTCAATGAAATATGGGAAAGCTCAAATAAAGGGCAAGATGTTGAAATGCGTATTATGCGCAAGGTGAAAAGTTAAGATCAAAAAGAAAGATTGTGTGATGACGAGCGTCATCAGAGGAGGGACTGAGAGAGCGTAATTTAAACGCTACTTATTTTTAGATGTGAAAGCTTATATTTAACAATGCTGCATTAATAATATCATTTATTGAAACGTATTTCAAGGAAATGGTAATGGTGATGCATATTAAATCTGACCAAGCACCAGGTGTGCAGAGTTCACAGTGTATGGCAACAGCAGAGAAATATGGTGACTCAGTTCAAAGGTAGAGGTCACAGATGTAGTAGAGTTCGAGTAGGTCCAAATGCAAATGTGGCCAATGTTCAGAATATGAAGAAAATGCTGCCTTGTCATGCGTGCGGCAACATTGAACATTGGAAACAGGAGTATCCCTTATAATAATGTAAGTGATTTGGTGCAAGGTGGTGGTGTTGCGCAGATGGTTGATAACAGTCAATTTCAAAATCAGAGTCCAAAGAACCTGAAGTCAAGGCATGAATGTCCCTAATGGAGAAGTCCAAATGCAGGTTCCCCAGCAACAAGTACAATTTCCCCAACAGCAACTCCAAGTCCCACAGCAAATGCAGACACCACAAGCTCCAATGACACAGCAAAAGGTGATGGCTCTGAGAGAGCGTAATTTAAACGTTACTTATTTTTAGATGTGAAAGCTTATATTTAACAATGCTGCATTAATAATATCATTCATTGAAAAGTATTTTAAACATGGAGAATTTTTCACATGCATAAACTAATGTCGACTGTAAGAAATAATTGCTTGTATTATGACTAACTGAAAACATTAACATGTATGAAGACTGCATTTTATTAGAATCCATACATCTTAAGTTAGCTCTGTAGCTCTCATATTAAAAAGCGCATTTTTCTGTTTCTCCAGTGTGCTGACTTGCAAAAGGCCATGACCCAGCAGTTGTTCTTTTCTTCGCTTATTTGCAACAATGCTAATTTTTCTCCTCCGCATGCTAGCAGCTTTAGTATAAAATTATGGACTTTGCAACAAACATGGACCCTTTCAAGGACATTAAATCGCGGAAAGGAGAACTCTTGACCCGAAGTGTGTGCCAGAAAATGTAGTAACCCCGGATGTGCCACCTACGAAAACGTCAATTATGAAGATCAATTAGAAGAATGAAAAATATCATAGAATGACAAATGCATTACTTAATGTATAATTTGATAGGTTACAGATAGTGGGGTTTAGTGACTGTCCAATAGAATTTTGGGGGAATGTATTACGAAAAAGGGATAAAAACCCATGACACAAGAGACAAAGGGCATTAGGTAGGGAATGATATCGATTGCATCCAGAAACTCTGTCACTCTATTTGGTGATTGAAACTTAGACAAAACCATCCTCACCCTTTTTGTCCCTTTACATTTTCCTCCTTATGAGGGAAGTGTCCCTTGCCCTTAGATTAGATAAACCGACGGCGATCTAACTGATGTCCTGAAGACAAAGACTGATCCTGTATGCTGACCTATTTCGAGGAGGGTAATTATACTGTTGCTAATGGAAATTCATTTGTTTGCCTTTTCTTTCTAGGTACCAACTGCTGTGTATTTTTGATTAGTGACCTTAGTTAGATGTTTTCCAAATTGATGTTCTAAATTGTTTTGCATGATGCCCAACATGCTAATGCTAATTAGTGGCTAGATGAAGCATTCACTTGACTGACGTAGTTGACCTGACTGATGTGGTGCTATGCTGAACTAAACATTATATGAGATTTAGGCGTTTAGATTATTCATCTTCATATTACTATCTTATGATCTTTGTATTATTGTCATATAGTGACTATGCTCTTTTGCTTCTTGGTTTTGAAATTAATACATTTGCTATTACATTGTAATGAATAGGGAATAATAATTCACAAAACCCCAGTAAGGTGTGGTTATTCATGACTGAAAGGTCATGTTTGCGCCGAAGGTTTACTAATGTCAAAAGTGAAATATATTGTGGTGATATAGGTTGACAATATTATTGACATATTGTTTGATGTATTGATCAGTTATCTCGTCTTATGGTGTCTCACCACTGGGTCCAAAGATTCATCGACCTAAAACGAGTCTTGATGTGTATAAAATTAACATAGACGGACGCGTTATCAGTTCCTTAGCAGAATGTGAACCAAAGAGTAAATGCAAATGCAAATAAGTTAATCATTCAATACCCATTGATTGATTTCAGTGATGATAAAGTGAGTGAAGAATGCATAAGCGAATGTTCAGGTGGTAGATCAGCGTGGTCCTTATATGAATGCAAGTGTGATGGGTCATGATGTTTCATTCCTGGTTGACACAGGAACAACATGTCCACTGTCAGATCTGCAGAAGTTCCAAATGTGCCCCTTTCAAGAAGAACAGTTCAGGTTGTGGGAGTAGCAAATCAGCAATTGGTAAGTCCTATTATAGAGCCCATTCCAGTTAAAATAGGAACATTTGAGGGACTGCACCAATTTTTAGTTTTTAATTCAAGTTCTGTGAGTTTGTTACGAAGAGACTTGCTATGCAAATTAAAGTGTTCCATTACCTGTACACAAGAAGGAATAGAAATTTAAACTAATAGCGATGGTGAGACTTCTAGTCAAACTGATGAGATGTATCCTCTCATTACGTTGTTTCCTGCCATGACAGTTAAAGACTTGCCTGATGAACTACAAGAGACAGTAACGCAGAGAGATTGGGATCTCTCTGGAAAAGATATTGGACTTATTCGAGGTGTTGAACCAGTTAAAGTGACGGTAAAGTCAAATGCTGGTTTCCCCAGAATATCACAGTACCACATGACTCCAGAAGTGATTGAAGGAATTACCTGAGTAATTGCAGATATTTTTGAGCAGGGTGTGTTGAAAGAAGTGAAAGAAGTGATGGGCAGCCCGTTTAATTCTCCAATTATGGGTCTGCGGAGCCCAATGGGAAATATCGCATAGGTCAGGATTTGAGTAAGGTTAATGAAATTGTAGTATCCTGTTGTCCCATAGTGCTAAATCCAGCAGAGATTTTATTTCAAATTCCATGCGAAGCAGAATGGTTTTTGGGTATTGATCTGTCATAAGCATTTTTTGTCCGTCCCTCTGCATGAGGATAGCCAGTTCCGCTTTTGCTTCCGATTCGGCAACTGTGTGTATTCATGGTGTCGTACACCACAGGAGTTTTGGGAATCACCGCTCATTTTCAATCAAATCCTGAAAAAGAATTTAGAGTCTTTGAACATAGTCTGCTCTAGTGCAGTACATTGATGATCTGATGGTTACGTCCAATACACATGAAGCTTGTAGGCAAGATACCAAAGTGTTGTTGAATCATTTGGATGAAATGGACATAAGGTTTCCCTTGCTAAGTTACAATATTGTCAGAAAGAAGTGAAATATTTGGGTCACCAAATTGAGAAAGGTGTGAGGAAAGTATCCAGAGAGAATTGCAGCCATTATGCTGTTACACAGAGATATGTCAGAATGTTTTTGGGCATGGTGAACTATTGCTGCCAATGGATCCCAACTTTTTCAGTAATTTCTAAACCTTGAAAACATTTACTGAGGTGAGAGACAGTTTGTGCAGAGCTCCAGCTTTGGGAATTCCTGATTTTACAAAAGGATTTGCACTGTTTTGTCATGAACATGATGGCTGTGCTCTTTCTGTTTTGACGCAGTGAAACAGAGGAAAAAACAGGCCAGTGGCATATTTTTCCGCCACAAAGGATCCTGTTGCTCCTGCTTTGCCCGGCTGTCTGAAAGCCATGGCTTTGGCTGTTGTAAATATCAGTCTATGCGAAGGCATTGTGATGGGACAACTTTTAGCGGTTTAAGTCCTAACTCAGTTGAACTTCTTTTGATTAGGTCCAAGACCAAATATTGGACCAGTGCCCATCTTACCTGTTATAAGTTATTAATTCTTGGATCCCCAAATGTTGTGATCAAGAGATGTTCCATCATGAGTCCTGACACATTAATGCCTGTAAGTGTTGATGAATCAAATTATGTTAATGAAATGGAACATGACTGTCTCGATGTCACCGAACTGCGCACCAAACCCAGACCTGATATTCAGGATAGTCCTCTAGAGGAAAATGACCAAGTTGTTTTTGTCGATGGCTCCTGTCTAAGAGAGAGTGAAGGTATTCTGAGAGCAGGTTATGCAGTTTGCACCCTCTCAGGAGTGTTCAAAGCCTCATGGCTTCAAGGAGCCATTTCTGCCCAAGTAGCTGAATTGGTTGTTCTTACAAGAGCATGCTGCGTATCATAGCAGCTCAAAGTGACAATATTCTCAGATAGTCAATATGGATTTGTTGTTATGGCACCAGCAGGGATTCATGACCTCGTCTGGTGTATTGCTACATGCACTACATGCAAGGTGAACAGTGGTGCAGTGTAAGGGCAATGAAATATACGATGGACCATTGGCCTCTGCTTCCATTTTACATTGGTTCATGACTCCATCTTCATTGACTCACAACTCAATTTTGTCGAGTCTGGTTCTGTGAGTGAAGCACTGTTCTGTGTTTTTCCACAAGCTTCTGCAAACTGCAGGGTGGGGTGTTTTTCTGCTCAACTTCACTCCATCTGTCTGGTATGGAGGGCACTATTTACATTCCACAAGCTATCAGTTAGGATAGGAGGATGCTCCTGTACTCAAGGAGGAATGCAAGTTTAACCTTGGAGCCCTCTTCTGGGAACCTGGCCCGTTCCAAGGAGACGTCTCGAAGGGTGAACAAGGTACCGCCGATTGCACAATTTGTAAAGGAGGGGGTCTTTTTCTAGAAAAGACTCCTGGGCGTTAGTAAATCCTATAAAGGTCAGGAGCCCTTATGGACTAGCTCAGGAACTCTATTCTGGGTTGGACGCAATGCCAGGAGGACTGATTGTCCCGAACGAGACTCCCTGCGCCAGTCGATTTGGGTTCCCCGGCTTGGTGTACGGTGGAGGGATGCAGAATCTCTTTTCGGTGAAGCCTTTCATTTATAAGCATTTGAGCATATTGTGTGTGTGTGTAATATGCACTTATTCTTGCAGCTATTTTCATGTTATTTTTCATGATATCACAGAGTGTTTATAGTCTCACAGTTATTCTCATGTTATTTTTCATGATATGTTAGTGGGGTCAGTTTTGCTATATGAGAACTTGCCCCATAAATAAACTTGATTATGCTACTTATTAAGGTGTTTGAGAGTGATTTTTTCACATTGTGCCCTAAACTATCCTAAAGTGCATAGTTCTGTTATTCTGAAGAGTCAAGCAACATTTTGGCGTAGTCGGCAGAATTTGAAGAAAACATTTTTTTTTACCAAGATAAATGCTAGCTCAAAAGCAAGTTCTCATATATCAAATCCTGACATAGAAATACAGGGTGGGAAACTGCCCGTATAAACTTTTAGCTCAGGAATGGTCACATTGGCTGGTTTGTGTGAAAATTGGAATGCGTCTCTGTTGAATAAAGAACCTGAAAATGTTTTAACATGTTCACAAAAAGTGTCGATTGACAAGGGGAAAGAGATTTGTACATTAGGGAGGCGAGGCTGGATTTTGCTCTCTGCGTCCAAAGCCCGAAATTCCTCTACCATGTTAGCTTGTCAGAATAAATTGTTAAGTGATAAGCTTGAGATGTACCGGCTGGTTGCAGAGAGGACGGCAGTTATGGTCGCTCAATATAAGCACAAAAGACGAAGAGGGAAAGTTAATAAAAAGAAGGTACATTTGGCTATCTCCCAGGCAGGGTTAGCCTTTGACCCTGAATTTTGGGATGGAAACATCTGGGACAAGTCTTATTTTTCAGATGAGTCCGGGGGTGATAATTGTCAAGATGTTAGTCAGGAAAAGACAGAGCGCAGGAATGTTGTCCGTGCGCAGCCAATATATCGGCGAAAGTTAAAGCATAGCCCAGCTAACCCTGGAGGGGTAATGCTGAATGCCCTGGAGGATTACACACAGCAGGAACTAAGTGATGTGATAGAAAGATTTCGACAGAGGTCAGGGGAAACATTGCTTGCGTGCATGGTGCGATTGCATGACATGGGGGGTCAGGGAGTCCAATTAGATCACGGCGATGCCCCCGAGGCTTTGTATCCTAAGTACTGACCCAGTTATCCAAAATGAGTTTAGAACTTATCCAGGGAATGGTCCCATGACCAATCTGTAGGAGCTGGCGGCACAAGGGTGTGGTCTGAAGTATCCGACAGAGTCAGACTGGGCGCCGAATGATAAACCCTGGTATACTTTGAGAGATGCAGTACAGAGATTAAAGGAGGAAGGAATGAAAACAGCTATATTTCTGGGTAATGCTCATAATCTGATGAATGGAATTATAAATGTGTCTGTGCGAAACAGGCTGATTAGGTCTGCTCCTCCTGCATATAAGCATTACATCATGACTCTGTTGATTAATCAGACTGGTAACCCACTGTCTCAGGTGGTAGAAGCCGTGCATGAGTAAAGTGACTTAGAGGAGTGACTAAGCCCGAGAGAAATTCATCATCTGAGAATTGCACTGATAGCAACAGGGTGTCAAGGCGGGACATGTTTATGGCCTTGCTGAAAGATGGGATAGCCAGGGATGACATTGATGGGATAACGACCTAGGATATGTGGGAGATGTACCGCAAACGCGGTTTGGATAAGAAGGAGGGAAGCAGTAAAGGGAACAAGAAAGATAACAAACAGGTGAATCAGGGAAAGGCAGAATCTGAGGAGCGCAAGGATGAAGAGAGAGAGAGAGAGAGAGAGCCCTGCAGCAGAGAGAGATCCCTAGATGATGGAGATTGGGAGCAAGAGCACAAAGGCTGAGAGAGAACCCGGAGCAGAGAGAGACACCGGGAACCCACAGGTCCCGAGAGAACTTGAGGCAGAGAGTTGGAGAGGGAGCTAGCAAGCTCAGAGAGATTGTGAGGCAGAGACAGGGAGGCTGAGCTTCCTGGGAATTATCCTATACTGTATCCAGATCTGACTTGGGCAGACTCCGGTGTGCACAGAGTGAAAATAGACTAGGAAATAGGTCAAACTCTGGTGCAGGGATGGGCTCGCAAAGATAACAGACCACATGTTAAAGTAGAAATGTTTTGGAAACATGGAAATGTTCAGAAAGTTCGAGCCCTTGTTGACACTGGAGCGGAGGCCTCTTTAATTCATTGAAACCCAAGAAAATTCAAGGGACAGTACTTCACCATTACAGGATTGGGCAGAAAAGAATCCCCAGCAGTGCAGATAGTGGTTCCCATGAAAATAGTAGCACTCCCAAAGAGAGAATACACTGTCTTGATCGTGCCCATTCCTGAGTACATTATTGGGATTGACATTTTGAAAGGGATGACCCTACATTTGGAAGGTGGATGTTATCAATTTGTTTCCAAGAGATTTATATCAATAGCCGCCGCAAGGGTGGGGCTGTTGAAGATTCATCTGGTAACACTTCCCCAGGCCACTAAGGTGATTCAAATGAAGCAGTACAGAATACCGGGAGGGGATGACAGATTAGCCAGACTATACATGACTTACTGGAGGCTTGGGTGGTGATTCCCATCACCACCACATGGAATAATGCCCTCTGGCCTATTCGCAGATAACAGTTGAAGGATTTGCATTGATTATCACCAGTTGAATAAATATACTCCTCCTCTGACTGCGGCGGTCCCAGATACCAATACTTTGATTGAAAACATTCAGAAACACAGTGGGACCTGGTATGCAATAAGTGACATTGCCAATGCTTTTTTCACGATACCAATAGCCTCTGAGAACCAGCCCCAGCTGGCATTCCAGTGGGCGGGGCGCCAGTACACCTTTTGTAGGTTGCCCATGGGGTACTTACATAGCCCCACCATCTGTCACTGGCTGGTGGCAGAGCATTTGGATGAAGTACCAGTGGTTCCCTGGGTGCAAATTTCCCACTACATAGATGACATGATGATGCAGGGAGAGACACAAGAACAGGTGCAGATTCAGCTAGACAGGGTGGTGGAACATTTGCAGAATAAAGGGTGGGAGATTAACCCAGAGAAGGTGCAGGGACCGTCTCAGAGCGTGAAATATTTGGGCATTCAGTGGAATCAGGGACACAGAGAAGTGTTGCCAAAAGTGAAACAAAAGATTAAGGAATTTGCAGTGCCATGAAATCAAAAAGAAGCCCAGTGTTTTATTGGACTATTCGGGTATTGGAGACAACACATACCCCATTTGTCTCAGATTTTGGCCCCATTGTACAAAGTTACACAAAAGAAGAATGCGTTTGAATGGGGAGAGCAGGAGCAGCGTGCATTTGAATTAACAAAAGACGCCATTCAGCGTGCTTTGGATTTGTGGCCGATTCGGGAAGGAGACATTGAGCTGAATGTGACAGTCCAGGGGCAGCATGTTAATTGGAGTTTGCGGCAGAAGCAAGGAAGAAAGAGTGCGCCCCTGGGGTTCTGGACAAAGAAGTTACCTGATGCGGGAGAGCGGTACACTCCCTTGGAGAAGCAGCTGTTGGCTTGCTATTGGGCTCTGGTTGATACCAAGCAAATGACATTGGGACATAATGTGATTTTAAGACCTGAAATCCCCATTATGCAATGGGTGATGAGTTCTCCTAAGACTCACAGAAGTGGGCATGGGCAAGAAGCCAGCATTATAAAATGGAAATGGTATGTCCAGGACAGGGCATGAGTGGGTCCAAAAGGAACTGCTGCTTTACATGATCATGTAGCGCAGGCTCCCGTGAAGGATTCAGAAATGATGCACAATGTACCTTCGGTGTGTGAATCTGTGGTGGGATGGGGCCAGCCATTCACAGAATTATCTGCAGATGATAAAAAAACATGTGTGGTTCACTGACGGCTCAGCAAAATATGTGCAAGCGAAAAGGCACTGGAAAGCAGTGTCTTACAATCCGGTTACAAAGAAGCTTTTGACAACTACAGGACAGGGAAAAAATAGCCAGTTTGTGGAGCTTTATGCTGTGTATCAATCTTTGAAACAAGAGCTACCCGGAAAATGTCACATTTATACAGATTCCTGGTCTACTGCCAATGAGGTAGCTACTTGGCTTCCCACGTGGCATGAACATCAGTACAAAATCCTTAACAAAGAGTTATGGGGGATGGAGTTATGGCAGGAGATCTGGGAAATGTTACCTCAAAGCACAGCTACTGTCTACCATGTGGACGCTCATTGTCCGACTGATTCATTAGACCGATAGTTCAATTGTCTTGTAGACGATCGAGCCAAGATTCAAGAGGCTGAAGTGGAGGCACAGAATTCTGACTTGGTTGGAATGCATAAATGGGCACACCAGAAATGCGGACATCTTGGAGAAAAAGCTACTCACAGGTGGGCAGAGATTAGAGGGATGCATCTTCCCCTAGATTTAATTTAAACAGCAATCATTGAATGTCCCATTTGTCAGCACACACAGCACAGACCGGTCCCACAGGTGGTGAGAGGCCAGCTAGGCAGAGGTAAATTGCCAGGACAGATATGGCAGATTGATTAAATTGGACCAATGTCAGTGAGCAGAGGGTGTCAGTAAGCCTGCACAGTGGTGGATACTTACTCTGGTTATCTCATAGCCTTTCCCTGGAAGCGCGCAACTCAGCAGAACACCCTGAAAACATTAGATCTGTTGATTCTGTTCTATGGAGTGCTGCTCCAAATTCAGAGCGATAACGCCAGCCACTTCAAGAGCAGACTAGTGCAGGACTATTGTCCACAACATGACATTGAATGGATTTTTCACATACCTTATTACCCGCAAGCAGCAGGACTGATTGAGAGAATGAATGGATTGTTGAAAGAACAATTGTACAAACTGTCTGATGAGACACTGAAGGGGTGGAGGGATAATTTGTACGATGCTTTGCAAATTTTGAACAACCGACCCCTTACGAATGCTGAGACACCTCTCATGAGAATGTTCATGCCTGCTTTACAGATCAATCCATTTACAGCAAGCAATACCATTGTGTATTGGGAAACAGCTCCAGGAGCTTTGGCCCCATATCAGGCTACGCCAGAATCTGCAGGACTTGACCTGCATGCTTTACAAATGCATTGATTGACGCCTAGAGACATTACTGTGATTGAAACAGGGGTTGGAATTCAGATTCCCCCTGAGCATTATGGTCTGATCGCCCCTCGATCTGGGCTTGCCCTGAGAAGCATCCAAATTTTAGGAAGCATGATAGATGCAGACTACCAGGGAGAACTGAAAGTCATTCTCTTGAACAGTGGTGACACAGACCTAGTGGTGCAACCCGGTGATCGCATTGCCCAGATTGTCATTATGCCGGTTTATGGAGGTGTTGTTGAGAAGGGGAGTGCCCCAGCCCTTCTCACTGTAAGAGGCAAAGGAGGGTTCGGACCTACTGACAAGAACCTAGGGGCCAAAGTGTGGATTGAATCCCCAAATAACCCTCCTCAACCCGCTGATGTCATTGCCACTGGACCAGACAATATCCTGATAGTTATGCCACCTGGTCAAGACAAATGGGAACATGTTCCCGCTGACAAATGTTCTTTTCAGATCATCCTTATGGGGGGCCTGTGTGATGATTGTGATGTATGAAGCCCTTTCAGGAGGCTCCACCGGGGAGTTAGAGGGGCTCATAGCTCAAAGATTCAATCGTCAGCCGCAGATGCCAACGCTACTGCATCAACCGAACAATGTTTGGATTCATCTGCGCAGGAAGTGCTGAATGTATCTCACTTCTGTATGAGTTAGATGCGAAGCTTTCAAGATCGGATTATCACTTGTCTAGTGGCGGTGCCCTCTTCTGCTGCAGTATTATTACACATATTTAATGGTACAAACCAGGATGAAATGGTGGATGTGAGTGACGTTCGCTCCCATCTGTCACTCAATGAGTACTGCTGTCATTGCCCTGAGGTGGGCAGGCAGTTGTGGAGTAACATGACATCAATACTCACGTTTAACATCTCAGATGGAGATGTGTGCTATTCATTGACCTGTGATCTTATTAAAATAGGTAAATGTGCTCAGCTTAAACTGGAGAACTCAGACAAAAAGTTAACTGCTGCAGAACGGACATTGTGCCACTCACGAAATGACATGACCTGTTTGAATGTAAATAATTCAATGTTCTGCCAGAATGTGGTGTCTGCTGTCAGCCACACTCAAAACATTAAGTTGCCTAAACGGTTGGCTCTTTTCATGTGGTAACATTTCTTTTACCTATATCCCAGCCAATCTAACCAGAGGGCCTTGTGCCTGGACACGCTTAGGCTTTCTCATGTTTCCTATAGCTACCGCTCTACACCCTCGCTATGTCAGAGACACTATTCAATTGCCTGAAGACTGTGATTCTGAAATATCATTGCTTTCCAAAACAGAATATGTCAGTTTAGTTGTTTCTATCGTAGGGGTGCCAGGGCTCGCAGTGTATAATACCAGAATTATTAACAAACTTGCATGTTTAGTAGTTAAGAATATTAATCATACATCAGCTGCTTTAGCTGAGCTGTTGTTAGATGTACAGGGAACTAGAAAAGCTGCTTTGCAGATACGTATTGCTATTGATTATTTGCTGCTCAAGCACAACCATGGCTGCGGCGATTTTGAAGGGTTGTGTTGTTTTAATTTATCCAATCACTCCACATCAATCAACTCCCACATAGAGGCCCTGCATAAGTTAGTGAAGGGGGTGAAACAAGATGTTGACAAGGGGTGGTGGGACTGGTTTTTTAGATGGCTGCCTGATTTAGGTCAACTGCGTTATATCTTTGGGGTAATCATTATCATAATAGGCATTTTAATTTTGTTATGTTGTTGTATTCCCTGTGTGCCTAACCTTCTATCTCAGTGTCGCCCAAGAGCTTTGCCATTTCAGCTTATCGGTTATACTTAGTTGGTAAGTTGGCCAAATGGTCGAAGAGTGGAAAGTATTGCTACATGCACTACGTGCAAGGTGAAAAGTGGTGCAGTGTAAGGACAATGAAATATACGATGGACCATTGGCCTCTGCTTCCATATTACATTGGCTCACGACTCCATCTTCATTGGCTCACGACTCCATTTTGTCAAGTCTGGTTCTGTGCGTGAAGCACTGTTCTTTGTTTTTCCACAAGCTTCTGCAAGCAGCAGGGTGGGGTGTTTTTCTGCTCAACTTCGCTCCATCTGCCTGGTACGGAGGGCGCTATTTACATTCCACGAGCTATCAGTTAAGACAGGGGGATGCGCCTGTACTCAAGTAGGAATGCAAGCTTCACCTTGGAGCCCTCTTCTGGGAACCTGGCCTGTTCCGAGGAGATGTCTCGAAGGGTGAACAAGGTACCGCCGATTGCACAATTTGTAAAGGAGGGGGTCTTTTTCTAGAAGACTCCTGGGCGTTAGTAAATCCTATAAAGGTCAGGAGCCCTTATGGACTACCTCAGGAACTCTCTTCTGGGTTGGACGCAACGCCAGGAGGACTGATTGTCCCGAACTAGACTCCCTGCGCCAGTCGATTTGGGTTCCCCAGCTTGGTGTATGGCAGAGGGATGCATTATCTCTTTTCAGTGAAGCCTTTCAATTTATAAGCATTTGAGCATATTGTGTGTGTGTGTGTAACATGCACTTATTCTTGCAGCTATTTTCATGTTATTTTTCATGATGTCACAGAGTGTTTATATTCTCGCAGTTATTCTCATGTTATTTTTCATGATATATTAGTGTGGCCAGTTTTGCTATATGAGAACGTGCCCCATAAATAAACTTGATTATTCTACTTGTTACGGTGTTTAAGAGTGATTGTTTCACACTGTGCCCTAAACTATCTTAAAGTGTATAGTTCTGTTATTCTGAAGAGTGAAGCAACACATCTGGATAACCTATTCGAAATGGAGAGAAAATTCATGAGTTGTTAAATGTATTACAGTTACCTGAGAAGATTGTGGTTGTTAAGTGTATGGCATGCCAGAGGTCAAATGACAATGTAACGCTGGGTAATGCCTATGCTGAATAAATTGCCAGATATTGTGCACTCCATTGCGTCACCTTCTATGAAAAGTGGAGTAATGAAAGTGGCACCAGTGAGACAAATCAAAATTTCTTGATGTCATTGCTTGATACCTGGGATGAGATTAAGAGGCTGCAGGAAGAACACAGATGTTGGATAAAAGCAGGCTGTGCACGAGGAGAAGGAGATGCTGTCTGGATTTCAAATGAGAGGAAAGTCGTGTTGCCAGATAAGTTTGTTGATTTCAATGGCGAGCTATTATAATGGTCAGGTTCATCTTGGCAGAGATGCAATGATTTGTACATTCAAACAGACATGGAACAACCCTAGATTTAGATTGGTTTCAGAAGCAGTTTATCACAGATATGTTACATGCCAACAAATGAACGTAGCAAAACGCACAGTGGTTAATCTGAGCCACATAGGCAGATTGAGAGATCCATTTAACAGAATACAATTCGATTTCATTGATATGCCTGCCTACAATGGATTGAAGAATGTATTGGGCATCATGTCTGTGTTTTCCAAGTGGATTGAGGCTTATCCAACATGTAGGAATGATAGTCTCACTGTAGCTAAGCTGCTGCTCTGTGAACTAATACCTAGGTATGGATTTCCTACTTCATTGGAATCAGATCGAGAAACATCATTTTAATAATGAGAGTATAAAGTTGTTGTGTGCAGCACTGAACACTGAGCAAAAATTGCTCTGCAGTTACAGACCAGAGGCATCTGGATTGGTGCAGCAAATGAATGGAACACTGAAAGCTCGATTAGCAAAGGTTTGTGCCTCTACAGCTTTAAAAAGGTCAGATGCATTACCACTTGTCCTGATGAGTATGTGTAGTACCCCTAATATTAAGTCAGGACTGTCTTCCCATTAAATCTTGATGGGTTGTGCAATGAGACTACCAGCAGTACTTGCAAATGCACTTGTGAACATCACAGATGACTTAGTGCTGGATTATTGCAAAGGTCTGGCTGATGAGCTTCGCTCTTTCTCTCATCAGGTTGAACCAGCAACAGTTCAACCAGCTCAAGAACAGTGCCACATCCTGAAGGATGGCGAGTGGGTGCTTATTAAGAACATGTGCAGAAGACTTGCTTGGATCCAAGGTGGAAAGGCGCATTTCAAGTCATCTTGGTGACGACGAGAGCTGTGAAGTGTGCTGGTCTTCCAAACTGGATACATGCAAGCCACACATGCAAGATTCTACGTCCTCTTGAAAACACAGAGTTTGATCCTGCAAGAGAAAATGCAGATGAAGAAGGAGTTCAACTTGACCAAGCAGTGAGGAGGAACCAGTGGCTGAAGCAAAAAACATTCAAAGTAGTCAAGGCACAAGAGGTCTACATGTAGACAAAGGTGCAGATAAAAGCACAGATAAAGGTGCAGACAAAGGTGCAAGCAGCTTACTAACCGACAAAAGTGCATGAGAGCAAAGTCAAAGTCAAAATCAACAGACTTCTGCCAGCACAGCAAACGTTGTGAAAGCAATTGCACCCAGAAAGAGAACTATGAAAAGAGACAAATGGCCTGTAGCTGCACATGAACTGGTTGCTGATAAACTCCCAACAGTAACAGGAACAGCTGAAGAGTCAAATCAGAATGAAGATGAAGATGATGCTGTAAGGAAAATGAAAAGGAAAAGAGTGCCAAGTTGCATATACTCTTCACCTGAATGGATCCATTTTGCCACAAATAGATGGGAGAACAAGTTCCTGGCCTTTTGTTTTGATTGTGAGATTTTAGTTGAATATTCTGGAACTTGAAATCGCTTTTGAATTGAGCTTCAAACTAACCTTGCCAATTAATCAACAGAGACATTACATTCTGGAAGTAATAATAAGCAATCAACAGACTGTGCTCTTTTGAAAAAAAAAACACTTGAACTGATTTTTGATGACATTTGCTGAGCTCAAGAAGTTTCTTAAATACTGAGAACTGCTTCATGTAGTACAAAGAGATTTTGAAAGAACACTTTTGTTTTGATTTTTGCTCACTTTTATCTTTTTTTTTCTTTTTTTCCTTCTCTGATTCTACAGAAGCCAAGAATAATGGACAGGGCAAACACAGTAGATGTGAATATGTGTGCATTGATTTGATAATAGTATGTATGATTGTGTGCATTTTATTGATTGCTGGAATTAGTGTTTCAATGAAAGGAGACATGCAAAGTAGAGCAAATCCAGTGCTAAGAAAGACAACATCCAAGCAGGATAATTTTTCTAAGGATGAAGGATTGCTTTATTTAGATGACACAAAGGGAGATTTGTCTTCCAATGAATATTATAGCTTACTGTATGAGTATGTAGTTACAATGAATGTGCGTGATTTTGATGTGTGTACACAAATTCCTTCATCAGTACAAGAAGGAATCACTTATCATAGCTGACCACTAACTTATGAGATTAGTGTTTTTACTCAAATTTTGATCTCATTTTCTCTTTTGTTCCCATTAATCAGCATTTGAGCAGAATTGCAAAGGCTAGTAACATAGACATAGTGGGAGGTTTCTTTGAGCCTACGCTGACATTTGGCACAGCATATGCCGACAAGAATAACCTGACATGTCTTCTCACACAGGTAGAAAAGGAGTTCATTAACCAAGTAGATGA
Organism: Pleurodeles waltl; assembly: GCF_031143425.1. Taxonomy (NCBI): domain Eukaryota; kingdom Metazoa; phylum Chordata; class Amphibia; order Caudata; family Salamandridae; genus Pleurodeles; species Pleurodeles waltl. Next base: position 923,412,968 of record NC_090446.1, on the reverse strand, counting down.
TAGAAAAAAAGCAATGAAAGAAAGGTTAGACACGGGTATAGTTAGCAAGACAAAATGAGTACACACCGCACCTGATGCACAAAGGCGCTTACCTTTAGATTGATAATATGTAGGAAAGCTTTGTATATATAGGCCGCAATCAAAAGCTGTCAATAGGTTTGTAGGAACGAGTGATTGCTGACGTGTTCCTGTTCAAGGGTGTATGGGATTTTATGCTAAATGGACAAAACCCCGCTGTACCTGGTGTTCATTACATCTGTGGTAAGAATGCTTATTACAAATTGCTGAAAGGATGGTATAGTACATGCTATTTAGGAGTGGTTTTCCTGAAAATTTACCAAGTGGACAACATTGACAATCCTGAAGGTATTGAGAGACCTAAAATGAGATTTAGAAGAGACGCAAGTGGTTTAGAGATTACAGGAGACGTTTTTGGAGCTATTATTCCATCAGTGGGAGTGATCCTGAATGACATAAAGACAAGGAAGTCATCAACAATTGTAAATAAGGGGTCAACAGATTTTTCAGGTGCAATGTTCCTAATGGACACAGAAATGGTTGCAGCAAGGTCATCAGAATCGCCTTGTTTTAGACATTCTTTTAGCAAAAGAGGAGGGAGACTGCAGAGATTTGAAATCACAAGTTTGTTGCACTTACACACCCAATAGTAGCAGAGAGATAAGGAGATAATTATCTAATCTGATGAGTCTGAAAAATGACTTAAGTGACTTAAAAGACACAAATGTTTGGGAAACAATAGGTGAAGGATTTTCTCAGGTAGGATCCTAGTTTGGAAACATGGGAAACGGTTTTTTGATGATGATCCTGAAACCTTTATTGATTGTGACACTGTGTATAATTTGTGCACTTGGACTTTACAAAGCTTACAATTTTCAGAAAAACAAAGAGCAAAAATAAACAGAGGAGGGGGTGAAACGGAAATGGAGAATATGGGCAACAGATATTATCAGACAATGAGGAGAATTGACAATTATCGCAAACCTTGACCTATGCGTTATCAAACTACAAGGTTTTGACTTGTCTCATTGTAAATGAGAATAGTTCTTTTTTGTGACTACATAGATTGCCGTCAGAGGAGGACTTGAGAGACAACAAGTTTTATTAATAAACTAGTGGCAGAGAAGTAGCATATGACAGCTAATAAATCTGTAGTTGTGAAGGCCTAACAAAGGAAATAACGTAGAAATGAAAATGTATATGTTTAAATTGTGGTGGACATTTGTGCATACCATTCGTAGTTTTGACATAACTTTAACCATGCCTTTGTATTTTGAGTGAATTATTAATAAATATTCATATGAAAATATTATTTTCAAGTAGAAACTGTAAAAATTAATTGTATTATGAGTATTAAATTAAATGAATTAGACACACCTGTATTGAATTAAGTGAATTCTATTAATATGCGATGAAAAATAAATGTATTTTATGAATTGCTTTGACATAACATAAATTATATTTGAAATCAAATAACTTTCTTTGCATATTTTATTTGAATTGGAAGGTGTGCATTAGGTTTATTAATGTATGAAATGTACTAATGTGTATTAAGGCTTCATTGACTTGACTAGGCATGAAGGTTTATTTTGCAGCAGTAATGGAAAATCACATGTTTATTCTGTTCCCTCTTACCTGAATTCTTTCCTAGGCAACTAACATAATGCTAAATGTTCTATTGTACTGCAGAAAAACAGCATGTTTCAAATGTAGTTCATATAACAGTATTTGCTCTAGCTGTTGTATCGAACAGGAAATTTCAGTGTTCATGTGAAAGAATATTAGTTTACTTTATTGAGTGTCGTAAGAAAGGAAATGTAAGTAGCAAATGATTAGAAAATGTAATAATTGAGCAGAATTGTATGATCTCATGAAGCAAACAACACACTTTTGCTGAGAAGATTCTTAAAAGTATCAGAAATTGGTGATGTGATCGCTTACCCTTGGATGCTCAAATTGACGCCCAGAGTGTGCCCACCTGAAAGACCAATCAAATGGATTTTGGTTATTTTTTATTAGTGAAGATCTTTGAAACTGAAGTCGAGGGCGTGGTCTGGCCACAACTAACAATGGCCGCCTAGGAGAAGGGCTCTGTAGGACGGCGGGCCGCGCGTCGAGGGTGGCAGAGCCGGGGGCGTTCTGAGAGCCCCCCATCCTCCGTTAATCCAGGCGCGAAGGATCGGCGGCTGGGACGAGCCGCAAGACTCAATGGGAGACCCATGCTCCCCTCGACAACATCGAGGAGAGCGGAAGACGGAGACGAGGCCCACGGCGTGATATCAAGCCGGGGCCTCGAGTATGCGAGTGGATCTGCTCAGAGGGAAGCGCCTCCTGCCTGCTACCAACCGACGGACGGCGGGCCTTGGAGGGAGGTATTTCTAGCACCCTTGTGCCCTCCCCCCCGCTTGCTGCTAGGACTCACCGCAGATCACGGCAGAACGAGCTGTGAGGCTGCCTGGAAGACGCGCGCTCCCCCTGAAGCAACCAGTGGGAGCGGAGGAAGAAGCCGGGGCCCACAGTGGGCAAGATAGCCGCGGATTCAAGCGCGGGGGGCCCGACACGGGGGACACCCCTCCGCCTCCCCATACTGGGGATTGCTTGGAGGATCACACCCCCACCCCTGCCAGCTACAGAGACAAGCCGCGGATTGCAGCGGGATGGGCCATGAAACTAGCCAGAGGACGTGTGCTCCCCCCGAGGAGACGAGGGTGAGCGGGGGGAGCGCCAGTGATGTCGGCTAGCTGGGGGATTTGACCCTGAAGGCGGGCCTCCCCTCCCCCCCTTTCCCTGGCATAAACCCTTTGGACGGCGGAAGCCCTGGCTGGTGGACCTCCCCACTCCCCCTCTTGGAAGACCCCTGAGGACTCTGGAAAGGTGAGCACTCCTGCAGCGGACTGGGTGGGGGCGAGACGGAGGACGGAGCCGAGATTCTTGCCGTATCTACGCCAATTTCCTCTCCTTTACCCTTGCTCCTTTCAAGAGAAGAGAGGAACCAGAGGGAGAGGGAAGGGAGAAGAGAGGAAAGGGTGTCGCGGGAGACCAGGAGAAGGAAGTGCATGGAGGGGAGGGGGAGTGGAGGCAGTTGAGGCAGAGGAGTGCAGCACTACCAACCGGGCCTTTGAGCACCCAGGAGGCTGGACCCAGAGGGAGCACCTCATTCGCACTCCTACTCCTCCTTCTCCCTTGGAGACTCTCCCGCTGAGACAAGGGACGCTGAGTGACAAGTGGCCCTCTCCTCACTGCCCGACCGAACGTACTCCTGCGCTGCCCTTCTCTTTCTCTCAAAAACAAAAACGGGAGATGCTATCAGGGACTACCCAAGCCAGCGCCTAACAATTGGTCCTATACTCTGCTCCAATGCACGAACAGTAACCCTCCGAGGCCGTCCTGGGAAACAAAGAAGTATCCACCGGGCCTTTCTTGCCGTCCGGGGCCCCCCCTCCCCCTCCTCCACCCTCTCATAACCTGCCACACCGCTGTGCCAAGGACGAATACCTTCCCAGACTCCTGTCAGTGCGGGAGGACCTGCCATGCCCAGAGGCAAAGTGACGGGCAAACCATCGGGTAAACCCGCCCGCCAACTACTTTTTTCCGAAGCCCTGCGCCAACAGAAGTATCCCCCGGCAAAGGACCCTCTGCCCCATCCCCCCACCAACACCGGCAACATGGAGGAGGGCCCGCAAGGAGCGTCCATGGACCGCATCCTGCAGGAGATCTCGGCGGTGGGACGCAAACTGGAGGGTATGGACCATGCCATGATGGCGCTGACAGCAGAGACAAGATCTATGCGCCTAGAGATAGCGGGCTTACAGTTGCAAATATCAGGACTGGACCAATGGGTGGCAACAGTGGAAACCCAGGTAGCTTCCTGGACTGACAACGGCCAAGAACTCATGCACCTCCGCAGCAAACGGACAGACTTGGAGGATAGAAGCTGTAGGAACAATATCCACCTAATGGGATTCCCAGAGGGCATAGAGGGCACAAACCTGATCTCCTACCTCCGGGACATACTCCCTAAGCTGACGGACATCACATTCGACCCTCCTCTAGAATTCGAAAGGGTGTACATGCTTGGTCCAAAGAGACAGGACGGGAAGGGACCTCCTCGCTCAATCATAGCCTGCCTATTGCACCATGGTCAAGCTCGCCAACTGCTGCAGATAGCCTTGGCGCAAGGCCCACTACGGCTGGGCACCATGGAAATCCGACTCTCAGCTGACTTTTCCAAAGAGACTGTAGACCGAAGGAGGGCTTTCCTTTCCCTCCGCCCTCACCTCCGCCATCTGGATGTGAAATTTGGCCTGTTCGAACCGGCTAGAATGTGGATCACCAAAAACGGCGAATCACGGACTTTCTTTGACCCGGGGGACTTGAGAACATTTCTAGACAGACTCCAGGAACAGGCACAACCTATAGAAACGACAACCCAGACCCTCCAGGACATGCGAGGTGTATCCTCAGGAACCAGCCACTCAGACACCGCCTCTAACCTGGAGGGAGGAGCAACTATGGATCCCCACTCCAGGGGAAGAGACTTAGAGACACTCACAAAAAGTAACGACAACAGGGGTCAAGTACTCCAGGCGGTGGCGATGTACACTCAGATGTCGGGCAGAGATAAATCCCGCTCTCCCTTGAAGCCCTCGGTTGCCCCCATCTGAGGCCGACTGGGCACCAGCACCCTTTCCCCACCCCCGGAGTCCTTGGAGTCCTTGTTATAATGAACCCTGAATTGTCATGCTCAAGCCAAAGAGATCCTGCGGCGGAGGAGAAGAACAAACGGAAAGATGAGTACCTGACCTTGTAAACTCATGAGTCATCCTAATACTGTGGGCCTCTGTTCGGACTGTCTCAGACTGGCCCTGCTCAGCGTTGAATTTTGCTGTTGTTTCTTCTCTTTCCTTCTTCTCTCTCTCCCCTCTCTTTTTCCCCCTTCTTGATTTCTGGATTGCTTTATTGCGCTCGCTCCATTTCGCCAATTCTTTAAAAATTCTCTTATCTCCAGGAGTTCTATTCTTTATCCCCCCTCTTTTCCCTCCTCTCTTCCCCCCAGCGACACTCCCCTCTGACCAGACTTGTTAAAGTGCATATCACCTCCCCCTTCTTTTGGGGCGGCTGGACCTGTCCCAAGGCCCCCCCTCCCGTCAACCTATTCCGAAGGGGTTTGTTGGTCTGTTTGTTTGCTTGTTTGTTGGTTTCTCATTGTTCTAACAGGGAGTGCTGTGGAAGGCCCAATGAGAGCAATAGAGTAGCGTAGGCTTGAGCAGCATAGTACGTAGTGATGTAGATAAGATAAACTTCATAAACCCGGACCCTGCAGTTCCCCTGTCAAATACAAACCCCGCGGACCCATGCCGTCCTCCGCTCCCTCCTTACCCCCCTCTTATTGTTTTTTCACCCCCCCCCTTTTCTCTTCTAAAGGCGCAATAGCATTGCACTCCTGGAGCCAAGCCATAAAGCTATAACGGGAGCCACACATCTACCCCTTACGCAAATCCCAAGTAACACTTTCCCCCTGGTGGCCGGGTCTGTCCCTCATACCCCTCTTGAGCCGCCCAGACCACCGTGCAGGCAGAAACGAAACAAAAAAAAAAGGGGGGGAAAAAAACAAGTGCAATGGGGGCCCGGACGCCAGACGTGTGCTGCCTCTCTGGACGCGCGGCCCGCTGGACGGGCAGTGGAGCTCGACTGACCTGGGTTTTAGACCCGCAGGTTACAGTTCGAGAACACCAGGATCTGAGTCCTGTTTTTTGCTTTTCCCCTCCCCCTTCCTTCACCATATTACTCGAAGCATCTATAGTTTCTCCCTTTCCCCATCTCACCCTCTCCTTCCCCACTTCTAGAGGCTATTTTTCTTTTTCTCTCCCCCTCTACCCCTCCTTGTCCCCCCTCGCTTCACCCATGACGCCCACACCCCCCCCTCCGGGTAAGCTCCCTTATAGAGCCAGGATGCCTGACTCGAACAAGGCACCGGTAGTACCCTTACGGATCATGTCATGGAATATAAATGGCCTCACCCACTTTATAAAGCGGGAACATTTTTTTACCTACACACCTGGACAGACTAGAATCCGATAAACTTCTACGTGACTGAGTAGGCACTGCCCTATTTAGTTGCAGCTCCCCCTCACCCAACACAGAGAACACCCCGAGAAAATGCGGGGTGGCACTATTGCTATGGGAAACCCTCCCTTATAGGATCACCAAATCATGGACTGATCGCGAGGGCCGCTACATATTTGCTAAGCTAAAAATCGGCAACTCCTCGCTATGCGTGTGCTCAGTTTATGCACCAACGGGTTCCAAACGCCTCTTCTTTCTACAAATCAGTTGGCTCTTGACGGAGATAGGAGCATCTCGCTATGTAATAGGGGTGGGACTGGAATATAGCCAGGGATGCAGTCCTGGACAGAACGGGACCCCTGGACATAAGTAATAACGCAGACAGAGCCTTACAGACTGATGTCCTCTGGGACAACGGCCTCGTGGATCACTGGAGGCTGACCCACCCGACGGAACGAGAATTTACCTTCATTTCGCCGGTACATGGCACCCAATCCCGACTCGACTACTTCCTCCTATCCGACAGCCTCGTGGCCCACACCCATGATAATAGCATATTGGAGGGTGGCCTTTCAGACCACTCCCCAATCAGTGTTGCTATCCTATTAGGACTAGTATCCCCAGGCCGCAAGCCCTGGAGGCTTGCAGTCCACCGCTATCGATCCCCACAAGGTAAGTTACAGCTACAGGATCACGTAGCCACCTTCGCCAAAGATAATAAAGGACCTGTTGAATCTAATCGCATACTGTGGGCCGCAGCCAAGGCCACGATACGCAGACAACTTATGCGGGACACTGCGCTGGCGAATAGAGACAGAAAAGAACAACGGGCGGCACGAAAACTCGATATCCGTCATCTCACCAGACAATATACCATACATCCCTCTCTATCAGGGCGTCGGCTTTTAGAGCACACCAAAATGGCCCTTAACGAGCTATACACCACACAGGCCGAGTATGCCCTACAGAGAATATAAGGGAGACACTATGATCAAGGTGAAAAAGCGGGACGCTTGCTGGCAGCCCAGCTATGCCAAAGAACGGCAGCTCTTGCCATACTGGCCATTCGCGCTTCCTCTGGAGAAATACTGACGCACCCGCAAGCCATTGCAAACTAATTTGCATTGTTTTACAGACACCTGTACACCCCAGAAATAACATTCAGCCCAGCGCAGGCCACAACCTTTTTAGAAGGCCTTGACTTACCCTCCCTGTCAGACGAGAGTCGTAGCTTCCTTTAAGGGGAAATAACCAGACAGGAATTAGAGAGTGTCATCTCTAACCTCCCTTACTACAAATCACCTGGGGAGGATAGGTTCCCAGCGGAATTCTATAAATGGGCAGGGAAAGAGGCGATAGATATTCTACATGAAGCTTTAAACGAAGACTGTTCCACACAGACGTTAGGTGTCATGTCCAATAACGCAACGATAGCTATCATACCGGAACCCGGGAGGGACCCCCTGATGTGTGGCAGTTACCGGCCTATATCTCTCCTAAACTGCGATGTTAAATTTTTTAGCAAGTATCCTGGCAAACAGGCTGCGCAAAGTCATTCTATCCTTAATTCACCATGCGCAAGTGGGGTTTGTATCGGGCCGCACCTCTAGGAATCATCTGCGTACCCTATGGGCCTCAAGGGACTTGCCGGAGACAGCATTAGCCCTGTCTCTAGACGCCGAAAAAGCATTTGATCGCATAGAATGGCCCTACCTGTTCACGGCCTTTTTAAAGATTTGGTCTGGGAGACAAATTCATTTCAATGGTGCGGCTACTTTACGACCAGCCAGCAGCAAGAGTCAACTGTGGGGGTTTCTTCTCAGACCCCTTACCTATCCGCAGAGGTGCACGACAGGGCTGCCTTCTATCCCCTCTCCTGTTTTTGCTTGCCATTGATCCTCTGTCTGCAGCCATTCGATCTTCCCCCCTTATAACTGGCCTTGCACTCCCTGACGACCTATCCAAAATCTATCTATATGCCGATGACATCCTGCTAACCCTCACGGACTTAGAAAGCTCCATACCAGCCCTCTTGGATGTCATCGATGGTTTTGCAACTCTATCTGGGTATCGTATCAACTGGGACAAAAGTGAGGCGCTTCCCCTTTCGCCGGTGACTACAAAAGCAGCACTCCTAGGCTTCCCGTTTCTGTGGACGCCAAAACACCTTAAATCTCTGGGAGTGCTAATCAACCCGGGCATGGCACACATGGTGGCAGACAATATCAACCCCCTCATTGCACGGATGAAACTCAACTTTGCAAAATGGACCCACCTGGGCCTGTCCATGTGGGGCCGAGTACAGGTGGTCAGGATGGTTACTGTGCCTCGTTTCACCTACATCCTGGGACTCCTCCCCTTGCAGGTGCCCCTCCACACATTACGACGCATAGATTCTCTCATCAGATCAGTCGCATGTGGCCCCGTGCGGCCACGGCTATCACCCGCCAAGCTCCTAGACCACCGTTCCCACGGGGGCATGGGACTGCCGTCTGTGGAGCATTACTCGCTAGCACTACAGCTATCACAACTGTCCCACACCCTGCTCACGGCGCCTGATCCACCACAATGGATTGTGGTGGAAAGGCAGTTACTATCCGCGAAGGAAGGACTTGGGGGACCTTATCGCGATCACCTCCCACCTAATAACCCGGTGAACCCTATCTTGAAGGTGACCAGAGCAGCGTGGCGAAGGGCTCACAGACTATTTGGGGTACACCCCCTCATCCACGCTCAGGCGCCTCTATGGCGTAATAGCAGACTCCGAATAGGTGGGGAAGTGCTCAATTGGTCACAGTGGAGGGAGGCTGGTATCCACACCCTCTCTCAGATACTGGAGAACGAGGTGCTCAAGCCCTTCCCAGGCCTAAGGGAAGAATTCGGTCTACAGCCAAACCAAGAATGGAGGTATCTACAGCTTAAACACTGCATCTCCCGAAGGGTTGAAGCTACCAGACGGGGGCCCCAACCCTCACCTATAGTGGCCTACCTGCAGCGGTGGGCCCAACATACGGGAGTTATGTCGGGTCTTTACGCCCTAATCACCAGACAGATCTACTCCCAACCCCTGCTAGAAAAATTACGTCTGCACTGGCAAACCCGGTCACAGCAACCCTTAGATCCAGCTGACTGGGAAGATGTTCTGGAAGCTCTGGACAGAGGTACCGGTGAGGCACAATTAAAGTTCTGTCTTTTTAAGGTCTCACACGACTGGTATTGGTCCCCGGCGAAACTGCACAGTATAGGACTCCTTCCGCACGCGCAGTGTTGGAGATGCCCAGAGACACACTGCGATCTAAATCATATCTTAATTGATTGTCCAACGGTCCGACCACTATGGGATGCGGTGAGCTCCACCTTGGCGGAATCATTGTCACTCCCGTCACCATTCCCCCCTTCCTTAATACTTCTACAAGATACGACCTCTCTTTCAGACCTCTCTAGACCGCAAAAAAGGCTGCTGCAAACGGCACTAGCCACCGCAAATATCTGCATAGTCCGCCACTGGCGGTCAGAAATCTCCCCAACCCCGGAGGAATGGCTCATAGCCATGACCTGCACGTCTACGTATGAAAGAATCATCTATAACTTGCAAGATCAAGCCCAAACCTTCGCCCAGGTGTGGGCCCCCTTTCTAGCCGGGGTGTGTTCGTAGTTCGTAGTTCATAGATTGCAAGCCAACCCCCCCTCTTCAGTTCTGTCTCCCCTCCCTCCCATTTCCTCCCCCCTCTTTTCTTTTTTCCTCCTTTCCCTATCAATCCCCCCTCCCTTTTCCTCCCTTTCCTTTCTTTTTCTTTCTTTTAGCAGTTTCCCCCCACAGACTCACCCACACGCACCGCCGATAGAACATTCATACTAAATAGAAGCTGGCCGAACACAGACAAATGCTTTAAGTCCCATCCTCCCGTCGTATCGGTCCCCCCCTATGCTACCAACATCACCCTAGGGTATGCTTTCGCCTGCCACTATGACCTCCAGGCTCGGCACGGACCCAGGTACCCAGGCACCTCAATACCGTCTCCCAACTCAGGTGGCGATACAATACAGTACAGATCTTGCCCTCTTACTCCCAGACAGACAGACGACTCAGCCCTCATGCCTCATGCCTCATTTCCAAGCCACCCAGCTAGATTGGCTAACTTGTCTATTTGATTTCCTACTATTTTGGGTCCCCACCCCGATAATCCTATAACCTGATAATTTTATAATCTTACAACTTTATAATCACTGTAATGTGATACAACCAGACGTCATGTTTCCGCCCTGTTTCACATCTTTTACCTTTATTTACATCTTCTTCCCTATCACCCCCTCCCTTATCCTATGTGATCTGATACAACATGTTTTTCCTAAGTTACGTTCGACAATACCCCATCGATTTATCCGCTCCCCCATTTCATTGTTCATTGTATACAATTGTTGAAAACTGTTGGGGCTTCAACCCTATTTGGGTTTAGTACGACCTTGCAATGTTCACAATAAAACCTTAATAGAAAAAAGAAAAAAAAAGAAACTGAAGTCAGTCTGTCTTGAGATCTCCTTAGAGTCAGTTCCATGCTTAAGTCTGATTTCACATTCTCTTCTCTGAGTTTCTTGATGATGGTTTCAGTACTAATAAGGTCAACTAATTCTGAACTGCTGAATAGTCCTATGTGCAGCTCGTGTTCTGCACTGTCCTGATGCTGCTTTCAACTGATACCAGAAGAATGTGACCGTTCCTGTGGAATCATTTGTATGCTGTCTTATGAGGAGAGGTAACTAAATGTGGTTTCTTGTTTCCTATTTAGCTTAGTCACTTACACCAGCATATTGTTAGCAAGTCGCCCTAGTTCAGCGCCTTAAGACCCTCACAGGTGAGTAGTGCACTTTACAAATGCTTTGATTGATTGATTGTTAGATGTTTTCCAAATTCTTTTTGCCTTCCTTTATTTTTGCTTTTGCCCGCTTGTTTTAGCCTGTTCCCAAAAATGCAAGTCACAATTCTGGTTACTGTTAGGAATGGCCCAGCTCTGAAATTGATTGGTAAAACTGTATTTTGTTAATTTACTGATGGCACCCTCATCTGCATTGAATTCTAATGATAAGGTGCATATTGTATTATTGCTAATTTAAATTATTGTTTTGGAGTGTTTAACAGTATTGATGTTTAGTAGGTTGAATCTTTTCAGGCGTTTCGGTCAACAGCCTATGGTTTTCATGTATGTTCACAATTTAGTTTTAGGCACTGTTGGAAATGGCCTTTCTGCAGGGTTATACCCAGACTTTTTGCCTTCCTCCTTCTCTTTTTCTGACCTCATTTTTGCTGGCTTTTAGACTCTGCGCACTTTACCACTGCTAACCAGTGCTAAAGTGCATATGCTCTCTCCCTTTAAACATGGTAACATTGGATCACACCCAATTGGGCTCTTTAATTTACTTATAAGTCCCTAGTAGAGTGCACTATACGTGCCCAGGGCCTGTAGATTAAAAGCTACTAGTGGGCCTGCAGCACTGATTGTGCCACTCACTTAAGTAGTCCCTTATCCTTGTCTCAGGCTTGCCATTGCAGGGCCTGTGTGTGCAGTTTCACTGCCAATTCGACTTGGCATTTAAAAGTACTTGCCAAGCCTAAAACTCCCCTTTTTCTACATAGAAGTCACCCCTAAAGTGTGCCCTAGGTAACCCCTAGAGCAGGGTGCTGTGCTTACATGTCCTGGTAGTGTAAAACTCCTAAATGCGTTTTTGCACTACCGTGAGGCCTGCTCCCTTCATAGGCTAACATTGGGGCTGCCCTCATACATTGTTTGAGTGGTAGCTGCTGATCTGAACAGAGTAGGAAGGTCATATTTAGTATGGCCAGAATGGTAATACAAAATCCTGCTGACAGGTGAAGTTGGATTTAATATTACTATTTTAGAAATGCCACTTTTAGAAAGTGAGCATTTCTCTGCACTTAAATCTTTCTGTGCCTTACAATCCATGTCTGGCTGGGTTTAGTTGACAGCTCCTTGTGCATTCACTCAGACACACCCCAAACACAGGATACTCAGCCTCACTTGCATACATCTGCATTTTGAATAGGTCTTCATGGGCTGGGCGGGTGGAGTGCCTGCTCTCCCACAAAGGACTGCCACACCCCCTACTGGGACCCTGGCAGACAGGATTGAACTGAAAGGGGACTGGGTACACTTCTAAGCCACTCTTTGAAGTCTCCCCCACTTCAAAGGCACATTTGGGTATAAAAACAAGGCCTAGGCCCTACCACCAGAGACACTTCCTGGAGAAGAAACCTGAACCAGAACCTGCACCCTGACAAGCAGAACTGCCTGGCTGCCTTTTGGACTCACCTGACTGCTTTCTGAAGAGGACTGCTGCCTTGCTGTTGCCATGCTGTCCTGCTGCTCTCTTGCTTTGCTGCAGAAGTGCTCCCCAAGGGCTTGGATAGAGCTTGCCTCCTGTTCCCTGAAGTCTCAGGACCAAAAAGACTTCTTTCCTGCAGCTGAAATCCCTGTGTGTTGAAAATTTGACACACCGCCTGCCAAGAATGTCACACAGCCTGCTTGTGGTGAAAAATTCACAGCATGCTGTGTCCGGAACAACGCAGCCCGACTTTGCGACAGAAGATCGACACAGCGCCAGTGACGTGACCGGAACTTCGACGCACGGCCCTACTAGATTTACGCATGGCAACTAAGAACAAAGCCGCCCGACTTCCTTAGAGAATTCGATGCAGCGCCTGCCATGCAGGAGAAAATTCCACACATCGCCTACCGGAATAGACGCAGCCCCTGTGACTTTGCTCCGCAAGCCCAAGATTCCAAGCATCGTCCCTGGGGCGTCTGAAAACCCTGCAACCCAAAAAGGATCTAAGTCTGCGCACCGGAAATCAACTCAACGTCTTCCCTGCGTGGAAAATAACGACGCAAGTCCTTGTGCGAAGGGGCAAAACCGATGCACACTCACCGTTTTCCACAGATCTCCTCCTCTGCGGTCCTTTGCGAGGATTTTTCAACGCAAACCAGGTACTTTGCTCTGCAAGAGACACTTGTTGTTTCTAGGAGAATTAAGACAATTTTTATTGCTTTTACAGAAATCTTTTAACTTTAAAGACACTTAATATCACTTTCAGTGATATCCCTACATTTACTTATTTAATCTCGAATCGTTTTGACCTGCATTTATCCAGATAAATATTAATAGTTTTCTAAACACTGTGTGGTGTATTTTTGTGGTGTTATATTGTGGTATTGTATGATTTATTGCACAAATACTTTGCACATTGCCTTCTAAGTTAAGCCTGACTGCTCAGTTCCAAGCTACCATAGGGTGGGCACAGGATAATTTGGATTGTTTGTGACTTACCCTGACTAGAGTGAGGATCCTTGCTTGGACAGGGGGTAACCTAACTGCCAACCAAAGACCCCATTTCTAACAGGCACCATTTACATGACATTGATTTTGGAATTGTAATAAAGCTTTGAAACTTTATTCAGTTTGGAGATTGATTTAATGTTCAAATTGTCATAGTGTTTAGTATTGTTTATGGTATAGTGTATTCGATTTGTGATTGAATAATTCTGACTACTATACTCTTCTCCAAGTCCAAAGATTCAGTCGACCTACGAGGGTGAGTTTGTGATATTCCCACCCCTCCTTTCCCTGAGCGCTGGTGGGTGATGAGCCCGGAACTGGAGTGTAGGAATTCTTCTGGACCACAGAGCTCATGCACTATCTTGATGTAATCGAAGTGGAAACTGAAAACATTTTCTACTGAGAATACTGCAGTGGATGGGAGATTATGAAGCTTCATAACAAATAACCCTCCCAAGATGGCCACCAGAGGGAAAAGAGCTCAAATGTGGCACAAAAATCATCCTAATATGGCCCAAGTGTAGCTCAATGACCGAAATGTGCAAAACACTTAATTGTTTTTATTTTTTTGCAGTTAGCACAGACTTGACCAGAAGGTAATGGAGTGCTTTACATGAGCATCAGTTACATTACACAAGGCCACATTCCTTTTTGGCTTTAGGCATGGGGAGGTTAAGTGATTTGCCCAAAATCACAGCATGTCGAGCAGTTGTCGATTCTCAAACCTGGTTCTCAAGTTACAAAGTTTGCAGCTCTGGCCATAAAGCCACATTCTCTCCCTTAAGTGCAACAAATAATCAAGTGATCAACTAGATAAACAAATCAAGATAGCAGATAATTTAAAAGAACTTTGTCACTATTTGAGACCTCAGAAAATATGTCCTCATTTTACAATTTTAGAGAATTGAACATAATTTCTATGGGAATAAGACTGTCTCAATTTTATAATTTTTAAAGAAAATGCTTTAGTTATTACAGTTTTGATTACATCAAGATGACGTCAGGCGTGGTACATTTTTGTAATAAATATAGAATATTAGAAATCTAGTTGTTCATTAGAATACTGTGGGGAGGCAGATGTCAAGGCCATGGGCATGGATAATTGGGGGCAGCGAGGAGGGTGCAGATGCAAGAAGTCGACACTACTGGGCAGGTGCAAGGGGCAGTGGCAGCACAACGGACCATGGAAGGCAGGGGACAATAAACCAAAACCAACCGTGCAGGACAGACAAGAAAGGCTGTGGCAATATACCAGACCGTTGAGGGCAGAAAAAAGAGACAGTGGCAGTACAACCATACATGCCAACAAACCCGATTCAGGCAGGAGACTCCCGAAGCCCAAACTTCGCAACCTGAGTGAGCGTGTCTTTTTGTGACTGTGCATTTTGCACATACATACATACATATGCAGGAGCATTTTCAAAGCTTCCACCAGGTGGAACCGCACACCTGAGGGCAGGGAAAACCTCTTTGTACCCAGGTTGGGCTCCCCGTGGCACAGTGAAAGAGCCAGGCCGTAGGAATGGGGTCCTCGAGGCCTCTTTAGGCTTGGATTGGAAGCCACATGCCCCCTTCCCTATAATTACTCTTTGGTTCTGGGGCATTTGGTCCCAAAAGCCCATTAAGGCTCAGGGAGGGGCCATGTGCCCCCGTCCCCTAAAGTTAGAGTCCTCTGGACCTCTACAGGCTCAGGGAGGGAGGCATTTGCCCCCCTCACATAGCAATATGTTTTTCAGCCACTGAAGATGGGGTCCTTGGGGCGTTTAAAACTCAAGGAGGGCGGATAACACTTCTCCCTCCCCTTTAAAGTATACTTGTCCCCAGGGAAGGGGGCCCCCAGGACCCATCTGTGGCTTGGGAAAGGAGGCCACATGCCTCCTCCCCTTAAATATATATTATTAAAATCCCTAATGTTTTTTTTTTTTAAAGCCGTGATCCCATGAGTTTTTTTGTTTTTTTAAGCTAAATCGACCCCTTGTATTTTTTTAAACTAAGGTTAGGGTAGAGAACCCCCAGTGCCCCTGTAGCCCCAGCCAGCCCCCATAGTGTGTGCCTGCCGGAGCATTTGTCACTATTTATTTGTGATACTGATGGTTGTTTATGATGATGTGGGTAATGGCTTCATTCTTTCAGCTATGCAGGTCTACAGAGGAGGTCAGAACACATCTGAAAATATTGGTTCGGCTGCCAGGGGAGTATGTGTGTGTGGAAAGCCATACCTATACAAAAAAGCTTGACGTTTTCCAGAAAATCATTAAAAAAAAAACAAAGTACAATGTCGTTTTTCTCACCAGTGCATGGCAGTACACCATTATAATGTCACCAATATTTTTTCCTCAATGATGGCAGAGGGCGCAAACAACATGCCAGGGATTGCGAGCTGAAATCCAGTGGTCGCTTGTGTGATACTCTGTGACCCTTAAATGACATTCATGTGCAGAAGTATCACAGAGTGTCCAAATGTGAGATAAGCTTTGAAAGGGATCTAATTGTTTTGCTTGGGCTTGAGTGTCCACAAGAAATACATTGATGATGTCTGTAAACAAACAGTATGCCTGCAGCCTTCCAGAAGGCGTTAGTATTTCTAAATAGAGTGGCCATGAAATGATAAGCAGGCTCACTGGCGCTGTTGGAAGAGCAGTTGCCCAATAGCCACCACCTGTAAAAGCAGAAAGGCGGAGCCGGGTAGCCTAGCCTGGCCAGCGGCAGGGACAAGCCACTTTCTATAAAAATGAGAGCTGGATCTGATGGCCCTCAGCTGGGTATCTGTTTCCCGCCATCCCTCTCATAGCATTACCCTGGAAACATGAGAAGTGGTCCCTCCTGAGTTAATGCACAGAGCACCTCAGGACAAACAGTGAGAGGCTATCTATTTATTGGACTCAATAAGCACCTTCATCTAATGTGCTGGTACAAAAAGTACAAAACATTTAAAAACACAACTGTAGGAAAATGTAAATACCACTAAATATAACAGAGGAAGTCACATGCCGTAAATGTTATATGTTTCGAAGTTTGCCTTCATGAAAACTGACTTTCTAACTATCTTTTAAATGGACAGGGGAGGAGTAAAGAAGTACAGATGCAGGTAAATTATAGATCTAAGAAACGATTTAGAGCTAATCCGGATCAGAGGTGTGCTGATCTACATATATTCAGCCACGAAAAGCCTGGCTCCCTACTGCAGGTTCAGAGGGTTTCCCATTGTGCTTTTAGTGCCCAAGGAAACTTGCGGCAAGTTACCATGGCAAACACTGTGTTAATTAGCTTAGTTCTACAGAAATGTCTGAAAGAATCATAGAGCTTCTTAAGAATCTGTATGTAATTGCCTCGTTTTGGGGCCAGCTGCTGAAACACCATTTCAGGGATAAACATCAACACGTTTGCATAGATGTCGCACACATGTGGACTCACAATTGCAGATTTTCAAAGTTTTAATGTAGTAAACTCCTAATTGTATTAAAGACCTTACGTTTTGCTATTTATTCTTCATAGCAACTAAAAAAAATATAAAGAAGTGTAAGCTATGTGAAGCAGCAAAGTACAGTAGCCAACAACCATTATCTAATGAACCACAATGGAAAACAGAACGTAGAAGATCAAATGCGAGCTTATAAGAACTGAGCTCAGTGGCAGTCCTTTCCCTTTCTTGGTGCAATAAAAGTCAGTTCACTTTGTTTGTGAATCGTAACATAAGGAAGACAATACAAGAAGAGAAGAATTGCATCAGTAAAATCTTTGACCTCTGTGGAGTATTTAGGACGATCGAGAGACTGTTAGTTGAGGAACTAAAAAAACAGAAAAACTTAGGTAGAAGAGAAATATATTCTCCACAAAGGTAGGTACCCTGCTGCAAATTACATAAATCATAATGAACAAGACTTAGAGGCGGGACAATGCGCACCTCCAAGCCTACTGTTATACGTCAGACAGGTAGATCTGTTGCCCCATGGTCACCATAACACTATGGGTCTGATTTAGATGTTGGCGGTACTAGTCCTGACGTCGACTTTTCAATCGTAAACCCCCCCCGCCACCGCAATGGTACGCATGCAATATTTAGGTGTTAGAAGTCCCACAGATGAAAGGCCACATTCACACCACTGTCTCTTCTAAGAAAACATCGGCTGCGTCGATGGCGGGAAAGCGAAAAGGAGAAGCCAGTGTAACCGCAGCCAGCCTTCCTGCTGTGCAGATTTAGATGTGCCCTACCGCCAGGGAAAAAGTGGAGGTCCTACCTCCACTCCTTAGCTGCTGGAATAGGGGAGACGGAGGGTGAAAACTCACCTTTTTACCACTTCTTCCCCTTGTCTTCGACTGAACAACACCTGCCCTCGCTGCTGCCACCGACCCATGGAGAAGACATGACTCCCACGTCGACGAACTACAAGGTAGGGATGCCACATTGCCAGGGTACGTTGAGTGGGCACTGAGCGGAAGTTTGGGACCACTGGAAACATTATACATGTCACAATAATTTTTTAATCACTGACATGCTTATGTTGGGGACACAAGTGGGTCAGATATGGGTGGGGACACACTGGTACACAACACATATCGTACACATACATTACTGTCATTATGGTGCCAGTATTCATTGGCACCACAATGACAGTACATTCACACCTGTTAACTGTGTCAATGTGAGTGAATAAATAATTTGTACAGATAATAAAATCCAATACAAATAAACAAAAAAAAGCAAAAAAGCAATCGAGAATCAATACACTCAAAAACTAAATTCATGCTAAAAACACGCCTTGATTTAAACACATGATATATTAAAAGAAGACATTCCTACCTGGAAATATAAGACAATCCTGAGATATAAAGATAAAACAAACCACCCAGCCCGAAATCCCACATAATACATAAAAAGACAAAATACATAAGGCTCAGCCCTAAAGTTCGCCGTGCATTAAATGGTAATTACACTAAATACCAAATTATGCCATTGGAACTCCACAGCCTGAACAATAACGGGAAATATGGCAAGAGCGTGGAAGAGATTCCGATTATACCTATTCGTTGCTCGCAGTGCCACTGAAGTTAGATTGTGCAATTTTAATAAATTTAGTCAATAACACATTTAGGGGGTCATTCTGACCTCGGCGGTAAAAGGCCCTTACCGCCGGTCAGAAGTCCGCCATTCTACCGCCGCGGCCGCGGTAAACCGCCACGGTCATTCTGACCCACAACGGCGGAACTGCCAAAATCCCGACATCCAAGGAAGGCCGCCACATCAGCGGGCCGCGGAAAACTGGAGATGACCAAACCTCCACCGTCACGCCAACACAAACACGCCCATGCCATTCTGACCCACGAATCCATGCGGCGGTCTTTCAACCGCGGTATTCCATTGGCGGGACACACCGCCGCGGTCAAAATACACACACAGCTCCAAAACACAGCCACATTGGACAATTTGAAATACACACACCTGACACACATACAAACAACACTCCCACTCATCCAACCAACTATAAAACACACACCCACATCACCCACAAACCCCTACGACCGAAGATCATAGACGAAGGAGAGAGAGACACATCACAGAATAGAGAGCTACATCACACAGAGGCACACTACACCATCACACACACCACATAGAAGCACAAAGCACCACACACCAACACACTCTTCACCATATACACCACCCCACACCTCATCCACACCACCCCATGGCACCCCAAAGGCACCCACGCTTTTCGGACCAAGAACTCCGGGTCATGGTGGAGGAGATCATAAGAGTCGAACCCCAGCTCTTCGGCTCACAGGTGCAGCACACCACTATAGCCAGGAAGGCGGAGCTATGGCAGCGGATCGTGGACAGGGTAAACGCGGTGGGACAGCATCCCAGAAATCGAGAGGACATCCGCAAACGTTGGAACGACTTACGGGGAAAGGTGCGCTCGATGGTCTCGCGACACAACATCGCAGTGCAGAAGACTGGCGGGGGACCCCCACCCACACCACCCGAATTCACAGCATGGGAGCAAGAGGTACTAAACATCCTGCATCCTGATGGCCTCGCTGGAGTACACGGAGGAATGGACTCTGGTAAGTACAATCTCAACTACTTCACCCCCCCCCAGCATGCCAACCCCCACCACCACCCTCACCCCCAACCCCCCATCACACATCCTCCCTGAGAATGTCTCCCCAGCACAACCCACCCAACACCAACCCCTGCATGCCACCACAAACTATGGACACCCATCACCTAAGCATGACCACTGCACATACCCCCCTCCCCCCAACACCCCCACAACACCTCCACCAAGGGAATGACAGCACTGGGGGACAAGGGCACCCATAAATCGCACACAATAGCACACACAGAAACAATAACCATACTCTCTTACCCCATGCAGGACCCGAACGCCAACACACCGGCCAGGAGGGTCCAGAAATGTCCATCCCCCCCCCCCCGGAAGAGGCACCCAGTGATGACAGCAGCTCTGTCGACCTGGAACCTGATGACCAGCCCGGACCATCGGGGACCTCTGGACAGTCGGTTCCCCACACACAGGCCACAGCAGACCCAACCCCCGCTGGGAACAACAGCACAGCTCCCACCCAGCGGGCCCATGGCTCTGTCTCTAGGACAGGTCAATCAGCGGTGTGTCTGCCACTACAGGGCCCCCAGGCTAACCCACCACCCCAACAACAACAGGGACCTGGGGGCAGTGGTAGTGGGCACACCGTCCAGGGGACAGAGTCCGGGGGAAACAGGGCAACTCGGAGGGCTGCTGTGCGACGGGGGGGAGGAGAGGCCCAGGGAACCGACTCTCCAAGAGGCCCTCACCACCATCATGGCAGCCTACCACCGCTCACAAGAGACGATGGCGACAGCACTGGCCAGGTTCCAGGAGATCCAGGCACAGCAGGAGGAACGCTACATGGGGTTCAACAATCATCTCACCAACATCTCTACCGCCATGGGGAGCCTAGTCCAGGCCCTCCACCGGATAGAAGACACGTTGCGGGACCATGTGGCACCACACAGGGCCCCTGTCACTAGCCCGGACCAGGAACAGCCTACCACCTCCGCCGGCGCTAGTGGACAGGAGGCCCCACCACAACGACAGGCCACCAGAACCCCACCTCCTGCTGAAGAACAACCACCCCGCAAGAGGAGCCTGAGATCAAAAAAATCGACAGAGTAGGATGTCAAGACCCCCGCCAGCATGAGATACCCCCTGAAGTCATCCCACTGTCCCACATTGCCACCCTGTCCAACCTTGAACTGCCCTTCTCCATCCTTCCACAGGCATATGGACAATGCACCTGTGAGACTGAGAACTGGACTCTGCCATGGCCATTACTCCACCCCCACCCATCACCGTGTTTATATCATGTACCATTATCTAGCACCAAAAATAAATCACTCAATGCACTGAAATCATGCTGGAGTCAGGCTGTATTATTTACAAATGTAAAACACATTACCGATCAATTATGTTCTGTAAACTTTGTGCTGAACACATACCAAGATCAATAAGCATTAGTCCATGGGCTAACCAAGCAGAAGTCACGCAGTGGGTCATACAGCACTGAAAAGGGAAGGGAGAATCAAACATCAGTTTCAAATAACTGGGGGGTCATAGACAAAGTTGAGAAAAACGAGGCAGTCAGGAAAATTAAAATGGCGTGTGTGATTCTTACCTGTGTGCTACTGAAAATACTGTTGGATAACTCTGTCCCTGTTGTCTGGGTCGTCCTCTGAGTCTTCCTCCTCTTCACTCTCCACAGGCTCTACAGCTGCTTCAACACCACCATCTGGACCATCCTCCTGCAGGAAAGGCACCTGACGTCGCAATGCCAGATTGTGAAGCATACAGCAGGCCACGATGATCTGGCACACCTTCTTTGGTGAGTACATCAGGGATCCCCCTGTCATATGCAGACACCTAAACCTGGCCTTCAGGAGGCCA
The DNA here is from genome assembly GCF_031143425.1 of Pleurodeles waltl. Classification (NCBI taxonomy): domain Eukaryota; kingdom Metazoa; phylum Chordata; class Amphibia; order Caudata; family Salamandridae; genus Pleurodeles; species Pleurodeles waltl. The sequence goes on along the minus strand of NC_090446.1, from coordinate 923,391,594 downwards.
AAGGTTCTTTCAATGACCCTCCTAGTTCGCCCATGGGCCTCATTGTACCGTTCCTCAGCCCTGGTCCGGGGATTCCTCACTGGGGTCAATAGCAAAGGCAGGTTGGGGTAACCAGAGTCACCTATTAGCCACACACGTTGTCTCTGTAGCTGTTCCATCACAAAAGGGATGCTGCTATTACGCATCACATACGCGTCATGCACTGACCCAGGGAACTTGGCATTCACATGGGAGATGTACTGGTCAGCCAAACAGACCACCTGGACGTTCATAGAATGGTAACTCTTCCTGTTTCTGTACACCTGCTCATCGTCTTTTGGGGGGACTAAGGCTACATGGGTCCCATCAATGGCACCAATTATGTTGGGAATATGTCCAAGGGCATAAAAATCACCCTTCACAGTGGGCAAATCAACCTCCTCTGGGAATATAATGTAACTCCGCAAGTGTTTCGTCAGGGCAGACAACACTCTAGACAAAACATTAGAAAACATTGGCTGAGACATTCCAGATGACATGGCCACTGTTGTCTGGAATGAGCTACTTGCAAGAAAATGGAGGACTGACAGCACCTGCACCAGAGGGGGAATTCCTGTGGGTTGGCGGATGGGGGACATCAGGGCTGGCTCCAGCTGGGCACACAGTTCATGGATGGTGGCACGGTCAAGTCGGTATCGTAGTATGATGTGGCGTTCTTCCATTGTCGACAGGTCCACCAGCGGTCGGTACACGCGAGGATTCATCCTTCTCCTCGCAAATCCCAGCGGACGGTGCCTAGGAAGGACAACATGGAGCACAGAGTCAAGATAATCACTGGTACGTTCACCACTGCTTGCATGGCACACGGTTATCTAGGTATTGAAAGGCGTGTATGTGTGGCAATGCCAGGCCTAGGCCTGTGTGTCGCAGTAGAGATTATGCCATGTGGGCCCTTGAAATGGCGGCTGCCTGACCTGTGGAGTGGGACAATGGGATGTGAGGTCACTGCGCTGGCGGAGCACACCGTGGCGGTAGGCGGTCGAAGACCGCTATACGGAGCCGCATTGGATAACATTGAAGCCTATGGGTTTCAGGAGGCAATGACTATGTGCGCCGGCGGTCGCGGTACGCACCGCCGCGGTACGCACCGCCGCGGGCGTGACCGCCATTTTCTATCTGCTTAATCACTCGAGACCTGATCATCCACAGGAGAGGACCTATACTGCAAGTGCTGCTGTGAACTCGGTCTGGAAGTGACAATGGCTGCTGCGACTGGGGAAAGGGCCCCTGCCTTCACGTCTGAAGAGTTGGAGAAGCTCGTGGATGGGGTCCTCCCCCAGTATGCGTTACTCTACGGTCCTCCAGACCAACAGGTAAGTACACCGGGTGCACATGGAATGGGCGATGCCTGTGTGGAGTGGGGTGGATGTAAGTTGGTGGGGTGGGGGGCGAATGAGGAGTGCAACGCACGACAGATGAGAGCATGTGCTATATTGCAAGGTTGGGGAGGGGGGGCCAATCACATCTAACATGCAGTAAGTTGATGATTGTTTCCTTCCCACCCTGTACATGTCACATAGGTCAGCGCCCATCAGAAAGTCGGGATTTGGCGTGCCATCGCCAAGGAAGTCCGGGCCCTGGGGGTCCACGTCAGACGGGGCACCCACTGCCACAAGAGGTGGGAGGACATCCGCCGCGGAACCAGGAAGACCGCCGAGTCACTGCTGGGGATGGCCTCCCAACCTAGGAGGGGTGCCAGTCGTACCCTGACCCCCCGATGTCCCGGATCCTGGCGGTGGCCTACCCGGAGTTGGATGGGCGCTTGAGAGCATCACAGCAGACACAAGGGGGTGAGTATCAGCACATTCAGCTATCTTTCTGCGCAGTGGAGGCGTCTGGGTGGGGGAGGAGGGTTGGGGGTGACATTAGGCCAGTGCATGTGGCTCCTGTGTCTGTCCTCTCCGCCAACGGTGTTGACATTGCATGCACTCAACCAGGTCTTCTCTTTCTCCCCCCACCCTTCTTCTTCATCTTCTTGTGCATGTGTGCATTAGCATCATCAGGCGGAGGAGATTTGGCATCGGAGCACGAGGGAGCTGCAAGCCACAAGGCCCCGGTGGGCACAGGAACAGACACCGAGGGCCCAAGTGAGCCGGAGGGCGAGGGGAGCACCACGACGGGGACCGCTGGTGAGAGCAGCGACAGCGACACGTCCTCGGATGGGAGCTCCCTAGCGGTGGCTGCAACATCCGGTCCCCCCGCCTCTACAGGTACAGCCGCCACCCAGCGCACCAGCCCCGCCCTCCCAGCAGCCTCTCAGCCTACGCTCCGTGCCCGCTCACCCAGGAAGGCGGGCGTCTCCTTCGCCCCAGGCACCTCAGCCCCTGCCCCTGTTACCCCTGCTGCCCTCAGTGAGGAGGTCATTGATCTCCTCAGGACACTCATTGTTGGGCAGACTACCCTTTTGAATGCCATCCAGGGGGTAGAAAGGGAGGTGCATCGGAGCAATGCCTACCTGGAGGGCATTCATTCGGGTCAGGCTGCCCATCAACGATCGTTCAATGCTCTGGCCTCAGCACTGACGGCAGCCATTGTCCCTGTTTCCAGCCTCCCTTTTCTGACTGCCTCCACCCTGTCTCTGTCTCCTATTCCTCAGCCTATCCCATCCACACCATCTGACCAGCCTGCACACACCTCAACACCCAAGGGCAGCTCATCCAGACACAAGCACCACAGATCCCACAAACACTCACCCAAGCAACACACAGATGCAGACATCCCAACAGTCACTACCACCCCTGTGTCCCCCTCCTCCTCGTCTCCCTCCTCCCTCCCTGTGACGTCTCCACTCACACCTGCATGCACACCAACATCAGCCAGTGCTTCCATCACCACCACACCCTCCTGTACAGTCTGCACGCGTGCAGTCACCACCCCCACTGCCATTTACACGTCCCCTGTGTCCTCTCCCACTGTGTCTGTCACCACCCCTTCCAAGACACACAAACGCAGGCAGACACCCACCCAACAGACATCCACCTCACAACAGCCTACAGCACCTGCACCTTCACCCAATGACAGCACACCTGACTCTCCTACAACCACATCCTCTTCCTCCACTTCCATCTCCACTTCTCCTACCTTTTACCTTGGCCCTAAAAAACTTTTCCTGGCTAATCTTGACCTCTTCCCCTCCGATGACCTACCCCCTCCATCTGCAAAGAGTCCCAAGAGCACCACAGCCACCACCAGCCCAACTTCGGGTGTCACTGTTGTGCATGGGTTCTGGAGCCCACCCTTTGCCAGCAGTGACACCTCCATCAGCAGCAAGGACACATCCAGCCCCCCCCCCCGGCAAGAGGACCAGGAAACACAAGGTCCGCCGTGCGAAGACTGACACGGCTGCCCCCAAGGAGCAGAGTTCGCCCACTTCACCAGCCACAACGTCTAGGGGAGGCAAGGGCCCGAGAGCCCCATCTAAGGAGCGTAAGGGCAGCAGGGCGGAGACGTCAGCCAGCAGGAGCGTGGAGCAGGTGGGCCCCACATGCCACATCCCAGCTGTAAAGGAGGACACCAAAGGGCCCAGGACTCCGTCACCGAAGGGCCCAGGAACATCACGGCCGGAGGGCGTCTGAGCACGGAGTCCAGGCCAGGTCTGGCTCCCTTGAACCTACTGGATGTGCACCGCTGAACAGGGCCCGCCGTGCAGAAGAGCACCGCTGAACAGGGCCCGCCGTGCAGAAGAGCACCGCTGAACAGGGCCCGCCGTGCAGAAGAGCACCACTGGACAGGGCCCGCCGTGCAGAAGAGCACCGCTGGACAGGGCCCGCCGTGCAGAAGAGCACCGCTGAACAGGGCCCACCGTGAAGATAGGCACCGCTGAACAGGGCCCGCCATGAAGATAGGCACCGCTGAACAGGGCCCGCCGTGCAGAAGAGCACCGCTGAACAGGGCCCGCCGTGAAGATAGGCACCGCTAACAGGGCCCGCCGTGCAGAAGAGCACCGCTGAACAGGGCCCGCCGTGCAGAAGAGCACCGCTGAACAGGGCCCGCCGTGCAGAAGAGCACTGCTGAACAGGGCCCGCCGTGCAGAAGAGCACCGCTGAACAGGGCCCGCCGTGAAGATAGGCACCGCTGAACAGGGCCCGCCGTGAAGATAGGCACCGCTGAACAGGGCCCGCCGTGCAGAAGAGCACCGCTGAACAGGGCCCGCCGTGAAGATAGGCACAGCTGAACAGGGCCCGCCGTGCAGAAGAGCACCGCTCCGCTGGGCCCTTCCTGTCAAGCACCGCTCCGCTGGGCCCCTTCATCTCAAGCACCGCTCCGCTGGGCCCCGCCGGCTCCAGCACCGCTCCGCTGGGCCCCTTCATCTCAAGCACCGCTCCGCTGGGCCCCTTCATCTCAAGCACCGCTCCGCTGAGCCCCGCCGTCTCAAGCACCGCTCCGCTGGGCCCCTTCATCTCAAGCACCGCTCCGCTGGGCCCCTTCTTCTCAAGCACCGCTCCGCTGGGCCCCGCCGGCTCCAGCACCGCCCCATTGGGCCCCTTCATCTCAAGCACCGCTCCGCTGGGCCCCTTCTTCTCAAGCACCGCTCCGCTGGGCCCCGCCGGCTCCAGCACCGCTCCGCTGGGCCCCTTCATCTCAAGCACCGCTCCGCTGGGCCCCTTCATCTCAAGCACCGCTCCGCTGGGCCCCTTCTTCTCAAGCACCGCTCCGCTGGGCCCCGCCGGCTCCAGCACCGCTCCGCTGGGCCCCTTCATCTCAAGCACCGCTCCGCTGGGCCCCGCCGTCTCAAGCACCGCTCCGCTGGGCCCCTTCTTCTCAAGCACCGCTCCGCTGGGCCCCGCCGGCTCCAGCACCGCTCCGCTGGGCCCCGCCGTCTCAAGCACCGCTCTGCTGGGCCCCTTCGTCTCAAGCACCGCTCCGCTGGGCCCCTTCATCTCAAGCACCGCTCTGCTGGGCCCCGCCGTCTCAAGCACCGCTCCGCTGGGCCCCTTCTTCTCAAGCACCGCTCCGCTGGGCCCCTTCTTCTCAAGCACCGCTCCGCTGGGCCCCGCCGTCTCAAGCACCGCTCCGCTGGGCCCCTTCTTCTCAAGCACCGCTCCGCTGGGCCCCGCCGGCTCCAGCACCGCTCCGCTGGGCCCCGCCGTCTCAAGCACCGCTCTGCTGGGCCCCTTCGTCTCAAGCACCGCTCCGCTGGGCCCCTTCATCTCAAGCACCGCTCCGCTGGGCCCCTTCATCTCAAGCACTGCTCCGCTGGGCCCCGCCGTCTCAAGCACCGCTCCGCTGGGCCCCTTCATCTCAAGCACCGCTCCGCTGGGCCCCTTCTTCTCAAGCACCGCTCCGCTGGGCCCCGCCGGCTCCAGCACCGCTCCGCTGGGCCCCTTCATCTCAAGCACCGCTCCGCTGGGCCCCTTCTTCTCAAGCACCGCTTCGCTGGGCCCCGCCGTCTCAAGCACCGCTCCGCTGGGCCCCTTCATCTCAAGCACCGCTCTGCTGGGCCCCGCCGTCTCAAGCACCGCTCCGCTGGGCTCCTTCTTCTCAAGCACCGCACCGCTGGGCCTCGCCGGCTCCAGCACCGCTCCGCTGGGCCCCACCGTCTCAAGCACCACTCCGCTGGGCCCCTTCATCTCAAGCACCGCTCCGCTGGGCCCCGCCGTCTCAAGCACCGCTCCGCTGGGCCCCTTCATCTCAAGCACCGCTCCGCTGGGCCCCGCTGTCTCAAGCACCGCTCCGCTGGGCCCCTTCATCTCAAGCACCGCTCCGCTGGGCCCCTTCTTCTCAAGCACCGCTCCGCTGGGCCCCGCCGGCTCCAGCACCGCTCCGCTGGGCCCCTTCATCTCAAGCACCGCTCCGCTGGGCCCCTTCATCTCAAGCACCGCTCCGCTGGGCCCCTTCTTCTCAAGCACCGCTCCGCTGGGCCCCGCCGTCTCAAGCACCGCTCCGCTGGGCCCCTTCATCTCAAGCACTGTTTATGGTTCACTGTGCCCACCATGCCTCCTCCTTGACCAGTGGAGACTGTTATCCACTTTAGAGACTGTGGCTTTGCGCTCCCCAGGATGGCAGAGTGGGCAACCCACCCACTGTAGAGACTTGAGAGACTGTGGCTTTGCGCTCCCCAGGATGGCAGAGTGGGCAACCCACCCACTGTAGAGACTTGAGAGACTGTGGCTTTGCACTCCCCAGGATGGCACAGTGGGCAAGCCACCCACTGTAGAGACTTGAGAGACTGTGGCTTTGCACTCCCCAGGATGGCAGAGTGGGCAACCCACCCACTGTAGAGACTTGAGAGACTGTGGCTTTGCACTCCCCAGGATGGCACAGTGGGCAAGCCACCCACTGTAGAGACTTGAGAGACTGTGGCTTTGCACTCCCCAGGATGGTACAGTGGGTAACCCACCCACTGTAGAGACTTGAGAGACTGTGGCTTTGCACTCCCCAGGATGGCACAGTGGGCATGGTGGCCCCTTCGTGGATCTTGCGTCGTGGACTCATGTGGCTGTGGTGCCCCCCCCTTCCCTTCACCCTGAGGTGCCTGTAGTATTTTCATCAGATGCCCCTGCAGTGTTCTCTCCAAAGGACTCAGGTTTCCTGTGTGGGCTTTGCCCTTGTGTCGCTACACTGTAGCCCACGGACTGTTCCATTTGACTTGGATGTAGCGGACTAATTGCCTCGGTTCGCCATGGCAGTGTGTATAGTATTATTTTGTTATGGATATTTTGCATAGTTGCCGATACGTCTCAGAGTCTATTTTTTATATAAAAATTTGGTTCACAATTTAATTATGTCTTTGCATTTTTCAGGGGGGTTTGGGTGGTGTCACTGTGCATTGTTGCTCTCCATTGGTGTGTACATAGTTTGGGGGGGTGGGGGTCGCATATGTGTGTGCCCGTAACCTTTCCTCCTCCCCCCTCCTGTGTGTCGTAGGTGCAGTACTCACCGTTGTCGTCTGCGCCGGAGTTCGTACTCGTGGTAGATGAGCAGGTAGACGAGTGCAGGTAGGATGTTTAATTCGGGTTCCATGCTGTCCTCCGTACTCGTGGAGTGTGTTTTGGTGAGCGTTTTCCCGTCCGTAGTCTGTTTCCGCCGTGTTTTTATCGGCGGGGCTCCCGCCACGGAAAAGGTGGCGGATTGGTGAGTTGTGATACTGTGGGCGGTACATTGTCTGCCGCCTGCCTGTTGGCGGTGACCGCCGCGCTGTTTGTCTGTACCGCGGTGGCGGTCGGAGTGTTAATGTGGCGGGCTGGGTTGGCGGTTCCCGCCAGGGTCAGAATTCCATTTTTTGGACCGCCGGCCTGTTGGCGGGTTGGCCGCCGCTTTATCACCGACCGCCAGGGTTAGAATGACCCCCTTAGCGTTGGGTTGGCTGGGTCCAAAGACTGGATGATAGCCTGTCGACAGGAGCGAATTCCCAGTTCGTTCCATTTGCTCTGAAGCAAAAATCTACACTCCTTTAGTAAAGCTGGGCATAGACAAACCACATGGTCAATGGTTTTGTCCGCATTACTACAGCTTCTGCATGTCACACCTGTAGGAAGTTGGCTCTGTATGTACTATTTCAAAGTAAGAAATAGCATGCACAGAGTCCAAGGGTTCCCCTTAGAGGTAAGATAGTGGCAAAAAGAGATAATACTAATGCTCTATTTTGTGGTAGTGTGGTCGAGCAGTAGGCTTATCAGAGGGTAGTGTTAAGCATTTGTTGTACACACACAGGCAATAAATGAGGAAGAAACACTCAAAGACAATTCCAGGCTAATAGGTTTTTGTATAGAAAAATATATTTTCTTAGTTTATTTTAAGAACCACAGGTTCAAGATTTACAAACAATACTTTAAATGAAAGGTACTTCACTTAGGAATTTTTGGAACTTTGAATTAACAAAATAGCATATACAGTTTTCACACAAATGGCATGTAGCTATTTTAAAACTAGATACAGTGCAATTTTCAACAGTTCCTGGGGGAGGTAAGTGTTTGTTAGTTTTGCAGGTAAGTAAACCACCTATGGGGTTCAAAGTTGGGTCCAAGGTAGCCCACCGTTAGGGGTTCAGGGCAACCCCAAAGTTACCACACCAGCAGCTCAGGGCCGGTCAGGTGCAGAGGTCAAAGTGGTGCCCAAAACACATAGGGGGTCATTACTACCGTCATCTCCGGCCGCCAGGGGTAATGTTGCGTCCGTACCGCCAACAGGCTAGTGGTACGGACACCCTTATAACGGCTGCGGCGGTAGCGCCGCGGTCGCACTGCCGGGGCCAGCGGTTTCCCGTCGTTTAGCCCCGGCGGTGATAATCCGCCAGGGCAGCGCTACAAGCAGCGCTGCCCTTGGGATTATGACTCCCCTACTGCCAGCCTGTTTCTGGCGGTTTGCACCGCCAGGAAGAGGCTGGCGGTAAGGGGTGTCCTGGGGCCCCTGGGGGCCCCTGCACTGCCCATGCCACTGGCATGGGCAGTGCAGGGGCCCCCTAACAGGGCCCCGGGCAGCTTTTCACTGTCTGCATAGCAGACAGTGAAAAGCGCGACGGGTGCTACTGCACCCGTTGCACGGCCGCAACACCGCCGGCTCCATTAGGAGCCGGCTCCTATGTTGCGGCCTCATCCCCGCTGGGCCGGCGGGCGCAAACTAGGTTTGCGCCCGCCGGCCCAGCGGGGATGTCATAATGGGGTCCGCGGGTGTGCGGCCGCATTGGCGGCTGCACGGCGGTTACCGCTTGGCGGGCGGCTCGTAATGACCCCCATAGGCTTCAATGGAGAAGGGGGTGCCCCGGTTCCAGTCTGCCAGCAGGTAAGTACCTGTGTCTTCGGAGGGCAGATTAGGGGGGTTTTGTAGGGCACCGGGGGGGACACAAGTCAGCACAAAAAGTACACCCTCAGCGGCACAGGGATGGCCGGGTGCAGTGTACAAACAGGCGTCGGGTTCGCAATGTAATCCAATGGGAGACCAAGGGGTCTCCTCAGCGATGCAGGCAGGCAAGGGGGGCTCCTCGGAGTAGCCACCACCAGGGCAAGGGAGAGGGCCACCTGGGGGTCGCTCCTGCACTGGAGGTCGGATCCTTCAGGTCCTGGGGGCTGCGGATGCAGTGTCCTTACCAGGCGTCGGGTCTTTGAAGCATGCAGTCGCGGTCAGGGGAAGCCTCAGGATTCCCTTTGCAGGCGTCGCTGTGGGATATCAGGGGGGCCAATTCTGGCTACTCACGGGCTCACAGTCGCTGGGAAGTCCTCCCTGTAGTGTTTGTTCTCCACAAGTCGAGTCGGGGGCGTTGGGTGCAGAGTGTAAAGTCTCACGCTTCCGGCGGGAAACGTGGGTTGTTTCAAAGTTGCTTCTTTGTTGCAAAGTTGCAGTCTTTGTGGAGCAGAGCCGCTGTCCTCTGGAGTTCTTGGTCCTTCTAGATGCAGGGTAGTCCTCTGAGGCTTCAGAGGTTGCTGGACCCTGCGGAACGCGTCGCTGGAGCAGTTTCTTTAGAAGTGGGGAGACAGGCCGGTAGAACTGGGGTCAAAGCAGTTGGTGTCTCTGTCTTCCCTGCAGGTTTTTCAGCTCAGCAGCCCTTCTTCATCTTAGGTTACAGGAATCTATCTTGCTGTGTTCTGGGAGCCCCTAAATACTCGATTTAGGGGTGTGTTTAGCTCTGGGGGATTAGTAGCCAATGGATACTAGCCCTGAGGGTGGCTACACCCTCTTTGTGCCTCCTCCCTGAGGGGAGGGGGGCACATTCCTATCGCTATTGGGGGAATCCTCCATCTGCAAGATGGAGGATTTCTAAAAGTCAGAGTCACCTCAGCTCAGGACACCTTAGGGGCTGTCCTGACTGGCCAGTGATTCCTCCTTGATTTTCTCATTATCTCCTCCGGCCTTGCTGCCAAAAGTGGTGCCGTGGCCAGAGGGGGAGGGCAACTCCACTAGCTGGAGTGTCCTGGGGTGCTGTAACAAAGGGGGTGAGCCTTTGACGCTCACCGCCAGGTGTTACAGTTCCTGCAGGGGGAGGTGAGAAGCACCTCCACCCAGTACAGGCTTTGTTACTAGCCACAGAGTGACAAAGGCACTCTCCCCAGCAACATGTCTGGTGTGTGGCAGGCTACTAAAACTAGTCAGCCTACACTGGTATTCGGTTAAGGTTTCAGGGGGCACCTCTAAGGTGCCCTCTGGGGTGTATGTTACAATAAAATGTACACTGGCATCAGTGTGCATTTATTGTACTGAGAGGTTTGATACCAAACTTCACAGTTTTCAGTGTAGCCATTATGGTTCTGTGGAGTTCGTGCATGACAGACTCCCAGACCATATACTCTTATGGCTACCCTGCACTTACAATGTCTAAGGTTTTGCTTAGACACTGTAGGGCCATAGTGCTCATGCACTTATGCCCTCACCTATGGTATAGTACACCCTGCCTTAGGGCTGTAAGGCCTGCTAGAGGGGTGACTGATCTATACCTAAAGGCAGTGTGAGGTTGGCATGGCACCCTGAGGGGAGTGCCATGTCGACTTAGTCTTTTTATCCCCACTAGCACACACAAACTGGCAAGCAGTGTGTCTGTGCTGAGTGAGGGGACCTCAGGGTGGCATAAGACATGCTGTAGCCCTTAGACGCCTTCCCTGGCATCAGGGCCCTTGGTACCAGAGGTACCAGTTACAAGGGACTTACCTGGATGCCAGGGTGTGCCAATTGTGGAAACAAAAGTACAGGTTAGGGAAAGAACACTGGTGCTGGGGCCTGATTAGCAGGCCTCAGCACACTTTCAAATCATAACTTGGCATCAGCAAAGGCAAAAAGTTCGGGGGGTAACCATGCCAAGGAGGCATTTCCTTAAAACACCATACCCGGAGGATGGCTGCCATTGGGGTAGATGTTTTAAAAAGAAAAAAAACAATCGCCCATCCTTAAGGCCATGAAGGCCCTTTTCAATCAAAACCCATAGGAGCAAGGGAAAACACTAGAAGACATACCTGGCTTAAAGGATTCAATTACTGCCCAGGCATGCTTCAGTTAAACAAGGAGGGAATAGTCTGAATGACAAGAATACAGTGGAAGAAGCATTTTTACATCTAGTTTATGCAGAGAATTGGGGCGATTACTTGCCCAGAGATCACCAGCATCTAGTCGCCGTTTGCATTCAACCAAGAAATGAGAATAGTACAATCCGATTTCAAATCACTAATTTCTTGCCACAAGACTGCCTCCAGGTGACCGTCCGGGGCCTGCCGCAATTTATAACAAAGCTTCAAAAAAGCACCAGCACCAACTGCCACCAAATCCTGGAGCCCAAATTCCAACCGTACCTGCGCGGTTGAAGCCAAGATCGGAACATGAAAGACTTTCTTGTTAATTTTATTGACCAGCCTATTTAATAGGCAAGAGCCTTTGCCCAACAGAATTTCTTGACCATAGGCCAGCGAAGGGATAATATTTGCTCTCATAACTTCCATTAGGGAAAGAAGGGTCAGTCCCCTTAAAACTTTAGACAATTTTGAGAAAGCCACCTGTTATGCCACAGCTTTGAGTTCAATTTCCTTCGTATGTTTAATAAAGCTGCCCCTGGAATCAAAGTGTACCCTTAAATATTTGTGAGACTGGTCAGAAACACGTTTACAGCTTCTATAATACAAACTAAAGCCTGAATGTTTTTTCCTCCCAAAGGTGACCACTTTTGTTTTAAACAAATTAACTTCCAATTGATTCACGGAAGTATAAGATGCAAGTTGGTTAAGCAGCCATTGGAGGCCAATCTTAGTGCAACTAAATAGTGCAAGATCATCGGCATTAAGCAGATGACTGAGCCTAGAGCCACCAATCTTGGGAGGGTGGGAGTTAATGGCTTCAAGAGACGTTAACATGTCTGCAATGAACAGATTAAAAAGGAGGGGAGCAAGTACACAACCCTGTTTCGCACCACAGGTGGTGGGAATTTTTCTAGAGAGGGAGCACCCATCACCAAGCTTAATACGGACCCAGGTGTTTGTATGGAGTTCTATGATAGCACCCAGGAGTACTGGAGGGATGCCTCAGTTTTGTAGTTTGGCCCACAGGGCACTCTTGGGGATCTGATCGGATGCCACCTTAAAATCCACAAAACAACAATTCAGCGTCAAACCTGACAAAATCACCCTGTCGATCAGAATAGAAAGTGCTAATAAATTAGTCGAAGTGCCTGAGCCAGCAGAAAACTTTGTTTAGATAATGGGAATTAAAACCTTTAATTCAGCCCAAGCACAAAGATCTTGCAACACAAGACTAGCATAGAACTTGGCCTCATTGTCCAGCAGGGCTATCATCCTAAAATTGGCGGGTCTGACTTTGAACCACTTTTATATAGAGGATGAAGGATGGCACCACGCCAGGACTCAGGAATTGTTGAAGTCAAGAGGCAGTGCTCAAACAGATGTGCAAAATGGTTAGCCCAAAAAAGAGGATCCTGTTTGAATAGTGCCTGTGGGAGGCCTTTGGGACCGGAGGATCCAAATTGCTTAGCCCTCGAGCTGATATGGGGGAGACCTAGTTGAAAGAACTTCTTTACTCCCTGAGAGCGAATTAAAGACCCTGTAAACAAGGGACACGTTTTAAACAACGCAAGAGTAGAACTTTGGGTCCCTTCATCCATCAGTTTCCCATCCTGCTCGCTAGCGGAGAAGTGGGTAGTCAAGTAAGACGTTCAAGCTCCTTCTGAAATATTGACAACGTCAATACCCCTTTGGTTCCTATTTAGATTGTTAATAAGGGACCAAAATGTTGAGGAATTTGGATCTTTATTTGCACTTAAAAGTTTAACCCAAAACTGATTAAGATAGGTCTGATAGTCATCGTAAACAGCCTTCCTATAATCTTTCCTCAGTTGTTTGTATTCAGTGAGTAAACACTCAGAATCGGGGCTTTTTCTAATTGCCCTTGCTAGCCTATTATGCGCTTTCTTTAGATTCCTGGTATCCCTAGAGGTGACAAAGGACCGGGATGGAGCGCAGTTACGCGCATATTGATGGAACCTTGACCACAAAAGGCAAGAAAGTTTAACCCATAACTTAATTGGGGACTCACAACCCGATCCCTCAGAGTTAAAAAAAGTTAATACATTCAGTCAATACTATACCGCCAATAGAAGCATTCCATTTTATACGCTTTAGTGACTCTAAGCAAACACCACCACCCACTGCCCGCATGACATCATGTACAGGAAATCTAGATTTGATGGATACAATTTGTGGACAATGATCGCTTTCACTCTGAGAGGAAATCAGAAACCTTTCAATGAAAGGAAACAGTTCAATATTATAAATGGTATAGTCTAAATAGGAGTGGGATCGACCATCTGATCTTGGCCATCGGGGGAGGGGGGCATTGTCGCGTAAACAGCCATTCAAAACTTTAAAGCCCATGCTGCTAAGGTGCATTACAAAGTACTCTCCCAACGGGCAATGCAGACAACCCTGAGGCCTTAATTGTTCAGGAATTTAGTGGCGATTACCGGGATCGGGACCCTCAAGAGCCTCCATTGTATCCTGAAACAGGATATGTATTAAAGTCACTGGTTATAGGATAATTAGCACATGGGTATTCCCCAACTAAGTTGCCCACAATCTGCATTAGTCGAGACATCCTGCTCCTTATTTCCTTTGTTCCAGGAGAAATGTAAACATTAATTACTATGAGGGTCTGTGGCACAGTCCAGTTCCTGATGACAATCTCCTGGATCCAGTTTCCATCCCAAACCATTGGCAATATACTCCCATTTAATTTAACAGTTACATAGTTGGCCAATCCTCCCTTTACACTGCCATTCTTGCTCGTTCTATGGGCAGATTTCCATATTTCTAAATACCCTGGCAGCGGGCAGCTGTGCTCAGCCCAGGTTTCCTGAAGGGTGATTACATCGTAACTGTTAAAAAATGTTAAAAGGTCAGCCGAGGCAAACTTGTGCACAACCCGTTGATGTTCCATGACCATAAGGACAGACATCCAGGTGTTTGAACAGAACCACCCACCCATAGGGTCAATGGGGACACCCATGCGAAAGGGTAGATGGCAACCAATCCCAATTAGAGGACCCCTGGGAACCAGAACCAGTGCAAGGAGCGCCATTGAAAGTAGAAGTGCCGCATAGGGAACTTCTCAAGATTGAAAAAGGCTTCAATACTATGGGAGCCGTTGAACATTGGGATTCTGATAGTAACACAGGATAACCAGACTCCTTCTATGGAGTTATTATGATGCCCCAGGAGAAAAAAAAAATCTCCCCTAGGGAGAATAGACTGAGCTATTGTGGCAGAAAATAATGTAACCAGGGTGAAGTCCCTTGGGTAGGGCCCCCTAGAGTCCAACAATTCAATAAACGCAATGTCCCTTGAACCGATGTAGTTAAGATCAGGTGTGGCATTAAAGAGTCTTAAAATGTTCCCCCTATTCAGAATGTCATGAGGGCCCCTGGAGCGATATTCTGGGGTAAACACAAGTTTACAAGTTGAGCGTTCCAATGGAGTCATGGAGGGACACAGGGAGAATGATGTCTGTAACTGTTCCTCTACATTGGGGGCCCCCCAAGGCTGAAATATCGGCAGAGATGGACCGGAGGCTTGATGGCAAAATTACAGGAAGGCTGCTTTTGTTGTCAGATGGCAGCTTGAGGAAATTGGAAGAACGAAAATCCAAAACATCACCATCAGTATTCCCATAAACAGTTTTGGATTCAAACAGTGTGGCAGAAGGGCGAGCAAGCACTCCACTACCCCAATATAGGGGCTACCAAAACTGAGACACTGCCTAAGTTGCCTTTCTCAGCCGAGAGCAAATGGTCCTTGAAGAGGAGTTCAGTTTCCTGCACAATAGTACCAACCGGAGGATCCCTAGCAGGCTCAATTAGAAGGGGATAGCCAACGGGTGAGGTCAACAAGGGAATGGGCGGTGAAGTCGCCCTGGGGTCCACCTGCAACTGCAATGGCTGCTCCTGCCAGTCAGGACGAACCAACGGTTGGGCATTGGTTGGAAATCCTTGAGGGGGTTGGCTCCGCCTATTGATCCGTTGTTTACGGAGTCTTTTTTTCCCTCTTGCTCAATGGATGTTGAGGCACGGGATCAGCTCCTGAAGGCGTTGGTTGAGGTAAAGCAGTTTGTGCAGGAATGCAGGAAAAATGGGAGGAAGCAGGCACCGTGGACTCAAGTTCATGTAAAGGAGAGATTATGGGAGCACAGTTGGCCACGATGACATGTTCCAAGACTCCAGTAGCGACTGGCTGAGGGAGATTAATGGAAGTTACACTCTTGACTGGAAGAAAATAATCGTCCAATGATTTTGGTTGAATGGGCTCCCGAGCCAAATCAGGGAGGGAGCTTAGATTCGGTGGGGGCACCGGGGGCACAGGAGCTGAAGATAGCCTCTTGATTTCACATACAAACAAACTTAAAAAGGTGGGAAAAGATAAAAGGCTTTCGATGATTGGAGAGCAGCAGCATTTTGGTTGCACAAAATTAGAGCTTGTCTGTGCTCTAGTGATTAGCTGGTTGAGGTTTTCAATTTTTTGATCAATACCAGCAGCTACATAAGAGGACAATGTGTTCAGCAGATCAACTTGGACGTCCAGTTTGTCCGAGTGATAGTTCAGAGCCAGCACAGTGGATTTGAGAGTTTGCAGGAGCTGAGGCCAGGCAGAGCCAGTTACCGTGATCATAGGGGAGGGCACAGAGTTGGATTCCCTGTCAGCACCACTCATGGAATCAGATTGAAGACAGGAAAGGTCAAGGATCGATTGGTCATTGAGCTTGCCATTAATGAACTCAGTTTGCGGGCTGAGAACAGCCCTGCTAAAAGACCTTATTGGTAACATTGGATGAATGCTGCTGGATTAACTATGGGTCCATTGAGCTGCCGGGGAGCTGGATGACAGGGGGATGCTGTGATCCTGCGGGGAGTCGAGGCAGCTTACAGCCAGCTCATCCTACCCGGCCAACCGATGGAAAACTGCTGGAGAGGCCGCTAAAGAAGGCATCCACTCTCCTACATTGAAAGAATAGTCACTGGAAATAATAATTGGTGAAAGTTTGTTTTTTGACAAAAATGCAGCCGGCTGTCACTCATGGGGTGGAGAATGGCTAACTTCATCCTGATATTCTAGCTAGCGAGAAGTGGGTGAAACTGTGCGGTCAATTTGTGTTGCTGTTGTCAAATAACCACAAGCAATAGGTAAAGGATCAGTGACTGCAGGCTCCATGGGAACAATCCGGCCTGGCTCCGGTTCGATCTCCCCACCATTTGCCAAAAGTTCCAACCAAGGTTTTTAAAAAAAAATAAGTCAGAAGAGAAGACTTACGGAGCTTCGAGGAGCATGGATACGGCGTCTGAACAACGGTAAGATGAAACTTCAAAATTGCTGAGCTAGGTGGATCAGCAGCTGGTGCAGGAAGTGCCGCTATAATTACTGTGGGTGAAGGGGGATAAGTCAATTTTTCAGAGGCTGATGGTGAATGCGAGGTGGCATTATCCACATCGATGCCACAGCGGCATTTCTTGCGCTTTTGAGGATTGGGGTGCTCCTTCCTTACTTTAGCAGACCTCATAGTATGACAAGCTCCAAAGGCCCTTCCTTCAACTCTGGGGAAGCTCAGGGGAGGAAATAATTTTGCTCAGCGTAAGTAAGTAAATCCTTAAAGAGGCGCTTTGTGGCACATGTTGTGCGATATCTGTGCTCCACTTGAAGACTTGCAGACTTGGAATGAAGAAAGGAGTGAAGGAGACCCGTTTAGGTTAGAAAAGGACGGGAGGAGGCAGTAAGAGCATGGCAACACGGTCTAGACAAGCAGCACTAGCCTAACGCCAGCTGCCTCCATCAAAAACCGGTTACCTACAGCCTAAGCTCCAGCTTTGTGCGATCCCCGACACCTTCACTTAGCCCAGCTTGCAGGATGTCAACCACTTGCCTGAGACCACCGTCTCCTATGTAGCTCCCGCCCACGCAGTCCTGAGAAGTCCCGAGGAGATTCATAATAACACAGGCCCAGGCTCAGAATTCTCTGGTGCGGCCACCAAGGGGCCATCCATTGTGGAGTGGAGTGGCTAACCCAGCAAAAGTCATTGCATGGCCCCACCAGGCCCAGGAGTCCTTGCACATGCCCACCAGGCCCTGAGCCAGGGGCCAGAAACAGCTACCCAAGGGGAACCTGAGGCAAGCCGTCAGTGGAGCTGGGGGGCAGGCAGGAAATTTCAGCAAAAAAGTTGGCCCCCTCAGCCACTGCCAAGCACTGCTGCACTACTGGCTGGTAGACAACACCACTGAGCTCCCCAGATGCGGTTTCTCCCACGAAAATAGGACCAGGGCTGGGGGCCGATGTAAACGATGCAAACGAGGGCGTGAAAAGCTCCTGTTGTGCAGGGGTCCTCATGCGGGGGGTCCGCTCACTGCCTTTTGCAGCCACTGCTGAGCACCGGCAGCTCTGGCTCCAGCAGCGCAGTGGTGAATTCCAAAGCTCCGCCTCACGGCGTGCAAATGACATGCAGGTGCAACTCTGACACAAGTGGTACACAGTGTCTCTAGCATTCACAGAATGGGGGATACTGTGTCAATGTGTGTGCATGTTGCTAGGGAATCTGTACCTCCCATGTTGTGCTGCGAGTTGTATGTGTGAGTCAGTATGTATATGTGTGTATGCAATGTGCTTGGCTGGATGAGGTGCGGATGTGTGTGAGTGTGTTTTTACAGCTGAGTATGTAGATGTGTTGTTTGTTGTGGTTGTGTGGTGTGTGGGTGCAGTATCAATGGTTTGTGTATATTGTGTCATGGACATTTGTCAATGTGTGTTTTCAGCATGTATGGGTTGTGTTGAGTCAGACTGGCAATGGGTAATTGTGTATATGTATTGTGTTGTGTAGTGTTTAGTGTGGGGTGCACCTATGGCTAAGGGACAGTGTGTGTGTGTGTCACTTACCTCCCCTCCATAGCTGCTGCCATTAAATGAAGTCCATTGAGTCCCTCCACCATCTCCTGCCATCAGCAAACTGCCACCAGTACACCACCTGCAGGAATGCAACATCTAAATACGGCTGGTGTAACACAGCCAACTTGACAGTCTTCTCAGACCCACGTCTGACGCGCCTTGGCTGTAACACTATGAAAATCAAAATCAGATCCTTTGTTATCTCATTCTCTTCAATGTCAATTGACAATGTCGACTGAAGATGAAAGCCAGGATTAGGCTAGCAACTAGACCCAGTGTTAGGGACCATTTCCTTTCAGCAATTTCCGATGTGTCAAATTTCAAAAGGTGTTCAGTGCCTTCTAATGTATAAGCATACAGCAAACAACAGCTGTACTTTCAGAGTCCTCATGTCACCAATTGTCTGCATATCATGTTGGACAGAAACCAGGTCTCTTCATGCAGAGAGCACTCACTGCACTAGCTGCAAAGTCATATTACTTTCTAAAGTCACTCAACTGTTTGCAAGCATCATGAAGCCAACATCTCAGATTAAAATTGGAAACTGCCAGTTCGAAGAACATGGTAAAGAAGAGCCAAAGCATGAGATTGTAGAAAGAGCAGGCTATGTTATTCTGGGAGACACTTTGTACTCATGCAGGTCTCTTTCATGGTGACACACAACATCATAGAGGATGCAGGAGGTGTTGGATCTCTAAAGCATGACCCACCAACCACCACATCACTGCTAGTCGCCAGTCTGAACCGTCAGACATCCTTCTAGATTGCAAGTCCCCCAGATGCAAAAACAAAGACCAACAATAATCATTTCAACTATGGAGGATGCACTTATCGTGAGCACACACCCAGAGGGTACAGCCAGTAGATTCCCAGTCTCATTCACCACTCTAAGTGCAACTCCAATGGTTTCTCCATCATCACAAAGACATGAACTTCCAGGTGAGCAATGGGTCTCTTTCATCCAATATTGATCACAACACTTCTCCTGACGTCAGCTCAACATTGGGCAGACTTCTGAAAGGAGAAAATCTTTGCCCAGCAGAATTCTGTGCTGTGGTGGTACCTTGAACATAGCAAAGGTGCAGATTCTCATCAACTCCTACTTGGGATTCAAAATGACCCCTAGTTGCACACAGTTGTAAGATGTAGTATAGGAATCAGATCCCACAGAAGACATAAGAGTCCTATCTGAAGCATATCTAAATGGTGAGGGAGGAGAACAAGATGTGACATGAACAGGTCCTGCAACTTACCTGGGCCCTGACCAAGATGCCATGCCCCTGGTAAATCTGGGGCTGTATTACATACAGAGCTCCAAGGGAACAGCAGGCATGTGTGCCATTTTCAGCACCCATGGAGCACTATAGTTTTATAGAAGGAGGCTCAGACACTTGCGCTGCCCCCTCTGTAATACAGATAGTGCTGGCACACAAACAATGTCAGCGCTACCTCATGGTAGCATTAAACATTTGCTTTTCTTTCCAAAGTACCATTGTTTCTGCAATAACGGTTTACTATGTGTGAAGAATCCAGGCCTCGGGGTGTTAGGAAGGAAAGGAGATGCTGAGCCCCAAGTGTAACAGCTGGGGTCATTCACCATTAGTGTCCTGGGGCCCCTGCTCTGATTAACTCCAAACTGTGAATAAAGTATCCTTTTTTAGTATATATCTCTCAGCATATCAAGGCAACAAAGAGTCAGCACACTCAGGGGGTCATTCTGACCGCGGCGGATGGCGGTCGCCGCCCGCCACGCGGTTCCCGCCGAAAGACCGCGGCGGTCATTCTGGCTTTCCCACTGGGCTGGCGGGCGACCGCCGAAAGTCCGCCCGCCAGCCCAGCGGGAAACACCCTTCCCACGAGGACGCCGGCTCAGAATTGAGCCGGCGGTGTGGGAAGGTGCGACAGGTGCAGTTGCACCCGTCGCGAATTTCAGTGTCTGCTAGGCAGACACTGAAATTCTTTTTTGGGCCCTCTTACGGGGGCTCCTGCAGTGCCCATGCCATTGGCATGGGCACTGCAGGGGCCCCCAGGGGCCCCGCGGCACCCCCTACCGCCATCCTGTTCCCGGCGGGAGAACCGCCAGGAACTGGATGGCGGTAGGGGGTGTCAGAATCCCCATGGCGGCGGAGCACGCTCCGCTGCCATGGAGGATTCTCAAGGGCAGCGGAAAGTCGGCGGGACACCGCCGACTTTCCGTTTCTGGCCGCGGCTGAACCGCCGCGGTCAGAATGCCCAGCGGTGCACCGCCAGCCTGTTGGCGGTGCTACCGCCGACCTCCGCCATGGCGGTAATTACCGCCAGGGTCAGAATGACCCCCTCAATGTGTTCTCAGAGGGTGGCCCTCTGGAAGTGGGAAAGTGGGTCCTTTGGACCCCCTAGACATCTCAACGCAGAAGGACGCAGTCTCTGACCTTGTTTGAAGTGCAGATGGGTGCAACCTGATCATTAAAGGGGTTATTTCAACTTTGGAGGAGGTGTTAATCCATCGCAAAAGTGACGGTAAAGTGACGGATATACAACCAGCCGTATTACGAGTCCATTATATCCTATGGAACTTGTAATATGGCTTGAGGTATATCCGTCACTTTTGGGACGGATTAACACCTCCTCCAAAGTTGTAATAACCCCCTAAATGATGGAGCGGCTGCTTCATGCAGGACATCAATGCACTGCCCCAAGGGGCAGGACATTGATTTTATTATGGTGCACTGAACGTGTTTGCACCCAGCAAACCTGTTTAAAGGTGCACCATGGCGCAAACAGGAACACGGCATCCGTTACTTAACACATGCCCTGGAATACAGAAAATCCCAACCTCACCACCTTCTCCCAGTGAAGAACTTGATTCAAAGTTCATTCAAGGAACTGTTCTGCATATCCAGATATAAATGACCTCTATCTGCCTCCAGCAGAGATGGATGTCACTGTGCATTTGTCATCTCTTGTGCACTGCAGTGAATTAATGGAAATATGAGTGACGTTGTGTGGTAATGTGTGAAAAATGTATGGAAATAGGCCCTCATTACAACTGTGACGGTAAATGCGGCCTACCTCCATGCTGACGGCTGCCAACATACTGTGACCGTGTCGGTATTCCACTACGGGTATTATGACCCACACTACGAAATCCGCCACTATACAGACACCCACACAAGTCCCCCAGACCAAAGGTCAGTGTTAAATTGGCTATAGCAAAACCCACACCGTTAGAACAACAGGAATACGCCCACAGTATCAGGACCCACGAATCACCACAGTGGTCTTTCAACCGCGGTAAACCATTGGTGATACACATCGCCACACCCAAAATACACACACTTACAAACCTACACCACATTGGACAATTCAAAATACACACACCTGACACAACTACACACATCACACCCATACACCCAATCCAATATAAAACACACACCCGCATTACCCACAACCCCTTACAGCGAAAAAAAGATAGCAAACAGAGAGAGACAAGCCAGGAGCACCCACTCAATCAGAGGCACAAAACAACATCACCCATACACCATCCACGCACCTCACAGCACACACCCCAACACATCACCCCACACACCCTCACACATATCACACCACATCCATGGCACCCCAAAGACATCCCAGGTTTTCAGAGGAGGAGCTAAAGGTCATGGTGGAGGAAATCATCTGGGTAGAGCCACAGCTATTCAGATCACAGGTGCAGCAGACGTCCATTGCTAAGAAGATGGAGCTGTGGCGGAGAATCGTGGACAGGGTCAATGCCGTGAGACAGCACCCCAGAATAAGGGATGACATCAGGACGAGGTGGAACGACCTCGGGGGAAGGTGCGTTCCGTGGTTGCAAGACACCAGGTAGCCATACAGAGGTCTGGCGGTGGACCCCCACCTCCTCCCTCACAACTAACAACATGGGAGGAGAAAGTCTTGGCAATACTACATCCTGAGGGCCTCGCAGTAGTAGCAGGAGGACTGGGATCTGGTAAGTCAAACCGTTACTACTATCACCCCCCAACCTGCATGCCATCACATACCCCCATCCTCACCCTCACTCCCATCACTCCACTACCTCACACATACCCCCACTATCATAACCCACCTGTCCCAATACCAAGCCATGCATGCCACAACAATCCAGGGACCCCCATCACAGACCTGCATGGACACCCATCTCCACACCATGCCTAGTAGAGAGAATCACATACCCCACAAAATCACCACGCACACAAGTCAAAGCTGACAGGGAAATCACAACCAGAGAGGGAAACAAACCCATGCACAAGATGGCACAGGCAGATACAATAACACTCCATTTGCATCCCCACAGGACCCCTACTCAATGTCGTCACCGAAGAGGACTTGTCAGCTACTTCCAGTCCCCCCTAGAAGAGGCCCACAGTGATGACAGCAGCTCTGCACTCCTGGATCAAGATGACCAATCTGGCCCATCAGAGACCTCTGGAGAGTCAGTTACCCTGCCACTGCCCCAACCCACCACAGAGCCTCCCCCCTCAGGAACCACCACCACAGCACCCACCCAGCGGGCCCATGCCACTGTCCCCAGGACACGTCAATCAGTGTCCACCACTAGAGGGACCCAAGGCAACCCCACAAACCCAGGACAATCAGGGACCTGGGGTCAGTGGCAGTGGGCACACAGTTCAGGGGACAGAGGCACAGGACAACAGGGAAGCTGGGAGGACTGCTGTGCGACAGGGGGAGGACATGCCCAGGGAACCCCCTCTCCAGGAGGCACTCACCAACTTCCCGGGAGAAAACAACCATTCCCAGGAGACGATGGGCCAGATACTGGTCAAGTTGCAGGAGACCCAGCGGCTGTAGGAGGGACAGTACCTGGGGATCAGGGAGGACCTCAAACACATCTACACCATCCTGGTCACCATTGCAGGGGTGCTGGTTGACATGGCCAACACCATGAGGGACGCAGTGGCACACCAACAGACCCCTGACACTAGCCACACCAAAGAACATCCCTCCACCTCTGCCGGCGCTAGTGGACAGGAGGCCCCACCACTGGAACAACAGGCCAACAGCACTGCACCCCCGCAGAAGGAGAACTACCCCGCAAACGGTCCCTGCGATCCAGGCAGAAGACAGAGAACATTGCCAAGACCCCTGCCAGAAAATAAGACTCTCCTGATTGTCACCCTTCTGTCCCACTCTGTCACCCTGTCCACCTTGAACTGCCATTGCTCCCCTTACTATGCCCCATTGGACAATGCAGCTGTGATACCAAGAGACTGGACTCTACCATGGATATTCCTCCACCATCACCCCAACCCATTGCACATCACCCTCTACTTATTAGCACTACAATAAACACCCTTGGAACAAATACAAATCTGGAGTCTGTCAAATGATTCAATTATGTATTAGTACAACATCATCAAAGCATTCCAAGTCATATGTACAGTTAAATTTACATTGAAATGACCTTTAGTGGGCAGCAGTAAACATACAAGGAGCCAGAGTGGGTCACAGAGATCTGAAAATAGAGATGCCAAAGGGTACAGTAAGTGGCCATAGACATAGGGAAATCAGGCTGTCATGTACAATGTCCAACAGAAAACTGAAAAGTGAAGTGAAGTTACAGTGTCCTACCTGTGTGTTACTGGAAGTACTGCTGTATCATAATACTTCTGTTGTCAACATCTTCTTCCTCTGCCTCCTCTTCCTCACCGTCCACAGGCTCCACCGCTACCACAAGACCATCTCCAGGCTCATCCTCCTGCATAAAAGGCACCTGGCGTCTCAAGGCCAGGTTGTGCAACATGCAACATGCAACATGCAACAATGATCTTGCAAACCTTCTTGGGTGAGTAGTACAGGTATCTACCTGTCAGATGGAGGCATCAGAACCTGGCCTTCAGGAGGCCAAAGGTACTTTCAATAATCCTCCTTGTTTGCCCATATGCCTCATTGTAATATTTATCTGCCCTTGTTCTTGCATTCCTTACTGGGGTCAGTAGTCATGAGAGGCTGGGGTAACTAGAATCACATGCAAATATCGAGGGACAACTGTTAGACACTCACTAACCCTTAGGGTCAACCCCATACCCAGACACCAGCTTATAGTCGGTGGGGACCTTGGGCTCACCTCTTTGCCACACCCGGTGCCTCTGGAGTTGGCCCATCACATATGGGATGCTGCTATTCCTCAAGCTAAATGCATAATGCACAGAGCCAGGATACTTGGCATTCACATGGGAGATGTACTGGTCCGCCAAATACACCATCTGTACATTCATAGAGTGATAGCTTTTTCTATTCCTGAACACTTGTTCATTTCTCTGTGGGGGGGGGGAAGGGACAAATGTCACATGTGTACCATCAATGGCACCAATGATGTTGAGGATATGTACCGGGGCATAAAAGTCAGCTTTCACTGTGGCCAAATCCTCCACCTGGGGTAATACGATGTAGCTGCACATGTGTTTCAGCAGGGCTGACAACACTCAGGTCAACACATTGAAGAACATTGGCTGAGACATCCCTGATGCCATAGCCACTGTAGTTTGGAAGGAACCACTTGCCAGTAAATGGAGCACTGACAGAACCTGCACTAGAGGGTGGAATACCTGTGGGCTGGCAGATAGATGACATCAGCCCTGGCTCCAATTGGGCACACAGTTCTTGGATTGTGGCCCGATCAAGTCTGTATGTAAGTATAGTGTGTCTGTCCTCCATTGTCGCAAGGTCCACAAGGGGTCTGTACACCGAAGGATGTCGCCATCTCATATTCAACCTCAGCGGTTGAAGCCTATTGAAGAAAACAGTGAGCAGAGGGTCATACTCACACATCTATTGCAATAATGATGCATTTTTTCTGTTAGAGAACCAGTATGTGAATCTGAGAGTCTGTTGCTGTGCCAATGTCTGCTGTGACGCAGTTAGGTGCCATGTCCTGTGCCCCCCTGAAATGGCGGCTGCCTGACCTGTGAGGAGGGACAAGTGGATATGAGGTAATTCTGCTGGCATTGTGCGCCGTTGCGGTAGGTGGTCAATGACCGCCGCACAACTTTTCATTGGTTATCATTGGGCCCAATGGGTTCCAGGAGCCAATGGCGATGTACGCTGGAAGTGACGGTATGCACTGCCATGGACGTGACCGCCATTTTCTATCTGCTCACTTACTTGCTACCTGACCTTCAACAGGAGAGGACCTATACAGCAAGTGCTGCTGTGACCTGTGTCTGGAAGCGACAATGGCTCATGTGTCTGGGGAAAGTGCCCCTGCCTTCACTGTGGAGGAGTTGGAGAAACTGGTGGATGGGGTTCTACCCCAGTATATGTTACTCTACGGTCCTCCAGACAAACAGGTGAGTACACTGCGAGCATGATGCGTGGGCCATGAATGTATGGTGTGCTGTGTGTGTGAGCCACATGTAGTAGGGGGGGGCTGAAGCGTCCTGGCCAGAGTGCTGCATGCATGGTGGCCAATGTATGTGCATCAGGGGATGGGAGGGATCTGGTGGGCCATGAGTGTGACTGACGGTTGACTAATTCCGTTTTTTGCTGTCTTTTCCATGCAGGTCAGCGCCCACCACAAAAAGTGCGGCTCCTAGGGGTCTTTGACAGGCGGAGCACCCACTGCCGCAAATGGTGTGAGGACCTGCGCTGCTGGGCAAAGAAGACTGTGGAGGCCCAGCTGGGACTGGCCTCCCAACAAGAAAGGGGTGCCCGTCGTACCCTGACCCCCCTGATGTTCCGCATCCTTGCCGTGGCCTATCCAGAGTTGGATGGGTGCTTGAAGGCAACACAGCAGCCACAAAGGGGTGAGTATAGATTCTGAATCATGACTGTGCGCACATGAAGGTTTACCTGGGTGGGGGACGTGGGCTGTGGGTGCCCCTTGGCCAGGGCGAACATGGCAGGGTAGGTTCCTTGTTGGGCAGGCTCTGAAGCACTCCTACCGCAAAAGTGTTAGTGGGCATCTACTACTAGGCAGGGTCTTGTGGGTTTCAGGTGTGCAGCTAACCCCGGTAGGCATTGTACCCCATGGGCCAGTGACTATCTTAGTAACTGGTAGTGCATGGCCTCGTGCATAGGGCTGCTCCCTGTGTGTTGTGTACGCCAACGGTAGTGGTGTTGCTGGCATTGACCAAGTGTATCCTCTGTCTCTCCTCCCTCTTTGTGTTTTGTCACCCTGTCATTGTGTGCATTAGCATCATCTGGCGGTGGAGCAGAGGCACCAGCGACGGAGGGAGCTGCATCCCACATGGACCTGGAGGCCGAATCCACTGATGATGAGGGCACCAGTGGGACAGAGGGCAAGGGGAGCACCACAAGGGGATAGGAGGGGAGACCACAGACACCGACTCCTCCTCTGATGGAAGCTCCCTGGTGGTGGTGGACACCTCTTTGCCCACCCCAACAACAGGTACAGCCGCCAGCCCCCTACCAGCACCGCCCTCCCAGAGGCCTGTTTCTCAGCGTGTTTCCCGTGCCTGCTCACCTAGCAGGGTGGGCACCGCCTTCGCCCCAGGAACCTCAGGCCCTGCCTCAGTCAGCCCTGCTGCCCTCAGTGAGGAGGCTATTGACCTCCTGAGATCCCTCACTGTTGGGCAGTCAACCATTCTGAATGCCATCCAGGATGTCGAGAGGCATTTGCAACAAAGAAATGCATACCTGGAGGGCATTCACTCTTGTGTGGCAAGAGAGCATTTCACCCTCTAGCTTCAGCACTGATGGCAGCCATTGTACTTGCCTCTAGCCTCCCCCTCCAACTTCCTCTACCCAGTCCCAATCCCCTCAAACCCAGCCTATCCCAGGCACACCTTCAGACCAGCATTCACCCAAATCAACGCACAAAAGTGGCTCAGGTAAACACAGCACCACACTTCATCTCACAGGCACTCATAAAAGCACCATCTCCATGCAGACACACCGACTTCCACTGCCTCCACTGTGTCCCCCTCCACATCGTGATCCACCTCCCTCCCAGTAGCATCTCCACTCACACCTGCATGCACTACATCCTCATCCACCACTTCATCACCAGCAAGCCCCTCACATCACAACCCTCACATGCAGTCACCACCCCCACATCCATGCACTCATCCCCTGTGTCCTCTCACAGTGTGTCTGTGACCCCGCCTCCCAAAGTACATAAATGCAAGCACCCACCCACCCAACAGCCATTCACCTCACAACAGCATCCAGCCCATGCACCTGCAACCAAACTCAGCAGACACCTCCTACAACCACTCCCTCTTCCTCCACTCCCAAACCCTCTCCCTCTTTCCGCACCAGTGTCTCTAAGAAGCTTTTCCTGGCAAACATTGACCTCTTCCCTACCCCTCCCCCATCCTTCCCCTCGGGCCAGGGTGGCCAGAACCCAGCCCAGCATCTCAGCCACCAAGTCGACGTCCGCCGTGGTTCCTGCAGCTATCAGAGGCTCAAAGGGGGCACCCGTCTGCCCAGCCAGTGTGCCACCAACCCCTGGAAAGGACAAAACCATTCCACCACCTGCCAAGGTGAAGAGGGGGATCAGCATCCAGCAACAGTAAGGAGCCACAACCACCCAGCAAGGCCACCTCAAAAACTCCAGCTGCCAGACCCAAAGCCACACCACCATCTGCCAATGTGAGGAAGGGGCAGAAAACAACATGCAAGGCACTTCAGCCGTCGGAGGCTGCAGGTGAAGGCCTGGTGGCTATGAGCACAACTGCCAGAACCACGGCCAGCACAGCGGCCAGCACAGCGGCGAGCACCACCAGCAGCCCTGCCGCTAGCACCGCCACCTGTACCGCCACCTGCACCACCGCAAGCACCATTACTGTCAGCAGCAGAAGCCCCGTGAGCAGCCGTCCGAGGCTGCAGGAAAAGGGCTTGGCCCTCTTCCCAGCCCTGGCATCACCGCCCCTGTTCCACGGCCAGCCCCGCCACCTGCACCACTGCTACCACCGCCGCAGGCACTGCAGCAGGCACTGCCGCAAGCACCACCACCTGCACCGCCACCTGCACTGCTGACAGTAGTACCACTATCAGCAGCAGCAGCCACAGTGGGCAGCCATCGGAGGTTGCAGGAGAAGGGCTGGAGCCTCCCACCACTACTGGCAGCACCCCCACCAGCACCGGCACTACCACCAGTTTGCAGCCTTAGCCGCCGCAGGATGGAGCCCTGCCTCCATGGACTATCGTACAACCTGGTCCCTGCCTCAGACACCCAGGTGAGGGACTGTGAACTGCTACACCCCAAGTGTTGCATCACTGGGCACAAGCCCCCCTCCAGAACCAGTGGAGAAAGGCATCCACTCACCCTATCCTTGACAGGATGAAGCACAATGGGCACAAGGCCCCCTCCAGACCCAGTAGAAGAAGGCATTCACTAGAGAGACTGTGGCTTTGCACTCCCCAAGACCAAGCAGTGGGCACACCACCCACTTGCGAGACTGTGGCTTTCCACTCCTCAGGACCAAGCAGTGGGCAAACCACCCACTTGAGAGACTGTGGCTTTGCACTCCCAGGACCAAGCAGTGGGCAAATGTCCCACTTGAGAGTCTGTGGCTTTGCACTCCCCAGGACCAAGCAGTGGACAAGCCACCCACTTGAAAGACTTAAGAGATTGTGGCCTTTTACTCCCCAGGACCAAGCAGTGGGCAAACCACCCACTAGAGAGACTGTGGCTTTGCACTCCCCAGGACCTTGCAG
The DNA here is from genome assembly GCF_031143425.1 of Pleurodeles waltl. Classification (NCBI taxonomy): domain Eukaryota; kingdom Metazoa; phylum Chordata; class Amphibia; order Caudata; family Salamandridae; genus Pleurodeles; species Pleurodeles waltl. The sequence goes on along the minus strand of NC_090446.1, from coordinate 923,363,046 downwards.
TGGGCAGACCACCAACTTGAGAGACTGTGGCCTTGCATTCCCCAGGACCCTGCAGTGGGCAGACCACCACTTGAGAGTCTGTGGCCTTGCACTCCCCAGGACATCGCTGTGGGCATGGAGCCCCCTAAAGGAGCAGTGGCGTTATTCCATCTTCCGGCTGAGGTGCCCCCCCACCACATCCCCCTAAGGTGCCTGTGTGTTTTCAAACTGATGCCCCTGCAGTGTTCTCTCCGTATTGAGGCAGGAGTCAAGTGTGGGCATGGCCCATGAGTTTTGGCCCAGTGGCCCATGGACATTTTGAATGGACAATATACCGCCTTATGTACATATTGTAAATTTTTGTAAATATTGTTTTTCAATTTATTATGTAAATCTGCCATTATCTAAAATATCACTAATTTGACTCCATTCCTTTTGTCCTTGCATTCTTCCAGGGGGTTACGGGGTGTAAATGTAATGTTGTTGCATGTGTTTGTGTGTATGGTTTTGTGGATGAGGGTGGGGCTGTTGGGTGTTGCATGTGTGTGTGTCACTCTCTTTTTCCTCCCCCCTCCCCTGTGTGCTAGGTGCAGTACTCACCGTGGTCGTCGCCACCACCGTTCGTACTCCTGGTAGATGAGGATGTAGACCAGCATCGATAGGACCTGCAGCTCGGGCTCCATGGCGTCCTGGTTCTTTGTTGAGTGTTGTGAGGTGAGTGGTTTCCCTTCCAAGTCCTGTTACCGCCGTGCTTTTGATGGTGTTGGTACCGCCCCGGAAAAGCTGGCAGATGGGCGGGTTGTCATGGGGTGGGCAGTACATTGACTTCCCCCTGTCTGTTGGCTGTTACCACCGCGGTGTTTGTTGCTACCACCATGGCAGTCGGAGTGTTAAATTGGCTGGCCGTGTTGGCGGTTTCTGCCGTGGACGTGATCCCATTTTTTTTTTCCACCGGCCTGTTGGCAGCATTACCTCCACTTTAACACCAACCGCTAGGGTTGTAATGAGGGCCATAGGCATATATTAATGAGAGGAACAGTGCCACACCAATATGAGAGACATATTCTTGCACAAGGAATAACAAAACAATTTTCAGGTTTATTAAAAACATGTATTAGATACAAAATGGCAAGGGGGAATACAGAAAGCAATATTCAAAATTGAAAGTTCCAAATCAAATGTGAGGAAAGCACACTGTAGAAACAAAATCAAAGGATGAACAAAAAGGAAAGTTTAGATCAAAGATAATCATGGTCGCATGTTTGTCCTGGGCTAAGTGGAAAAAGTTATAAGCCATATTTGTGCCTGTTGGTATGATGTGCCCCTAAGACTATTGGGGTCATTATGACCCTGGTGGACAGAGCTAATGTGGCGGTACTTACCGCCACATTATGACATTAGCAGGTTTGCTTACCACTCCGACCACCATGGTGGTAGCAGCCGCCGGGCTGCCATTGTGCCACCGGCGGTATTATGTCCCTGCCTATTGCAATGGTTTTCGTGGCGTTTGTAACGCAACAAAAACCATGGCAGTAGGCCCTATAAGTGAGAGGGAATTCCTTCCCTCTCACTGATAGGAGCCCTCCTCTCCCCTAAACACTCCCCAGATGCGCCCTTACCCCCCTACATCCACGCCCTCAAAACACACACACGCAGACACACACTCATCCACACATAAAGCACGCAGACATGCATTCACATTTCCATACATACACGCTTTCACATTTCCATACATACACGCATTCACATTTCTATATATACACGCACTCACACACATTCATACACACACTCACACACATTCATACACGCATGCAAACAACACTAAACACACACTCGCATTCATGCACACACTCACACATACATGCACACACAACCCCACACACACAACACCCCCCACCCCCTCACCTGTCAGATACCTGACTTACCTGAATCCAGGGGGTCTTCCGGCAGAGGACGGGACAGGGCACGGCTCCTGCCAGCAGCCCAGTCAGCAGAACACCACTGTGCGAGCTATTGGTGGTAGCAGCACCACCTTACCGTCATCATTCATAGTGTAGACAGACTTTTTAATTAGTGAGGGGATAGAGAGGGCTGAGATTCTTGCTGAAATATTGCCTACAAGCACAATAAACTAAAGATACGTGATCTGTAGCAGCTATGCTGCTGCTCAGCAATAAGGCAGAATAATAACATAACACTGCTAGACAAATAAAGATTAGTAGACTAATTGAATATACACGTGTCGTAAACACTGTTTGTTATATATATGCAAATTTTTTCTAATAACGGGCCAGATGTATCATCATTCCGGTTTGCATTTCCGAAATAGTGATTTTTAAGAAATCGCTATTTAAGAAATGCAAAATGGGATGTATGAAAATTGCGATTCTATAATAGCAATGTCTTAAAAGTCACAATCGCTATTACTGAATCGCAATTAGGGAATGGGACTCCATTCATCCCTATGGGCCTGTAGGTGCGAATGGTTTTGCATTTCTGAATTTGCAAATTCCTGTGCAAAAATTTATTTTTATTTTTAATTTGAATTCATTTCAATTATTGCATTTTTGCGATTTTTCGAAATTCTTGTTTCCAATTTTTGCAAAAAGTTTTTGTTGACACAAAACTAGGGAACCATAGACCTTGATCTGGCTAGCCTACCCACACTGACAGCAGTCCAGATTAGGGGGTTGTGTACTGCAAGGGTGTTGCCTGCAACCACTGACCTCAGGAAGCATGTACTGATTAAATCCCTGACAGCATGGGCTGAGGCCCAAGAGTTAAGCCCAGAGGAAACTCCGGAGGAGGAAGAAGCAGAGGAAGATGCGAGCTCCAACCACTCAGGGGAGGGAGGGCATCTGAGCCTAGGTGAGGAGGAGGAAGACCGATCCTCACTGCACACAGTCACTAGGGTCATACCCAAAGCTAGTTGGGAGAAGGGGGTCCCTTCAGGAGGAGAGAACCTGTCCATCAGGGAAAGAAAGCTGGAGGCCCAGCTAGCATTCATAGCTTTGAAGGCAGAGAAGTTGGCCTTAGAGAAGAAGGAGTGGGCAAGAATTGAACAGAGAGATGGTGGCAGCAACAGAGAAGCTGAGGTGTCTATGGGTGGGGTTGTTTGCCCCAGATTACCCAAGGGGGTGATTCCTGCCAATGTAGAGGGGGATTACATAGACAAGTATTTGGAGGCCTTTGAGAGGGCACTCCAAATGAGAAGGGTTAGGCCTCAATACTGGGGTTCACTTTTATGGGAGTTGGTCCCCAACTCAGGGAGAGATAGGCTTTTGACCTTAAGTGGGTAGGAGGCAGATTCATACCCTAGTATGAAGAGGTGCTTAACCAAGAAGTTTGGACTGACCCCAGAGCAGTTTAGGATGAAGTTCAGGGACACCCAGAAGGTCAATACCCAGTCTTGGGTTGACTTTGTAGACACCTCACTTAAGGCACTTGAGGGCTGGATTCATGGTAACAAAGTAAATACTTATGAGGGGTTATAGAATCTGATCATGAGAGAGCACATCTTGACCAATTGTATTGAAGAAAGGTTACGCCAGCCTTTAGTGGACTCTAAGCTGACCAACCCTAGAGAGCTGGGGGAGGCAGCTGATGAGTGGGTGAGAACCAGGGTGGTTGTCAAGTCCCAGGGGGGAGACTCCAAGAAGGGGGGGGTCAGGTCCCCCCCAAAAAAGGGAGGTGGTAAGCCCACCACAGAGACTCCCTCTGCACCCCAGAACCCTAAGAAGGATGAGAGTAAATCCCACTCCCACTCTGACAAGCAGAAACAGGGAGACCCATAGTTAAAAAAAAATCCTGGACAGTAAGGCTTACTTTGACTATCAGCAGACAGGTCTCTTCAGAGGAGATGCAGCCTGTCCAAAGAAGGTGGTTAGCACTGGGCTGTCCAGTGTAGCCATGGAAGAGGGCTCCTCAGATGATGAAGTCCTCCCAGCATTGGGCTGGGAGACAGGACCAGATGGTAAGCTGGTGATCCCTGAGGGTGGGAGTAGGCACTTTCACCCCATTCAGGTGAATGAGATCCCTACCACTGGCCTGAGAGACACCCGTGGCAGTCAAACTATAGTGAGTGACCGGTTAGTGACCCCAGACATGTATGTCCCAGGAGAGACCAGGAAAGTCAGTATAGCCACAGGGGAGGTCACCTCTAAACCTGTAGCCATAGTGCCCCTAGAGAGGGAGGGTATCCTAGGCTGGTTTAGGGTGGTAGTCAGTGCTGACCTCCCCCTTGATTGTATCCTGGGCAATGACCTTCCACAGCTGAGCCTGGTCCCAGATGGGGTGGTCGCCCAGGGCACCCCCCCACCCAAAGTCCTGGGGAGTCAGTCCCTACATTTAGGAGACGGAGTCTCCAAGAAAAGGAAAGAAAAAAGGAAGGTTGGGCCACTCTTAAAGAGAGTTCCAGGGAGCCAAAGGCCTTCTGGCCCAGTAGGGGGGAGCCCAGAGTTGGCACTGGTGAGGGTCACCTGACCCCAAGGAAGTCCTGAGTAGTCAGGCAGCTGTCCAGATGCAGGGTGCTGCCCCTGCACTGACAGAAGAGAGAGCAGAAGGAGGGCGTCTGCCACAGGAGGTCGTAGCCCCCCCCACTCTAGACAGCAAGAGGGGTGCCAGGACCCCACAGTTGCCCCTAAAGCAGCTCAGCCACCGGTCAGTGGAGAGCCTAGGGTGTGGTTCTGGGTACTGACAGCTGTCAGTAGCCTATGATGGGTGTAAGCCTTCCTGGTAGCACTGCACTCGGCCTGGGAGGCAGACCCCAGGGCCAAAAGCGAAGTAGGCCCCCTGACCCTGTTGGTCATGGTGGGGTTGCACAAGTGTTGGGTGACCTCTTTGGGTAAGATAGGTGTTGCCCTAGCAAAGCTAGGGATAGAGTAGGTGGGCACCTCACTACCCAAGTTGGCAGAGAGAGAGGAGGAAGACCCCCCTAGAGAGAAGTTTCAGTTTCAGATGGGTCCTTTCACTGTTGGGATGGATTCATTACCCAGAGGGAGTGACCATGGCAGGAGGATGTAAGGCAGAGCAGGCCCTGCAAAAGGACAGCCTGTTCTCTTCACTGCCTTTCTCGCCTGACAAGCCAGGAAGACTCTCCCCGGGTTGGGCTGAGTCTCCTGGGCGTGTGGGCTGGGCAGAGCTTGTGTGAGAGAACAGGGCTGATTGCAGAGGCCCCCTAACTTTTTGCCCCCATTTTTCACTTTTTGCTGGTGTTTTCGTGACTCTGATGGTGCCCTTGGAACTGCTAACCAGTCCCAGGGCCTGTGCTCTGTGTAAATTCTGTATGCAAATTAGGCTAATTATAATTGGCTAAGTCAACCTACCTATAAGTCCCTAGTATATGGTAGGGCATGCATAGGTAGTGCACCCATAGGTGCACTGTTGAGGTGCCTAGTGCCATTTTTAAGGCAGGCCTGCCTTGCTGTCTGCTTTTAAACTAAGGTTACATGCAAATTCGACTTTTGAATTAAAAGTAGTCCCAAAGCCTTAAACTACCTTATGTTTGCATATAAGTCACCCTTAATGTGTGCCCTATGTGCCCCTAGGGCAGGGTGCCATGTAACTATAAGCAGGGACTTTATAAAAATAGTTTTATAAGCCCTGGTGAGGTAAAACAGCCACATTTGTTTTTCCCTCATTATAGTAAATCGCCTCCATAGCCTGGAATTGGGAGACTTTATTTTAATTTAAAAAAATCCTGTTAAGTAACAGATACTACAAGTTTGGTATCAAATGAATTGTTATAATAAATCCCAAAACTTCCAGTTGTTGGATTTAATATAACTTGTTCAGGTAAAGAGTTTTAAACTTTACCTGAAAAGTTGCCAATTTCAGCCCTGCAGTGTTTTTCCTGCTTTGCTCTGATTGGTCAGCCGCTGGCAGCCTGGCCAGGCTGCTGGATGAGGTGTGAAGTGGCCTGGCTCCACACAAAGAGATGTACCTGGGGGGGAGGAGATCTCCCTACAGCAGATGCGAAAGCAGGAAGTGGAGGGCTGCCAAACTGGTCTTCAAAGGCAGAGAAGGACATTTGGAGCAAACCCAGCAACACCCTCCCATCCTGCAAACCCAGATAATTAGGTGCCCCCTTGATTAGATTAGGAGACGGCAGGAGAGGGGTGTGTTTAGGATTTTTAGCCATACCAGTGGGTGGGCTCAGCCAGATGTAACCTCCAAAAATCACTTTCAGCCATGATGGATTTTTGAGGAATGTTGCTTCCAGGGATTAATTTTTGCCACACTTCCCAGGAAGTGGTCATCACAGGGGAAAGGATCCTGCCCCTGATTAGAGAACCAGGACCCTCCTGATTTTCACCCAGGAGCAAGGATAAAACTGGCAGACCTGCACCCACACCATAGTTCCCTACCAGATACCCATCAGATTCCAACAAGGAAGAACTACAGGAAATGAAGGACTGTCCTGCTGGACCCCTGGCCTGCACCTGGACCCTGCACCAGCTGCACACTTGGGCTTCACCACAAGAAGGACTTTGCCTGGCTTCAACTGGTTCAAGAAGGGACTCCCTGTTTGCTACAAGTGAAAACTTGCTAACCAGAGTCCCCTGCACCAACTCCTGAAGAAACCAACCAGCTGACCACTGTCCAGTGGCCAAAAAGGAGTGGCACCAATTGCATTCGGGGAGTTGTAGTCCACACCCCCAAGGAGCATCTCAGAGCTTCTGGAACCTTGGGGTGAACTGTGGATCTCAAAAGAACCTTAAAAGAACATCTGGTAGAAGATCCAGAAGTTTGGAGAACTTTGGAGAACTTTTTGAAAAAAGCTCTATAGGAGGACCGACACACCGCAGCAACTCTAGCCGGCTTGCCTCAACCGTGACCTGGCCTGACTTGCAGATTCGTCCCGGTGAAGAAACTCTCAAAAAAAGAGACTAAGGGAGTCATTCCAACCCTGGCGGTCGGTGATAAAGCGGCGGCCAACCTGCCAATAGGCAGGCGGTCAAAAAAATGGAATTCTGGCCCTGGTGGGAACCACCAACACAGCCCGCCACTTTAACACTCCGACCGCCACGGCGGGACAGACAAACAGCGCGGCGGTCACCGCCAACAGGCAGGCGGCAGACAATGTACCGCCCACCCTATCACAACTCACCAATCCGCCACCTTTTCCGGGGCGGGAGCCCCACCGATAAAATCACGGCGGAAACAGACTACGAATGGGAAAACGCTCACCTGTACACACTCCACAAGGACGGAGGACAGCATGGAACCCGAATTAAACATCCTACCAGCTATTGTCTACCTGCTCATCTACCACGAGTACGAACGGCGGCGCAGACGACAACGGTGAGTACTGCACCTACGACACAGGGGAGGGAGGAGGAGGAAAGCCCTGCTCGACACAGAACCGGCACTGTCAATGGGCCAGCGGTGCTTGAGACGGCGGGGCCCAGCGGAGCGGTGCTTGACAGGAAGGGCCCAGCGGAGTGATGCTTGACAGGAAGGGCCCAGCGGAGCGGTGCTTGAGACGGCGGGGCCCAGCGGAGCGGTGCTTGACAGGAAGGGCCCAGCGGAGCGGTGCTTGACAGGAAGGGCCCAGCAGAGCGGTGCTTGAGACGGCGGGGCCCAGCGGAGCGGTGCTTGACAGGAAGGGCCCAGCGGAGCGGTGCTTGACAGGAAGGGCCCAGCGGAGCGGTGCTTGAGACGGCGGGGCCCAGCGGAGCGGTGCTTGACAGGAAGGGCCCAGCGGAGCGGTGCTTGAGACGGCGTTGCCCAGCGGAGCGGTGCTTGACAGGAAGGGCCCAGCGGAGCGGTGCTTGACAGGAAGGGCCCAGCGGAGCGGTGCTTTAGATGGCAGTGCCCAGCGGAGTGGTGCTTCTCACGGCGGGGCCCTGTTCAGCGGTTCTTCTCACGGCGGGCCCCTGTTCAGCGGTGCTTCTCACGGCGGGCCCCTGTTCAGCGGTTCTTCTCACGGCGGGCCCTGTTCAGCGGTTTTTCTCACGGCGGGCCCCTGTTCAGCGGTTCTTCTCACGGCGGGCCCCTGTTCAGCGGTTCTTCTCACGGCGGGGCCCTGTTCAGCAGTGCTTCTCACGGCGGGCCCCTGTACAGCGGTTCTTCTCACGGCGGGCCTCTGTTCAGCGGGTCTTCTCACGGCGGGGCCCTGTTCAGCGGTGCTTCTCACGGCGGGCCCCTGTTCAGCAGTTCTTCTCACGGCAGGCCCCTGTTCAGCGGTTCTTCTCACGGCGGGGCCCTGTTCAGCGGTGCTTCTCACGGCGGGCCCCTGTTCAGCGGTGCTTGTCCTGCATTTCTAGGGAGCCAGACCTGGCCAAGACTTCCCGCTCACTCGCCATCCGACGTTGTTGTCGCGGGGCCCTCCTGTGATGGAGTACTGGGCCCGTGGGTGTCGTCCGTCACAACCAGAATGGGGCTGGTGGGGCCCTCCTGGGCAGCTCGCCTGCTGCCTGACTTCTCCGCCCTGCTGCCCTTGCCCTCCTTCGCTGAAGCTCTGTGGCCCTTGCCTCCCTTTGATGATGTGGCAGGTGACGGGGCAAGGCTACTGTCCTTGGTGGCAGCCGTCTCAGGCTTGTCGCGCCGGCCCTTAGTTTTTCTTGTCCTCTTCCCAGGGGGTGGGCTGGCTGTCCCCTTGCTGCTGGCCGATGTTCCTGCCCTAGGAGCTGGTGGACTCCAATAGCCCTGCACTATGGTCATAGTAGATGCAGGGCTGGTGGTGGCTGAGGTGCTTTTTTTACTCTTACCAGATGGAGGGGGTGGGTCAGTGGTTGGAACGAGGTCAAAGTTGGAAAGGAAAAGCACTTTGGAAGGACAGGGACGGGTAGGTGTAGTGGGTATGGGAGTGGAGGAAGAGGATGTGGTTGTAGGAGAGTCAAGTGTGCTGTCTTTGGGTGCAGGTGCTTGTGACAGAGGCTGTCGTGAGGTGGATGGCTGTTGGGTGGGTGGCTGCCTGCGTTTGTGTGGTTTGGAAGAGGGGGTGACAGACACACTGGGAGAGGACACAGGGGACGTGTAAATGGCAGTGGGGGTGGTGACTGCACGTGTGCGGACTGTAATGGAGGGTGTGCTGGTGATGGAAGTACTGGCTGATGGTGGTGTGCATGCAGGTGTGAGTGGAGACGTCACAGGGAGGGAGGAGGGAGATGAGGAGGTGGGGGACACATAGGTGGTAGTGACCGTTGGCATGTCTGCATCTGGATGTTGCTTGGGTGAATGCTTGTTGGATCTGTGGTGCTTATGTCTGGATGAGCTGCCCTTGGGTGTAGAGGTGTGTGCAGGCTGGTCTGATGGTGTGGATGGGATAGGCAGAGGAACTGGAGACTGGGACTGGGTGGAGGGAGTCAGAAGAGGGAGGCTGGAGACAGGGACAATGGCTGCCGTCAGTGCTGAGGCCAGAGCGTTGAACGATCGCTGATGGGCAGCCTGACCCGAATGAATGCCCTCCAGGTATGCATTGCTCCGATGCACCTCCCTTTCTACACCCTGGATGGCATTCAAAAGGGTAGACTGCCCAACAATGAGCGTCCTGAGGAGGTCAATGACGTCCTCACTGAGGGCAGCAGGGGTAACTGGGGCAGGGCCTGAGGTGCCTGGGGTGAAGGAGATGCCCGCCTTCCTGGGCGAGCGGGCACGGAGCGAAGGCTGAGGGGCTGCTGGGAGGGCGGCGCTGGTGCGCTGGGTGGCGGCTGTACCTGTTGTGGCGGTGGGCACGGATGTTGCCGCCACCGCAAGGGAGCTCCCTTCCGAGGACGTGTCGGTGTCGCTGACGTCTCCACGGGTCCCCGTTGTGGAGCTCCACTCGCCCTCCGTCTCACTGGTGTACTCGGAGTCTGTTGCATGGCCCTCCGGGGCCATGTGAGATGCAGCTCCCTCGTGCACCGATGCCACTTCTCCTCTGCCTGATGATGCTAATGGACACATGAACAGGAAGACAAAGAAAATGGGGGGGGGGAGAAATGAAGACAGGTTGAGTGCATGCATTGGCAACACCGTTGTCGGAGAGGACAGACACAGAAGCCCCCTGCACTAGGCCGCGCAATCGGGGTACACTACTCAGTTATTGTGACTAGGCCTACAGGTCTATGGACGACAAATGCAGACATGGGTGAGGCCGGACCATGGATAGCTGTACTTGGCACCCTACAGAGGTGGGGGCGGGGGCACAGGGCCATGCCTAACGGAGGGGCCTAGCCTACAGAATGCGCCCTGGCCTAGAGATAGCCACAGCCCTCCTCCCCCACCAAGACACCTTCACTGCGCGCAAAGATAGCAGAATGTGCTGATACTCACCCCCTTGTGTCTGCTGTGATGTCCTCACGCGCCCATCCAAATCGGGGTAGGCCACTGCCAGGATCCGGGACATCAGGGGGGTCAATTGGCGGCTGGCACCCCTCCTACGTTGGGAGGCCATCCCCAGCAGAGACTCGGCGGTCTTTCTGGTCCCGCGGCGGATGTCCTCCCACCTCTTTCGGCAGTGGGTGCCCCGTCTGTTGTGGACCCCCAGGGCCCGGACGTCCCTGGCAATGGCACGCCAAATGTCGATCTTCTGATGGGCGCTGACCTATGTGACATGTACAGGGTGGTAAAGGGAATCTCATTACTTTTCTGCCTGGTCAATGTGAGTGGCCCCCCCCTCCCCAACCTTGCCATGTGGCACATGCTCTCATCTTTTGTGCGTTGCAGTCCTCATTCGCTCCCCACCATCTTACATACACCCCACTCAACACAGGCATAGCCCATTCAACGTGCACCCTGTGTATTTACTTGTTGGTCTGGAGGACCGTAGAGTTGCGCATACTGGGGGAGGACCCCATCAACAAGTTTCTCCAATTCTTCAGAAGTGAAGGCAGGGGCCCTTTCCCCAGTCGCAGCAGCATTGTATCTTCCAGACCGAGGTCACAGCAGCACTTGCAGTATAGGTCCTCTCCTGTGGATGATCAGGTCTTGAGTGATTAATCAGATAGAAAATGGCGGTCACGCCCGCGGCGGTGCGTACCGCCGCGGTGCGTACCGCGACCGCCGGCGCACATCGTCATTGGCTACTGAAACCCATAGGGTTCACTGTTAACCAATGCGGCTTAGCACCGCGGTCTTCGACCGCCTACCGCCACGGTGTGCCACGCCAGCGCATTGACCTCACATCCCACTGTCACACTTCACAGGTCAGGCAGCCGCCATTTCAAGGGCCCACATGGCATAATTTTTACTGCGTCACACAGGCCTAGGCCTTGCATTGCCACTCATACAAGCCTTTCCATGCATAGCGATTTGTGTACTGTGCAAGCTGTGTGAACGAACCTGTGGGTTGCTTGACTCTGTGCTCCATGTTGTCCTTCCTAGGCACCGTCCGCTGGGACTTGCGAGGAGAAGGATGAATCCTCCCGTTTACCGACCGCTGGTGGACCTGTCGACAATGGAAGAACGACATATCATACTTACATACCGGCTTGACAGAGCAACTATACATGAACTATGTGCCCAGCTGGAGCCAGACCTGATGTCCCCCATCGGCCAACCCACAGGGATTCCCCCTCTGGTGCAGGTTCTGTCAGTACTCCATTTTTTGGCAAGTGGGTCTTTTCAGACAACAGAGGCCATGTCATCTGGGATGTCTCAGCCTATGTTTTCAAAGGTTTTGTCCAGAGTGTTGTCTGCCCTGATGAAATACATGCGGAGCTACATTATTTTCCCTGAGGTGGGCGAATTGGCTACAGTGAAGGGTGATTTCTATGCCCTTGGACATATCCCCAACATCATTGGTGCCATTGATGGGACCCATGTGGCCTTGGTTCCCCCCAAAGAAAGTGAGCAGGTGTACAGGAACAGAAAAAGTTATCATTCGATGAATGTCCAGGTGGTCTGTTTGGCTGACCAGTACATCTCCCATGTAAATGCCAAGTTCCCTGGGTCAGTGCATGACGCGTATGTCATGCGAAATAGCAGCATCCCTTATGTGATGGAACAGCTACAGAGACACCGTGTGTGGCTAATTGGTGACTCTGGTTACCCCAACCTGTGGTGGCTACTGACCCCAGTGAGGAATCCCCGGACCAGGGCAGAGGAACGGTACAATGAGGCCCATGGGCGAACTAGGAGGATCATAGAAAGGACATTCGGGGTCCTGAAGGCCAGGTTTAGGTGCCTGCATATGACAGGGGGATCCCTAATGTACTCACCAAAGAAGGTGTGCCATATCATCGTGGCCTGCTGTATGCTTCACAATCTTGCTTTGCGACGCCAGGTGCCTTTTCTGCAGGAGGATGGTCCAGATGGTGGTGTTGTAGCAGCTGTGGAGCCTGTGGAGAGTGAAGAGGAGGAAGACGACGGGGATGACACGGACAACAGGGATACAGTGATACAATAATATTTTCAGTAGCACACAGGTAAGAATCACCCACGCCATATTACATTTACTTAAGGCCTCATGCGTCTCTACTGTCTGTGTTTCCCCCAGTTCCTGTTCACTGATTTGTGACTTTCCCTTCCCTTTTCAGAGCTGTATGACCCACTGCGTGACTTCTGCTTTGTTTGCCCATGGTCTAAAGCTTATTGATATTGGTATGTTGTCGTCACAAAGTAACTGGACATTATTGCACCGTTATGTGTATTACATTTGTTAAGAATACAAGCAGACTCCTGTTATTTTAAGTGCAGTAAGTGATTTATTTTAAGTGCTACATATAGGTACATGATTGTAAAACGGTGATGGGTGGGGGTGGAGTAATGTCCATGGCAGAGTCCAGTTCTCAGACGCACAGGTGCATTGTCCATATGCCTGTGGAAGGATGGAGCAGGGGCAGTTAAAGGTTGGACAGGGTGACAATGTGGGACAGTGGGATGACATCAGGGGGTATCTTATGCTGGCGGGGGTCTTGCAATCCTACTCTGTCTTCTTGTGAGATCTCAGGTTCCTCTTGCGGGGTGGTTCTTCTTCTGCAGGAGGTGGGGATCTGGTGGCCTGTTGTTGTGTGGGGGCCTCCTGTCCACTAGCGCCGGCGGAAGTGGTAGGCTGTTCCTGGCCTGGGCCAGTGACAGGGGCCCTTTGGGGTGCCACATGGTCCGGCAATGTGGTGACTATCTGGTTAAGGGCCATAACGATGGTCCCCATTGCGGAACCGATGTTCCTCAGTTCCTCTCTGAACCCCATGTACCGTTCCTCCTGCAGTGCCTGGATCTCCTGGAACCTGGCCAGTACCGTCGCCATCGTCTCCTGGGAGTGGTGGTAAGCTCCATGATGGAGGAGAGGGCCTCTTGGAGAGTCGGTTCCCTGGGCCTGTCCCCCCCCTGTCGCACAGCAGCCCTCCCAGTTCACCTGTGTTCCTGGGCCTCTGCCCCCTGGACGGTGTGCCCACTACCACTGCCCCCAGGTCCCTGTTGTTGTTGGGGTGGTGGGTCAACCTGGGTGCCCTGTAGTGGTGGACACACCGCTGATTGACGTGTCCTGGAGACAGAGGCATGGGCCCGCTGGGTGGGAGCTGTGCTGGTGTTCCCAGAGGGGGTTGGGTCTGATGTAGCCTGTGGCTGTCTGTGGGGAACCGACTGTCCAGAGGTCCCCGATGGGCCGGGCTGGTCATCTGGGTCCAGGGAGACAGAGCTGCTGTCATCGCTGGGGGCCTCTTCTGGGGGTGGGATGGACATCTCTGTACCCTCCGTGGCGGTGTGTTGGCGTTCGGGTCCTGCAGGGGTATGAAGGTATGGTTATTGCTTCTGTGTGTGGCATTTCATGTGATGGGTGGGTGTCCGTGTACCCAAGTGCAGGCATTCCCTTGTGGGGGCTTTTGTGAGGGTGGCTTGTGGGGGTGATGTGTGTGTGCAGTGGGCATGCTTTGGTGATGGGTGTCCATGCTTTGTGGTCGCATGCAGGGCTAGGTGTTGGGATGGGTGGGTTGTGATGGTGAGCCATTTGCAAGGAGTTGGTGTGATGGGGGTGGGGGTGAGGGTGGCGGTATGATTTGGCATGCAGGTGGGGTGGGGGGAATGAAGTAGTGAAGATTTGACTTACCAGAGTCCATTCCTCCGCCTACTCCTGCGAGGCCCTCAGGATGCAGGATGTGCAAGACTTCCTCCTCCCATGCTGTGAATTCTGTGGGAGTAGGTGGGCGTCCGCCGCCAGTCTTCTGCACCGCAATGTAGTGCATAGATACCATGGAACGCACCTTCCCCCGTAGGTCGTTCCAGCGCTTCCTTATGTCATCCCGATTGCGTGGATGCTGTCCCACCGCGTTGACCCTGTCCACTATCCTTTGCCATAGCTCCATCTTCCTGGCAATTGTGGTATGCTGCACCTTTGCCCTGAAGAGCTGGGGCTCTACACGGACTATTTCCTCCATCATTACCCTGAGTTCTGCGTCACTGAACCTGGGGTGTCTTTGGGGTGCCATGGGGTGGTGTGGATGAGATGTGGGGTGGCGTTTGTGGTGATGAGTGTGGTGGCTGTAGTGGTGTGTGGTGTTTGGTGCGTGGATTCTGTGTTTGTGATGGTGTTGTGTGCCTCTGTGTTGTGGGTTTGTCTATTCTGTGCTCTCTCTCTAGCCTTCGACAATAATTTCAGGTCGTAGGGGTTTGTGGGTGATGTGGGAGTGTGTTTTATATTGTGTTGGGTGTGTGGGAGTGGTGTTAGTATGTGTATCAGGTGTGTGTGTTTCAAAATGACCAATGTGGCTGAGTTTTCTATGTGTGTGTGTATTTTGACCACGGCGGTGTGTACCGCCAATGGAAAACCGCGTTTGAAAGACCGCCGCGTGGATTCGTGTGTCGTGATAGTGTGGGCGTATTTCTGTTGCCGTGATGGTGGAGGTTTGGTCATCGCCATCTTTTCGCTGACCTTTGGTATGGCGGACTTTTGGGGATGTCGGGTTTTTGGAGGTTTGCAAGTTGCGGGTCAGAATGACCGTGGCGGTTTACCGCGGCCGCGGCGGTGTTATGGCGGTTTTCTGACCGGCAGTAAGCACCTTTTACCACCGAGGTCAGAATGACCGCCTAAGTCCGAATGTAGGAAGTTGACCGGGACCTCCCAGCCAGCGTATCCGAGGAGGGCTCCAAGGACGTCGGATCAAGATTCAGGTTTGCCCAAGTCTAAGGATTTTCAACTCAAATAAACAACTAAGTCCGAAGGTAAAAATCTCCACCAAGGGTTCCCGCAACGCGTATCCGAGGAAGAGGTCCAGGAGGTCAGATTGGACTGGCTGATTCGTCCTGCTGAAGAAAGTCTTCTGAAAAACGACTAAGTCCACAGGTAAACTTTTGACCGAGGCCTCCCGCAGGCTGTAGCCAAGCCGGGCTCCATCGCGGTCGGCTTTAAACTTTGACTTTGCCCTGGTCGAGGTGCGACCAGAACCAGATTGGCGCTTTTTGTTTCTATGTGCTAGAAAGCAATCATTCTTTAAAAATTCATATCTCCGGTTCCCCTTATCCGATTTTATTTGTTTTGTTGTCATTTTAAACCTAAAAATATTTATTATTTTTAAATTGATTTTGGATTTTTAAACTGTTTCCTGTGTTTTATTTAATTTTTGTTTTGTGATATTTGAATGCTTTACGCTTTGTCTCCTAAGTTAAGCCTTGTCGCTCGTTGCCAAGCTACCAAGGGTTGAGCTAGATTTAATTTACTGAGACCTGACTGGACCTAAGTGGATGTTAGTGGCCTATTGCTAAGTGTAGGTACTTACCTGCCCTTACCAATAACCCATTTTCCAACACCTCATAAGACTCTTTCCCTGGGAAGAGATGATCTTGACCATCCTGCATCCTGAGGGCTTGACAGGAATATCTAGGGGAGTGGAGTCTGGTAAGTTACAACACAAACAATATCACAAAAATGCTGTCAGGAATGCTCACAGCTCACTTTTTGCCACTGTCCTGTTCATGTACTTCACCAGCATTCAATACCCAGAGCATCTGAGAATAAACAGCCAGTGTGTATTATTGGACCCAACATCACAGCTACCAAGGCCCATCACATGCCATATGTCCAAATAGTGCATGTAAATCTCACAATATCAAAAACACATTTCAGGAGTTATAATATGTGCCAAGATGTAAACGTATGCTCAAACCTAAATGCAGCCTGCATATAGATATGTTACAACCAACCGTTGTCAAGTCATGGGGAGGAGAGAGAGTGACCTGACTGCAACTCCTAGGAGGCCCTGTTTCTCTAAGTCCAACCACCAGCACATTGTGCACCAGTCCACATATACCTGTTTGTGCAGTCTCAAAAGAGGTGTACTCACCTGGGACTATACCATCATCTAGTGTTGGGAAGTAGAAGGAGTGACCTGACTGCAAAGCCCAATAGTCCCTGTTGTTGTAGCTCCAAACATCTACCAGTGTACACCTTCCCAATTCCCTCTGTGTCTTCACTCTCAATTGACGTTTACTCACCTGGGAGGATACAATTTGAACAGTGTGTGTATTAGAGAGAGTGACCTGACTGAAACTCCCAGGAGGCACTGTTTCTCTAGTTCCAAACACCAGCACATTGTGCACTAGACCATAAATACCTGTTTGTGAACGCTCAAATGAAGTGTACTCATCTGTGACTATACCATTTGTCTAGCGTAGGGAAGTAGAGCGAGTGACCTGACTGAAAATCCCAATATGCTCTGTTGTTGTAACTCCAAACATCTACCAGTGTATACCTGCCCAATTACCCCTGTGTCTTCACTCTCAATTGAAGTCTACTCATCTGGGAGGATACCATTTGTACAGTGTGTGTATTAGAGAGAGTGACCTGACTGCAACTCCCAGGAGGCATTGTTTCTCTAGCTCTAAACACCAGCACATTGTGCACTAGACCATATATAACCATTTGTTAACTCCCAAATCACGTGTTCTCACCTGGGAGTATACCATTTGTCTAATGTGTGTGAAGTAGAGAGAGATACCTGACCGCAAAGCCCAATAGGCCCTGTTGTTACTCCAATCACCAGCTCAGTATCCACTTAGCCCAATACATCTCTTAGTGAACTCCCACATGAGGTGTACACATCTGGGAGGATATCATTTGTATAGTGTGTGTAGTAGAGAGAGTGACCTGACTGCAAATAGCAGGAGGCAATGTTTCTCTAACTCCAAACACCAGCTCAGTGCCCAGTTTGCCAAATACACCTGTTTGTAATCTCTCTAAGGCTCCTCACTCACCTGGGACTATACCATTTGTTAAGTATTGCCAAGTAGAGGGAGTGACCTGGTTGCAAATCCCAGGGGGCCCTGTTTCTCTACTCAAAACATCAGCCCAGTGTCAGTTTGTCCAAATACTCCTGTTTGTGAACACTCAATTGAAGTGTACTCACCTGGGAGGATACTATTTGTGTAGTGTATTTAGTAGAGGGAGTGATCTGACTGCAACTCTCTGGAGGCCATGTTTCTCTAACTCCAAACACCAGCCCAGTGTCAACTTGTCCAAATACATTTGTCTGCTAACTCTCTATTGAAGTTTACTCACCTGGGAGTGACCAAGATACAGATCATGCTCAACTCAGAGGCGTGTCTGCCTACCTAGCTACATCTTGACTTGCTAACCCAAGATGAAACTATTGAGGACAGGAATGACACCTTACCCAGTATGTATAAGAAGTATTCCTAAGACCTCAAGCTGCATCACCAGATTGGCATTGGCAGCAGACAGATTGACACAGCACAGTGCACATGATGACTCCAGTCATACATACAACACAGTCCTCAGTTTGTCCGCATCTCAATCAACTAGGCCTCCCAATGGTCAAAGTCATCTGTTACCTCTTGTTAAAAATGGGGTCTCTAGTTGGCAGAGGTATACACCCTTGTCCAAGTAGGGACCACAGCCCTAGTCCGGGTAAGTCACACACAATCCAAATTATCCTGTGCCCACAATCTGGTAGCTTGGCACTGAGCAGTCAGGCTTAATTTAGAAGGCAATGTGTAAAGTATTTGTGCAATAAATCATGCAATACCACAGTGGAAACACCACAAAAATACACAACAGAGGTTTAGAAAAATGTAAGATATTTATCTGAGTAAATTTAGTTCAAAACGATCAAGATTTGATAAGCACAATTTTTTACAATGATAAAAAGAGTCTTAAGTCTTTAGAAATCAACAAATGCCTCTTGTGTGTACAAAGTAGCTGGTATGCATCAAAATTACATACACAAAGACCGCAGAGGAGGAGATGTGTGGAAAAAGAAAGGTGCATGTTGGATTTTCCGACGTAGAACAGACGATGAGTAGATTCTTCCCACGCTGCAAGGGCTTTGCGTCGATTTCCGGCACAAAGTCTTCGATCCTGCAATGCGGGGTCTTTTGACGCCCAGGGATGCTGAGTGGAATTCCTGGGTGTGTGGAACAAAGTCACAGGTGCTGCGTCAATCCGGTGTGGGGATTCATTGGAGTTTCTGTTGCATGGCAGGCATTAGGTTGATTCCTCACGCAGGAAGTTGAGCTGCGTCCTTCCGGCTCGGTGATGCATTGATCTGGTGTGGCTGTGCGTCCAAGTTCTGGTCGAAACGTAGGCACTGTGTCGATCTCCACTTGGGGAGCCGGGATGCATCATTCCGGTTTGATGATTCTTTCAACGCGGGGCAGGCTGTGTGTCGTTTCCAGCAGGCTGTGCATCGATTTTCACCACACAAAGAGTTTCCTTGAAGAGGAGAAGTCTTTTTGGCCCTGAGACTTCAGGAACAGGAAGCAAGCTCAATCCAAGCCCTTGGAGAGCACTTCTCAGCAGAGCCAGAGGCCAGCAAAGGCAGCAGGGCAACAGCAAGGCAGCAGTCCTTCACAGCAAAGCAGTCCAGGTGAGTCCTTTGGGCAGCCAGGCAGCTCCTCTTGGCAGGTTGCAGGATCTGGTTCAGAGGTTCTGTCCCAGGAAGTGTCTGAGTTAGTGGGGTCAAGGACCCAGGTTATATACCCAAACGTGCCTTTAAAGTGGGGCAGACTTCAAAGAGGGGTTGTGAAGTGCACAAGGTCTCCTTTCAGTACAGACCTATCTGCCAGTGTCCCAGTATGGAGTTTGGCAGTCCATTGTGTGAGGGCAGACCACTAGCCCTTGAAATGTAAGTGTCAGGCCCTCCACCCTTCCAGCCCAGAAAGACCCATTCAGTATGCTGATGAGTGCAGGTGTGACTTAGTATCCTGTGTTTGTGGTTGTCTGGGTGAAATGCACAAGGGAGCTGTTAACCAGCCTAGCCCAGACATGGATTGGAGACAGGCTGTAAGGGACAGATGGATTTTAAGTGCAGAGAAATGTTCACTTTCTAAATGTAGCATTTCCAAAAAGTAATATAAAATTCATCCTCAACAATAAGCAGGATTTTCTATTAACATTCTGGCCATTCTAAATATGAGATGGTTACTCCTTTCTGATCAGAATCTACCACTCAAACAGTACATGAGGGTAGCCCTAGTGTTAGCCTCTGAAACGAGCAGGCCTCACAGTAGTGGAAAACAAATTTAGGAGTTGTCCACTACCAGGACATATAAAACACATGGTATGTGTCCTGCCTTTTACCTACACAGCACCCTACCCTATGGGTTACATAGGGCCTACCACAGGGGCGACTTTTATGTAGAAAAGGGGGAGGCTTGGCAAGTACTTTTAAATGCCAAGTCGAAGTGGCAGTGAAACTGCACACACAGGCCTTGCAATGGCAGACCTGAGACATGTTTAAGGGGCTACTGATGTGGGTGGCACAACCAGTGTTGCAGACTCACTAGTAGCATTCAATCTAGAGACTTACAAGTAGATCAAATAGGCCAATTGGGTATGAACCAATGTTACCATGTTTCAAGGGAGAGAGCATATGCACTTTAGCACTGATTAGCAGTGGTAAAGTGTGCAGAGTCCTAAAACCAGCAAAAACACTTTCTGTATCTGCAATACCAGCCTTTTCATTGTCACTCAAGTGTAAGGGTGAAGTCTTTCTTTGATAGTTGCCTGTAGGGACTGTATGCATTGAGTCAATGTTTCAGAGTGTAAATGTGTTTGCCAGTCGGATATAAGGAGTTTATCTTTCAGGAGCCATATTGGTTTGTATGGTTTCATTGTGGCTCACATCACAGTACATGTTGCAGGAGCATGGGCTACCTGGTGTCAGTAGGATTGGTTAATCATTGTAGGCTAAGAGCAAGGTAGTGCGTTAGTCTGCAGATGACTCCAAAAGTGTATAGTCACTTCACTGTGCTTCTCAGCATGTCTGCTTTGCATTTGTGGTGTGCTGACAAATTGCCCATTTTGGGCTTGGTGTTTCTGGCATGCATGTGACACAACCTTTGTCTCTTGCATACATACAGGTCAATGCCCATCAGAAGAAGGGGATTTAGAGATCCATCATCCAGAAGGTGTGGACCCTGGGGGTCCATAGCTGGTGGAGCACCCACTGTCGGAGGAGGTGGAAGGACCTGAGATGCTGGGCCCAGAAGATTGCAGAGGTCCAGCTAGGGCTGTCCTCCCATGTGGGCAGGGCACACGTCGGAGCAGTCCCCTTTAATGGCCCACATTCTGGCAGTGGCCTACCTGGAGTTTGAGGGGTGCTTGAGGGGAGCACAGCAGCTATAAGGGGGTGAGTAAAGAGCATATTCCTTTCTGTCACATTATCAGGTTGATGTGTTAGGCTCTGACATCTCTCCCTGACGATTGGGGATGGGCCATGTGTGACACACAAGATGAGAAACTGTTTGAGTAGGTATGGTGCATACTGATGTGCCGTCCCTATTAGCCCAGTGACCTAGGACACAAACGAGTACACTCCACCGAAACACTGCTATCCAGGGACAACACATGGCTGTGTACATTGATCAATCAAATAATGTTTGTTGTTGTTGTAGGTCTAATTTCTACGCAGCAGACCACTATTCCTCAGTTTTACAGCGTAAAGAACAAAAAGTGATGAATCAGCCAAGTGTCTGGTCAAGTGAGTAAATTTGAATCTGCCCCCTAGAGGCGACTTGTCTTCAGTATGTGATGAGTGCTGGTGCCTCACTATTGTCTGTCACATGAAGGTGGGCGTCATACATGTGACAGAGCATACATTTTTCTTTGGGTGCAGCTACAGATCGATACTTTCCCTTGGTAAGTGGGGAATATCCATTGACATGATTTATGTGCCATCACTGTTGCCAACATTCCTTCTGCCTACATGTTAGCATGTGTCCCTTTCTCTCTTGACAAATCATATACACTGATTTTTTTATGCATGGTCTACCTGTTTTCATTGGTTAATTTTGATATTTTCTCACATATATGTGCATGCCAACCTGTGTTTGGACTTGGACATGTACAATGGGGCTACATTTCATGATGTGGTGCCACAGACAGGATTGTGTCACCATTGATTGTTGGCTCACACATACCCTCACCTGCCATAGCATGTCATTTAGCAGTAGCAAAGAGGGAGATGACAAGTAGGACTACAGTTTTTCCCACAATGTGCATTTCCATGCCATTGATGTGGCACCATATAGCAAAGTGCTCTGCACATGTGAACTAGGGAAGGTTTGTTACCTGACTGTGAGCCTGCATCATGGAGTGACTTACAGTTATGTTGGAGTCATATGGGGGTTGGGGACAATCATTCATCCACGGATATCTGGGTTTGCAGGACCAAAATGGAGACAATGATGTAGCTTCCCATTGGGCAACATGTTGAGGGCCTCCTACAAGTACTTGAGAATCTCTGGGCCACTCCAACATAGGACTAATGGCTTCTACTGATGCAATAAGAGTATGTTGTTGTATGGGGTGCCATATAGTAGAGGTGATTTCCCTGGGGTTAGCTGATTCATTGTGTTGTGGATTTTGAAACATATCTCCCTGACAATTTGCATATTTTGTCTAAACTGTACGCTTCCGAGCCAAATGTGCTATATATCAGAGCAACATTAGTACGCCCTCCTGACTCCAGTAGGACATTTTACACATGGTGAAGGGTGCATTGTTGACATGTTTCCAGGGTGACATGTCACCTTCTTCAGGCTACTGTACTGCTGTCAGCAACATAGTAGGATTGTAAAGCATCGTTTCTAATTATTGTGGTATTGTGTATGTGACAAATAGACGTGTGCATGACCTTGTGTGAGATCCGTGAGAATGAACTTGGCATTGGCCAACTATTGTATGACAACAGGTAACTGAGGCATGCTCCATGAAGTATAGCATTGAAGGTGATGAGTCTCCTACTTGTTCAATGGTTACTGTGTTGCACAACTTCACCCATGCAATTGGAGTTGACTGAGATTCAGATTTTCCTGTGGGCAACTGTTGACAGTTCATATGGCATGTATGCATATCGTGTGGTACAGGTAAGAGACACTTTGATGTAGTCTGTTGCTGGGGCCTCCTTGACGTCATGATAATGTTTGCCAATGACAGCTGTTGTTTAAGTGCGATCAGGAACACGTGGTGACCCTTTTTCTTTTTGTATTTGTAGCATCATCCAGGCAAGCAAATGAGACAGGGCGAATCCAAGTGGGGAAGCATCTGGCCACGGTAACTCCAGTCATGACACCACTGACGCAGAGGAACCCAGTGGCCTAGAGGGTGAGGGGAGTGCCATGGAGGACACACACAGGATTGTCCTCGTCATCTCTAGATTCTACCTCCAGTGACCACTCCCTAGTGTTGACAAACCCATCAGGACCTGCTCCTGTACCATCCTTGTCCGCCACCCCAAATTCCATAGCCACCCACTCAGTTGGCCGTGCCCGATCACCCAAGAGGGTGGGTACCTCCTTCACACCAGACACCTCACTCCCAGTCCCTGTTAGCCCTGCTGCTCTGACTAAGAGGCTATGTCCTCCTGAGGAGTAGCTCTGTGGGGCAGACTACCAACGTGAATGCTATCCAGGGGTTGGCAAGCCAACTGCAGCAGACAAATGCCTCCCTGGAAGGCATTCATAGTGACATGTCTGGCTTACAGAGATCTTTTCAGGCTCTGGCCTCCTCACTGACGGCAGCCATCCACCCCCACAATCCCCTCCCTACCACCTGAATCTTCACAATCCAAATTCCCCATTCCCCTACCTGCCCCAAGCACACAGATACATCCGTACACACCCACCGCAACAAACACAAGCAGCACATATAGACACAAGAACCACGAGACACACCAGCATGCAGGCACTCAGAAGTCACCCACAGATACCACATCAACCACCATTTCAACGGACATCCCCACCACCCCACTGACCCACCCGCCACAACCACCATACCCACAGCCAGTGACACATCCAACACACCCACTATACACTCAGACAACAACTGACAATCCACGGACCTACACACCTCAGACACCATATCCCCAGAAACCACCACCATACCCACAGACACATCCACCACATCAACCATACCCCCAGACACCACCCCAACACAGTAACATCCACCACATCCATCATACCCACAGACACCACCTCAACAGATACACACACGCACGCGCACACTTTTATCTACCACTCCATCACCCAGCACCTCCATCTATGGCCCCTCAAGACATGCAAATGCCTACACTCACACATGTTGCAGACACTACTCAAACACAAGCATACCTCACACACGCACACAACAGAATCAACATCCACAGACAAGTCCACCACTCCCTCAACCTCCAAATCCCCAACCTTTTCTGATGACCGTACCTGTTTTCCCAAGGAGAGTTTCCTTTTGGACATTGCCCTTACCCCTGTTCCCTCTACCCCGTTCCAAACCCAAGAGACCTCCACCCCATCCCTCCCCATCCCTTCCACATCAAAGTCCTTCCCTGTCACACCTGCCCCCCTGCAAGCACCCATACTCTTCTCTCAAAGAAGAAGCCAAACCCTCCGAAGCAAAAGCCCCCCCCCAAACCCAAACCCACCCATCCCAAATCCGATCCCACCCCACCCAAGCATCATCCCTGTGGTGCCTGCCTGCCCACTTGATGCCCCTTCCTGTGGAGGTTCCCTGGCAGTGATTGGAGTCAAAGTTGGGCACAGTACTGTGCATGGAGTCATATGGACTGGCCAATGGCCTTTGCTCTTCAGCATTTTTATTTATTTAACTCAAGTTGTTGTTCTGTTGGGTACACATTTTCCCCGTCATTACGTTTCTTCCTTTTTGTTGTTCCTGAGTATCTGGTGTTATATGCCTGCAGTTGTGTGTGTTTCACCCTGATTGCTGATCTATTTGCTGTTGTTTGCAATATCTGACTTTGTGGGCAGTGCTGGTGTCACCCAAGACAAAGGTAAATGTTCACTGTCTGGATATGTGTTTGATAATCCTTTTGGAGTGTCATTGCATTGTGCTATGTTTGCTGTGGAAATTATTTCATCTTGTGTTGACAAGTATGGTGTTAGACTTGTCAGTTGCTCTAGCTTAGTTTCCATTTGACTGACCATGTGTACATTTTGATGTGTGTACCTTGCAGCTACTTCATCTAGATGTATGATCCATGTTGTTGCTGTTGTATTTGCTTTCTTGACTTACACTTTCACATGTGGCAAATAGGCATGTCATTTGCCTCAAATATTGATTGTCCCTGAGATACATTTGTTATATTAACCAATCTTATTAATTTCAATCACAGGTGCAAATATCATTCAAGCAACATTACTGTGTATATCAAAATTTACCCTATTTGCTTGAAAAACATCTGTGTCCTTTTATGTCAAATGTAAGGCAGGAGTTGCTGGTTCAATAAAAACAACAGTATGAACTTAACTCATTTGGTTAACTAAAAAAATGGGGGAAGCATCTAGTCAGGACTATTCAAATTAGTTGCAGGCAGTCACCGACCAGCCCAGAGGGGGCGCTTGATAGCTGTGAATGTGTCATTCTTTGTGAATAACTCCAACTGTGGACACAATGTAAAATGTACTTGGTGCTCGTACCGTACGCCCAATATGTGGATGACGGGGACTCTTCACTGATCCCTGGCCAGCAGGAGCCTCTCTCTCCCTCTCAGCACCAACTGTTTCTGCTGCTGCCCAGGGTGCACTGAGCCTGCCTGGCTCTAGGTGTCTAATGCCCTTCTTCACCCGCAGGCACCTGTCTGACCCTCATTCATCATCTGTCTCTCTCTCTCTCTGCTGACTTCTGCCTCTTGTTGCTCTGTTTGCCTTCTTTTTCCGACTCTTCCACTCTTTTTCTCCTCATTTGTTGCCCTCTTCGCCTCTGTGGCAATCCCTACTCTCCCCTGCTGCTATAGCCCATGCGGCTCCATCCCCCTCCCAGCCCGTGTTTCCCGCCCTCCGGCCTCCCAGGTGAGCGACCACTCCCACCTTCCTCCCCTTCTTAATGGCAGCCGTTGCACGATGAAGGGATGACTCTTCACTGACCCCTGGTCAGAGTGAGCCTCGCTCCCCAACGCAACACCACCTGTTGCTGCTGCTGCCCGTCGTGCACTGAGCCTGCCTGGCTGTAGGAGTTCTAGGCCCTGCTCTACCCGCAGGCACCCACCTGTGCCTCAACCCTGTTGGTCATTGGCCTTATCTCTCTCCCTCTGCTGCATTCTGCCTTTTTTTGCTCTGTTTGCCTTCTTTTTCCTTTATTTCCTCTTTTCTGCCTCTTTCATTCTTTTTCTCCTTGTTTTTTGCCCTTTTTGCCTCCTTCGATGAACCCCGCTCTCCTCCGCCACTGCTGCCCCTGTGCCCCCATCCCAGCACATGTTTACCACCCACCCGCCTCACAGCTGAGCGACCTCTCTCACCTCCCTCCCCTTCTTAATAGCATTGGTTGCACGATGAAGGGGTGACACTTCACTGACCCCTGGTCAACGTGAGCCTCGCTCCCCCCATGCAGGAACACATGTTGCTGCTACTGCCCAGTGTGCACTAAGCCTGCCTGGCTGTAGGTGTTCGAGGCCCTCCTCCACCCTCAGGCACCCACCTGCGCCTCATCCCTGGAGACCATTGGTGGCCTTCTGTCTCTCTCTCTGCTGCCTTCTGTCTCTTTTACCTCTGTTTGCCTTCTTTTTCCTTTATTTCCTATTTGTGCCTCTTTCACTCCTTTTCTCCTAGTTTTTTGCCCTCTTTGCATCCTTCGGTGATCCCCGCTGTCCTCTGCTGCTGCTGCCCATGTGGCCCACCCCCTCCCAGCGCAGTGGTTCCCACCCTCTCGCCTCACAGTTGAGTGACCCTCCCACCTCCCTCCCCTTCTTAATTGTGGCTGCTGGCTAGGGGTCAGTGAAGGGGTGACCCTTCACTGACCCCTGGTCAGCCTGAGCCTCGTTCCCCCATGCTTCCCCACGCAGCACCACCTGTTGCTGCTGCTGCCCGGCATGCCCTGAGCCTGCCTGCCTCTAGGTGTTGGAGGCCCTGCTCCACCTGCAGGCACCTGCCTGCGCCTCATCCCTGGTGGACATTGGTGGCCTTCTGTCTCTCTCTCCCTGCTACCTTCTGCCTCTCTTTGCTCTGTTTGCTTTCTATTTCCTTTATTTCCTTGTTCTGCCTCTTTTACTCTTTTTTTCCTTGTTTTTGGCTCTCTTCGCCTCCTTTGGTGATCCCCGCTCTCTCCTGCTGCTGCTGCCCCTGCCGCCCCACCACCCTCTCAGCGCCGTGTTTCTTACCCTTCCACCTCCCAGCTGAGTGACCCTTCCCACCTCCATCTGATTCTTAATGGTGGCTGCTATGCAGCCACGCCTCTTGCGCACCAAAGGCACAGCAAAGGCAAGCTGGTCTGTGCCCGTCTGTGCCAGGACCGCGCCCAGCACCACGGACCCTGGATCCTGCACTATCCATTGTTACGATGTAAGCACCCTGCATGCCATCAACACCTGAGGCTCCACCACTAGCCGATGCGCCTCACCCAAGAACGCACATGGCCCGTTTTCCTGCTGAAACTGCACCTTCACCTGTCGATACAAACTAAAACCCACTTCTGCTAGACCACCTGGACATCTCAGATGTATTCTAAACAACACCTGCTCCCTCATCAAACATGAAATAAAAGTTTGGGACCTCCTCGACTCCATCACCCCCGACATCGCCTTCTTCACAGAGACCTGGATCACAACCTCTTCAGCACAGGACATTGCCACTGCCATCCCTGAAGGCTACAAAATCGTACATCAAGTCCGCGTCAACCGACCAGGAGGAGATGTTGCCATTGTTCACAAAAACTCACGTCGCCTCATGACCAGTGTCGATGACCTGAACCCCGTCGCTGAACACCTACACTTTCAGATCCAGACCAATGCAAAAACCACCTTTCATGCCCCCCTCATCTACAGATCCCCCGGGCCCTGACCACCCTTCAGTGAAGCTCTGGCCGACTTCATCGCTCCCAATGTCCTCACCTCAACGGACTACATACTCCTCAGTGACCTCAACTTCCACCTCGACAACCACAGCAACCTGAACATCTCAACCCTCATAGACAACATTGCCATCCTCGGACTCAAGCAACCAGTCAACCTCCTCACAAACTCAGCAGGATACACCTTCAACCCCGTCTTCTCTGCTGGGAACCATATCACCTTCTCACACATCTCTGAAGTCCACTGGACCGATCATCCCTGCATCCACTTCACCTTCACCAAGACTAATGGCATCACACCCACTACCCCCTCACAGGAACTGGACCAAGGTCACCAAGGCCCAGCTCACCACTGCTCTCCACCACTCCCCACCACCAGACACCACGGATGCCAATGCCTTGGCCTGCAATCAACACCACAAGAGGCCCAGCTGGTTCTCCCTGGACCCCCAAGAATCCAAGAGCGCACGCAGACAAGAAAGTGGAAAAGCAGTAAAAGCCCAACAGACCACAAAGCCTTCAAAGATGCCATCACATTAAACACCGGCTCATCAGATCAGCTAGTAAACCAGCCATTTGGGTGCGAATCAGCACCAAAGCACACAACAGCAAGGAACTTTTCACCATGGTCAAAGAATACACTAAACCCAGTATGGACACCACTGACATCCTACCCTCCCAAGACCTCTGTAACAACCTCACCACTTTCTTCCACCAAAAAATACAGGACATCTACGAAGGATTTGCATGCAAAGGCCTGCCTCTCTGCGCACCAGCACCACCACGGACTCCAGCACCACCACGGACCGCAGCCACCAACCGGTCAAGAACCACTAGACCCTCCTCACCTCTGAAGACACCCTGAAGCTTATGAATACCATCCATTCTGGGGAACCCTTGTACCCATGACCCCACCACATCTTTATTTGAGCCGGTGCCACCATCGCACCCGAACCTTGCAGCACTGTCAACCACTCCATTGAGACCGCCACCTTCCCAGATGCCTGGAAACACACAGAGATAAACCCGATACTAAAGAAGCCCTCCGGAGACAAGGGGAGTTAAAAACTACAGTCCAATCTCACTGTCCCATTCCCAACCAAGGTAACCGAAAAAGCCCCCACCAAATCATTAATTGAGCCGGCACCATGCAGCACTGTCAACCACTTCATTGCTACCTTTGACACCATCTCCTTCACCACCTTGTGCACCAGACTATACAATGCCAGCATCCACGGTAAAGCCCCGGAGTGGATTTGCCCCTTCCTCACCAGCCGAACCCAGAGAGTCAGGGTCCCACCTTTCACCTAAAAAATGACAGAAATTAGATGTGGCGTTCCCCAGGGCTCCTCCCTGAGCCCCACCCTCTTCAAAGTCAACATGACCCCCCCTCACCAGGATCGTCAGACACCACAGGCTCAATATTGTCTCATACGCCGACACACAGCTCATTCTCTCTCTCACTGATGAACTATTAACAGCAAAAAAGAACTTCCGCAAGGGTATGAAGAGAGTTGCTGACTGGATGAGAGGCAGCTGTCTCAAGCTCAACTCAGACAAGACATAGGCCCTCATACTGGGCCCCACCACTACTGCCTGGGATGATTCCTGGTAGCCCACTGCCCTCGAGACTGCCCCATCTCCTATGACCCACGCGCGCAACCTCAGCATCATTCTCGACTCATCACTGTCCATGGTCCGCCAAGTCAATGCCATCTCTTCCTCATGCTTCCACACCCTCTGCCTACCCATCTACACAAGAGAGACAGTCATCAAGGCACTCGTTAGCAGTAAACCCGACCGCAGCAATGCACTCTATGCCGGAATCAACAAGAAACTCCAAACCAGATTCCAGAGAATACAGAATGCCGAAGCAAGACTGATTCTGGACATCCCCCGCCACAGCTACATCTCTGCCCACCTGAGAGACCTACACTGGCTCCCCATCAACAAACTATTCACTTTCAAGCTCCCGACAAACGTGTACAAGGCCCTTCACAACATCAGACGTGTCTACTTCAACCACTGCCTCTCCTTCCACACACCCTCCAGGCAACTCCGCTCTGCTCAACTGGCCATAGACACCATCCTCAGGATCCAGAAGAACAGGGCTGGAGGAAGACCCTTCACCTACCTCGCTGCGCAGACCTGGTACACAATGCCACTCCACCTCAGGCAGTCCCCCTCGCTGGCTCAGTTCAGGAAGGACCTCAAGCCTTGCCCTTAGACTCACCCGCTTCCACCAGCTAGCACCTTGAGCTCCCCGGGTGATAAGTCATGCTTTACAAATGTTGATTGAGTGATTGATTGAACGATCTGTTGTTAAGCTTAATGACACACGTAGGTGTTTTGTCTTACAGTCGGTAACCCTAAATTTCCTTTTTTTTTGGAAACACTACTAGTGATAATTCTTATTGTATGACGATGAGATTTTATATTTCGAGATGTCAATAAATTTGAAACTTACCGTCAGTTGCATCCACGACGGAATGGATTCTTGGGCTCCAATGAAGAGCAGCAGCAGGACATGTGTGATGGGCTCCACGGGGACACAGGACATGCAACGCTGCCTGCAGGTGAGTTTCTCCCTTTATACTCTCCATTTCCACATGCTGGGACTTGGTGGTTGGACTGCCACAGTCACGTTAGTGGTAGGCAACATCATAATGTGTCCGGCCGAAACCCTGGCACTGTCGACCTGTTTGGTCTGCTGTGTCCCTACAGCTGTCTATGCAGGCTGGCGATACCAGTGGAAATGAAGTGGTTTTTGTTCTATGGGTCTACCAGCATCGTAATACGGTGGTCCAATCGCCAAGCCTGGCAGTTCAGATGCTAACACCATGGCGGTGCATGGACCACCAAATTCGGAATCAGGCCAAAGTCTCTTCGGTGCCTATGGGAAAAAAAGGTAACGTGTCAAAACCTCATCCACCAGTTCAACCGCATAGCATTCTGGAGGATAGTACCACTTATGAGCAGAAAGAAAACAATGACAAAACCAAACCAAAGCAGAAAGGCAAGAAATGTCAGTGTTATCCATAGATAATGCCATGGACAAATCAAATAATTGTTTTTGAGCCAGTTACAAAGCTTACTTGTTGCTAAAACAGGTGCAGTTGCAGATGCAGAAGGGTTTGAACAACAGTAGTCTATGTCTCCAAAGTGACCGGAAGCTGTTTGTGAGTTTGTGAAGAGACATGAGCTAGTGCAGAACTGGTAGATGGGCCCAATGGTATGGTTCATAGTAGACAATCCCATCCATCTGTGTTTAATTGGAATAGTAGATATCAATAATTGTATGTTTCTTGTTGGTGAAGTGGTGACAGGAAGTAGCAGAAGCTCATTCTCCACCCTCCCCAAAGCTTGGGGAGATAACTGTAGTATTGGTACTTGTAGAAGTGTTATTCAGTGCATGAAGAGGCATATCCATTTGGGTAGTGGTGGATGCAAGGGAACTGCCCAGGAATCCTCTGGGTCTACTGTGCAGGATCGGCCACATGGTGCAATTTGACATTGTCAATTGAAACACAACTTTTTTTGTATAACCAGGTAGTGGTGGTCTTATAACAGTTTTGGTTCTGTCTATTTCCAGGACTGGAACCGGTGCTCTATAATATGGGGCAAACTCACAGCAATCTTCTCTCGCACCAGATGCCCAACTTTAGGAACCCATCTGGTAGATGTTGTTGGAAAATCCCTCATTTAGAAGGTGGTGGCATAGGCAGATTAATTTTCAACACAGAATTTTTGTGTTTCCTGTAAAGCAGTGACAAGTTCATTTATGGTAAATAGTATTTCTGCTGTCACCGCACCAGGGCCATCAAGATCTGGGACATACATAGGTATCCCGAACAGGTCCTAGTAAGGGATGAGTCATGCCAAGGACCTTCGGGTCAGATTATTTGGACCCCATATAGATGATGAAGTCAACTACAACCACAACCTAATACCCTTTCTGTTAACAATTGCTTTAAGTCTTGATTTTTCCTCTCCACAACAGAATGTTCCTCAGGATGATATGGTGAGAAGTAATGGAGCTGAACACCCATTGTTGCCATGGTGTCCCTCAATGCCCTGGAGGCAAAAGCAGGGCCCTGGTCAGAGTGGAATGCTGCAGCCGCATATGTCTGAATGAAGACTTGCAAATGTTTAATAACAGTTTGGGTGTCCGCCGATCATTGTGGCCATACCCACGGGAATCTAGAATATGACTCAACAGTGACTAAGATGTATTTGTATGCAGCATCAGATTGTTAGGGACCGCAGTGGTCCAGGTCAAACTTTTGTTTGACACTAGGAGATGTGTCTGCAATAGGCATTTGATGGTGGAACCTTTAATTTGTTGACAGATGTCACATCAAAGGACATACTGCTTGGTCTCTTTTTATAGACCTGCCCACTAGTACCATTTTGTCTGAGGGATATAGTAGCCGCCACAACAGCACGGGCAGAAGCAACACCCTCATGCTCTGTTTTAATGAGATCTGGTCTCTGATGTTGGTTGGGAATCACACAATCGTCCACCCCTGGAATTGTTGCAGAGGCATTGCTTTGGGCATTGAGGTGGTAGGTATATTTAGCATGGTGCACTTTTGGTAGGTGCTTGCCTTCACTCAAGGCTTTCACAGCAGCCAATTTCTCATTGTCCAGTCTTATGTGAAAACAAGTAATTGCAGCAACAGAAACCGTAGCTACTGCAGATTGGCAGATTTGGCAGCTTCATCAACCAAAATGTTTCCTACAACATGTACTCCTACACGTTGGTGGCCCAACGTAGGTACTACATGAGCTCTGGGTAGTCTGTCCTTAAGATCGGCTACCCTCCCCCAAAATAATGTAAGCAATCCCTGTAGAACCAGTCACAGTAATACAAATCACACTCAATCAACGTGGGCTGTTCAGGATCTGGATGTTCCAATACCAAAATGATAGCCTTAAGTTTTGCCAGTTGTGCAGTTTCCTAAGGCCTTCGTGTAGGTATGTTGAGGGTGCAATGTACCATCCCTCATGACTCTGCTAACTGCTGCACAAGGAGCGGAGAACTGAGGTTCAGTACCTATAGCTAATTGTGCTGAACCATCAGTGCAAATGAAGGTTCCTTATTGATCAAGAGGCATGATGTTAAAGTGTACGGCATATTCAAGCTCATATTGTAGAAATTCTTGGGTCTGTTGCTTGGGGTCAAAAACATAATCAACATCAGTGGCAGTCAGGGAGGTTGCCCATTGAATCCAGCAACGATGTAATGCTTTTGCGTTTGGGACACTAACTTAGGTAACAGCCTCAAGGGCTGGTACCAGGGTAATGACAATAATGAGTTTAACTTGGGCAAGTGTCCTCTCCTTGATGAAAGTCATCTGTACAGCAGTCAGTATTTTTTCTGCTTGGGAAAAACGTTGCACTGCTTTGGAGTGCAAATGTGATTTATATGCTATGAGTACTGCGTCACTCTCATTAAATGTGACATAGGTGAACCCGATAGCACCTGGAATGATTCTGATGACTATGTTTGTTTTGTTGTCACATGTGTGTAAGTGTTGTGCTTCTAGCATGTCTTGTTGCAAATCTCTGAGTATGCATGTATGTTCTGGTGTCCACTGTTTGCTTGAAAAGTCTGGACAAATTAAGTGAGGCAATAGTTTTATACATTGTGCATAATCTGGAATGTATGTTCTGCCAAAATTAAAGAAACCAGTAATGGCTGCAATTTCCTCATGATATTTGGAGGCTGAAGTTGATTGCATTTTTCAAAAATGTGCGAGGCAGGCTTTTGCCTTCATCAGATAATTTGTATCCTAAAAATAGGACACTAAGAAAAACAATTTTGATTTTCTTGAAGTTAAACTTGTAGCCCTGGGCTGCAAAACCTAAAACAATGTGATCCACCTGAGCCACATTTGCATTGAGGTCATCATCTGCAGGTTAAATGTCATCGACATAAGACAACGCCTCGGGATCAGTGTTCTGTAGACTTGATGCTGAAAATACCCCCAGCGCTGTACTTATACCCCTGAGGTAATTTACAAAAGTGCCGCTGAGAGCCAAATGCACTGAAGGCGAACGATCCCGGCTTTCAGGCACAAAAGTTTGGTAGAAAACAAATATTAGAAGTATCTCAGGTTGTTTTGCATTTTGTTTGCTCTATATTGCTGATATTTTGAATTGCAAAGATGTGTGCATGACTGTTTAAAAATGTAGTTACTATAATCTAAGACTATTCTATATCAATGGTCAGGTTTGGCTATTGGGAATAACAGGTTATTCATTGCAGAGATAAGGGTTCAATTACTCCCTGGTACTTCAGTTGTGTGAGAATCTCTCTCACAAGTGCTGTAGCTTCATGTTAAAATGGATATTGAGGCTGGATCTGTAGATTACATCTAATCGGTATTACATGGTAGGGAGAATCTTTATCCCACCCTATGTGGATGCGATACAGAGCAGGAGCCTGAGCCAAAGCCCAATCATCAGCGTCTTGAACTAGGTTTGAGAAAGAAGACAAAATTACATCTTCCCCTTGTGGGAGTATGCGGACAAATTTAGGTGGCCAATCTTTTTCTGCCAATAGAATATTATAGTTTAGTGTTAATCTTCTCCAGGAGATTACTTTAATTTTCACTTAATGTCCCCCTCAATTTGAATATTTAATCTGTACACCTTATCGGGTGGGGAGACACTCATGTCTACTGTATTGACTTCAAGGAAGTCGATCTATAAGACTCCAGGGACATATTGTGGCCTCTGCCACGCTGTCTAGCGGAGTCACTGCCCAGTCCTGTTCACCAACAACATTTTCAGTATCAGTGGAATCTTTAATTGAAATTGCTGCAACCTTTATCTTTTTAAATTGGGGCTTTTTCTGTGGCAGATTGTCTTCCTTTTATGTGAAGCAATGCGAGTCCTTTTTCAGTTTCACGTAGTCACTTCAGTGTTCTGACTGTCCTCCTCTGTCACTCCATTTATCCAGTGTGTCATGAAAGGAACAAGATTGGTGACTGTAAGCATATTGATATCTTTCTAGTATGCTTATTTATAAGGTTGTATGTTTTTTCAGAGGTCTCCAGTGGAGATTCTCCTCTTTGTAGTCAATTATCTTTCTTTTATTTTGGTTTATCCCAGCGTTTTTAGAGGTCTTTTGTGCTTGCTTAGTACCCTCCTTAGTGGTGGTACTCTGTTGTTGTGGTGTAGTTGGTCTGGCCCCCAGACTATCCTGACCTATTCTCGCATAAGTTTCAGAAATAATCTTTGGCAGCTCATGCTCCTGGTCCCACTGAGGGACCTTCTGGAACAGCTGACGTATTGCCAGTGCTGCTGTTTTCCCTTTGATATTACTTAAAATTACTGAGGAGATTGTGCATCAGCTTCATCCCCAAGTCCAGGGCCAGAGCTGCCCGAGTTCATTTTGAATTTGTTTGAACACTTCCAGTAAATTCATGAGTGTCGGTGTACCATGTGTAGTGGTTTATATTGCCACAACGACTGTGCCCCAAGTGGCCAGACCTTTGTTGAGGGAACCACCCCGAATGGCAAGCACATTGTGAGAATTCTCTGTTTATCTTGGGGTCCCGCATGGGGAAACAGTGCTTGCAGCTGATTTGTTTTTTGTGCAACCCAAATGGAATCTTCTCATGCTTAGTGGGTGCTTTCCCATTATTGAATGGACAGTTTGTGGATTTATCCCTGTAACTGCCCATTGCTTTATAGCTGGAGCAGCCCTCACTGGGGCAGTGTTTACAGTATGCATCTCAAATTGTATTAATCATCTATATATTGCTACTAGCTCATTATTTAGTGTGCGTACTTCAGCCACTGGCAGAGCTTGCAGATTGGGATGTGGTATTTATGTGGACAGTGTTGGCCATGTTGGACATTCATTGTTTAAAGGACCCCACCTAAC
This sequence comes from Pleurodeles waltl, assembly GCF_031143425.1. Lineage (NCBI taxonomy): Eukaryota > Metazoa > Chordata > Amphibia > Caudata > Salamandridae > Pleurodeles > Pleurodeles waltl. The sequence goes on along the minus strand of NC_090446.1, from coordinate 923,328,001 downwards.
TGGTTGTAGTAGATGTGAAGGGCGACATTAAACCAATCTTGGTGTTCTTGATAATTTAGAGGTATTTCCAAATATTGGTAAGCTCTGTACTGTGAGAGTACATTCACTAATCTATCTGAATGAAATTTGTTAATCAACATTTATTTCTGCGAAGGTGGCCCACGAATAGAATATTTCTGTTCTGTAAGCATCTTGAGCTTCAACTATGAATATGACATCCACATCCTCATTTGTTTAGCCATTAGCTAAAAGTAACTGTGTAACACATTGTCTACAGCTAGCTCTGATATTTACTGGTTGGGCCATACTACGGAATAGGTGTCAGAGTCAGGAACACCAATGGGGGAATACTTTTAAGGTTCAAGCTTGAACACCCTATAGCCTAGATGGGTGTTCCCTATTCAGCTGAGGAGGATTTTCCCTAAGCCCACGGACGTCTCCATAAAATTGTACTTAGGGTACCTTAATGTGCGTGAGACAGAGATACCCAGGGGACCTTTATAATTAGTGCCTAACCACAGTTGGTGGTGCCATGTCACAGGACTCCCATTGTTAGAGCAAGACTGTTGGATAAGGGGTGGCTGCACCATGGTTTGTGAGTGACTGAGTCAATCTCACACCATCTTGGCAGCTGTCGGCCCAGCCCTTTGTGCTAGTTAGCAGCACCTCACCCAAACCTGAAAGAGAATGTGATTTGTGGCCGCCTCAACATGACACTCTGTGATGTCTCAGGGGAAGGTTGACAAGTCCCATCCCTTTCTCTTGTTAGCAAAAGGTCTCATTTACACACACAGGCAAAATAAAGAGATGCAGGATGGTTTTCAACATATTTATTGAAAAGACTACAATCTCCGATGAAATATATGTGCTGCAATTATTAGGGCAATGAGGCATAACAGTATTAGAATGGTGGTGACCAGTGAGAAGAAAATAAACAGTCCCACCACGTTGGAATGAAATACGTAGATGAACTCTACCTAGCCACTAACTTCTAAGCGAGAGTATAGCTGTGGTAGCCTAATCTGTCTATACTTAGTCCATGAGAGGAGTACCAACTCCCATTTATCTGGAAAGAAAGGGATCTGCCCACCGTCTCCAGGGTTGGCTGTAGAGACAGGGCAGAGGTCAGCAATGAAATGGCATGCATTATGGATGGAATCTTGGCTGGAATTAGCTCCCTGTTGTCTCTTGGCCTACATGTGTTTTTCTAAGAAAACATTTTCATTACGTGAAAGGGCCGAATGTGGGCAAGTGCCTAAGTGTCGGACTGATTGCAAACTCGTGCAGTGACAACTGCTATCTGGATTACCAACACACGTAAAACCTTGGACCGGGGGTACATGGTGAAGTGTGGAGCACAGAATAATAATAACAATGCTTCGACAGAATCACAAGGTTACAACTAATTAGAAAATAAAAACATCCCAGCAGAAAGCAGGCTAACTAAAAAGGAAAAAAACTGACAATGAAATCAGAGCACATGTGTAGCCAAAAAGACACAACCCCCACAGGCAAAGCTAAAATATGTGTGCCCAAGCAGAGAGTTAAATTAACCCACACCAATCTCTGTTACATCATTTGCCTTTGAGAGTTGCACTCTACTTTTTTGGGAAAATCAAGTAAGCTCAGTGCAGTTGTAGGAAATTGGGTTACTTCTTTAGTGGGGGAGGGTTAAAAACCTACTTAAGCAGCAACCACACTTTGTTTCAGGGTGAAACACAAGCAAACCCCCAATTAACCTGTGCTGAACCCTCTGGTGGTTTGGCACAGAATAGTCAGGATTACCATAGAGGCAATGGGTAAAGTATTCATGCAGCATTTCAAACAGTAATAACGAGAAAACACAACACAAGAGAATCCTACACCACTCTAGAGAAATAGAGTAAACTTTCGTCAATTATTTGAGAACAAAATGATAAAAATCCAATCGGTAGGACTGGAGATATGCATTTACAAATATTTCAGTAAAAGTAGTGCTTAAAACTACAAAGAGTGGTTATCTGGTTGTACTGCATTGGGACAAAGTCACAGGTTCACGTCAACTGTGATGTAGAGCAGGCTGGATACAGGGACCAAGTTAGGCCTTCTGATTAAAATTAACTTCAATCCTGGATTTGGTGCATTGCAAGATCCTGTGTCGCGGATGTGGCGTGCAGCAGCGGTTCTGAAGAAGCTGTGGGCTGCAATGTGAAGTGTGGGTCAATGATGAGGATGCCACTGACAGAGGCTTGAGATACAAGGTCCTGCATCAGACATACATCACTCAGAGGTGGTTCTGATGAAGTTTGGGCTGCAATGCGAGGTTCTGGGTCATCTTCAAGGATGCTGTGGATAGAGGCTTGAGGTTCAAGTAGCTGCATTGGGGAAGCATCGGCCCCAGCTTTCCTGGGGGCACAAAAGAGTAGTGTCAAACCCGTTGTGAGTGTGCTGAGGCAGAGTCTTTGCAATGTGTAAATTTGGTAGGTGACAACTCCACTCCCCCATCAAGTTATAGATGACTTATCCTACCAACACCTATTCCCCCTTTGTCTCGATGTCTTCGGGCGATGTACAAATACCAATTGCCAGCTACACCTAGTCATGTGACCCAGGATATTGGCACAAAATGGTTGGGACAAGTAAATGCCAACTTTCTTAAAGTTATATTTTCAAAACTGAGAGTTGAAATCTGAATTCACTATTAAAGAGGGTTTTAAATTAGAATTTAAACATGGTGGAGTCTTTTCCACATGTTGCTCACCAACATTAAGTTCATGAGTGAGAGCGAGAATTTACGTCCCCTAATCCCTGCAAGACTTCTCAATGCAGGAAGTCGCAACCATTCTAGCAGAGAAAGCTGTTGCTTGAGTGGAACATTACTCTAGAACCAGAAAAAAGCAGCGCCATCTGCCGCACCACGTGGTGCCCTGTGCACTGATTATACAGCATGGACCAAGCTCCTGGCACTAAAATTCAGCACGAGCAACACAATATGCCCAAATTCCTCTCGCTTGTGGAACTCCGGGGAATCTCGCGCAGTTTTTATGTAAATCTGAATAATTCTGCAGAGGAAAGCTCTACAAGTTCCGCCCACTGTTAAAAGTAACTGTTGAAAAAGGCCCTTTTTGCGGGATCACCCCTAAACCTTTTGCCTTTTTCCCTATACTTTTTGCTAAATACATTTTTGTAGGCCTTAAGACTCTATACACTTTACCACTGCTAACCAGTGCTAATGTGCTTGTGCTCTCTCCCTAAAACATACTTTGATTCATTAGCATATACCTGATTGGCATATTTATTTTCCTTATATGTCCCTAATAGAGTGTACTACATATGTTGAGGGCCTCTAACTTAAATGCTACGAGTGGGCCTGCAGCACTGCTTGTTCCACTCACTCAAGTAGAACTTTAATACATGTCCGAGGCCTGCTATTGCTGCCTGAATGCAGTGTCATACTGCCATGTCAACTTGGCATTTAAAGTCCCTTGCCAAGCCTTAAACTCCCTTTTTCTTACATATGTCACACCTAAGGTAGGCTGTAGGTAGATAATAGGGCAGGGAGACATGTAACTAAACGGTAGGCCACATGCTTTTAAGTTATACTTGTCTTGCTAGTGAAAATCTCTAAATTTGTTTTTCACTACTGTGAGGCCTACCCCTCTCATAGGATAAAATTGGGGATTCCTCATTCAATTTAATAAGTTGTAATTCCTGATTGAGAGTGGTAGACCTATTATGTTTAGTACCTATGGAACTGTAATGAAAAATCCTCTTTAATAGTAGAGTTGGATTAATTGTGAAAATGCCACTTTTAGAAAGTTAGCATTTTCATGCTCTTAGCCCTATGTGCCAGTAGCCTTTCTGCAATACATGTCTGGGGCGGGGTGACGGCTGGGCTTGTGCATTCTCTCTAGTCAGCCAGACACAATGGAAACTTAGGTGTGACTTGATGGGCCCTGATGGGCCATTAATTGGCTTGAGATGGCAGCTGAGCTAAGCACAGCCCCACTAGCACCTGAATAGGCTGTGCCCTGTCTCCTCTCAATTAAGGGTGGATGAAACTCAGGGAGTTGTACTCCACGTCATTCCGTGAAAATAAATAAAAACTGTGAGATTCTACAGAGTTCCGCCCATGTCAAGGTTAATGGGGCATTCTTCAGATTGCCATGGCATTGTCAAGGGAGCTGCCTCCGCAGTCTGTGGACATTTTTACAAAATGTAATTGGCTTATACTGATACTACTCTCATGTGAAATGGTGCCGATTTTAGAGTGCTGTGTGACATTGATGCATTATCAGTGACATGGTGAATCCTTTTGTTGAATGGTTTATTGAAAGTGCTAGCAGGATGAACACAAAAAGTGACACCGGGCTATGAACGAGAAGACACAGAGAGGCAGGCAAAAAGAGGCAAAGAAAAAGAAAAAGAATCACAAAGACACTGAATGCAAGAGAAGGACAACAAAGATACACAGTGAGAGAGACATGGAGACGTACAGAAGGTAAAATAGATATACAGCCAGAATTTGAGAGACTTAAGAAGATGTGATAAGAAAGAGGGATGGGTGTATACAGAGAATGAGAGACCATGGGAGACACTGAGGCAGGCACTCGGATACAGAAAGATATACAAAGACCAGGGGAAAACTATTGAGATTTTGCTGATAGTGACAATGGGGGAAAGACAGAAACAGGGTGATTTCACCTGCAAAGGCACTGGCTCCACAGAGCTCAGGACTGAATAAGATCCAGAGATTTCAGGAGGGCAGCAGAACAAGTGCTATCTCATGCCTCAATCTGTGCATAGAGGACTTCTATAGAAATCTAAACTACAGTGGCCAGGATCACACAGAGTGTTGAAACACTTCCAAATCAACATATTGGGCCACAAAGGGATTACACTGAACATAAGTAAAAGAAAGCTAGGCAGCCACACAAACACGGGCACCTGGATAGAATATGAAGAAGCGACAGATAAGCTCACCCGGACATGGAATGGACAGATAGGAGTGACAGGCGAACAGAAAAAGAGGCAAAGAAAAAGAAAAAGAATCACAGAGACACTGAATGCAAGAGAAGGACAACAAAGATACACAGTGAGAGAGACATGGATACGTGCATAAGGTAATATAGAAATACAGCCAGAATTTGAGAGACTAAAGAAGATGTGACAAGAAAGAGGGATGGGTGTATACAGAGAATGAGAGACCATGGGAGACACTGAGGCAGGCACTCGGATACAGAAAGTCATACAAGGGGAGAACTACTGAGATTTTGCTGATAGTGACAATGGGGGAAAGACAGAAACAGGGTGATTTCACCTGCAAAGGCACTGGCTCCACAGAGCTCAGGACTGATTAAGATCCAGAGATTTCAGGAGGGCAGCAGAACAAGTGCTATCCCATGCCTCAATCAGTGCATAGAGGACTCCTATGGAAATCTAAACTACAGTGCCCAGGAACACACAGAGGTGGTCATTACAACCTCAGCGGTCTTTTTACAAGACCGCTGAGGGACTGCCGTGCAGAAGACCGCCAGTAGTGGCGGTTTGCCGCTCGGCGTATTATGACTGTTGGCTGCTCTCCATCCTTTTTCCGACGGAGAGCTGCCAACAGCCATACTGGGGGCAGCGAGGAATTGGAGGTTGCTCCACCTTCACCACCACGCCAACAGAACACCGCCCACTGAATCACGTCCTGTGATTCGGCGTGGCGGTGTCCTGTTGGCGGTGTGGCATCGGAGGAGCAGCCCCCATGGCTCCCATCCCCTCCCGGAGGATCGACGGAACAGGTAAGTAGATCGTCCATTAGGGGAGGGGGGTTGGGGGGGTGTTGTGTGTTGTGTGGGTGCATGGGGGTGTGCATCTGTGTGTGTAGAGGGGGTGTGTGTGTGCGTGTATGCTTGCAGGGGTGTTGCGTGTTTTGGGAATGAGTGCGTTTATGTCTGTGGGTACGTCTGTATGGATGTGTGCGTGTATGTTTGTATGTGGGTGTGCGTGTCTGACTGTGTGTGTGGATGTAGGCATGTATGTCGGTGTGTGTGCGTGTGTGTGTTGGTGGTGCCTGCATGCGTGTTGTGTGTGTGTGAGTTCTGTGATGTTGGGGGTCGGGGTGGGGAGGGGGGCCCTACCACCTTTGGGGGGTGGCAGGGGAGTTTGGAGGTGTAGGGGAGGGAGTCAGGGTGGCTCTGGGGGGTGGGCGAGACCCCCATCAGTGCCAGGGAAGGAATTCCCTGACACTGATAGTGCTTACCGCCATGGATTTCATGGCGGTTCCAACCGCAGGAAATCCACGGCGGTAAGCCGGGTCAAAATACCGCCGGCGGTATAGTGACGGCCGCCGGGCTGGAGACCCAGGTCCCCAGCTCGGCGGGCGGAATGGAAAACCGGCGGATGACCATGGCGGTAACTGTTATGGTCATAATACAAAAAAAAAAGACCGCCAGTCTGTTGGCGGTCTTACCGCCGCTTCTCCGCCTTCCGCCAGGGTCATAATGACCCCCAGAGTGTTGAAACACTTCCAAATCAACATATTGGGCCACAAAGGGATTACACTGAACATAGGTAAAAGAAAGCTAGGCAGCCACACAAACATGGGCACCTGGATAGAATATGAAGAAGCGACAGACAAGCTCACCCGGACATGGAAACGGACAGATAGGAGTGACAGGCAAACAGACAATGAGACAAATGCATGCAATCACCCAGAAACAATTACACTTTCAGAACTTCTGTACTCTGACGTAAGGGCATTCTCATCAGCAGGGACATAGCTTGATCAGCATATTTGAGGGTGTGTGAGCTTTCCACTTTCTAACAATCCCACTGCCATATGATGTTAAAACACATTATAGGACAAGCAGAGCACATAAGAGGGGCTTAAAGAGCAGTGGAAAGGGAGATAAGTGTAGGTTGATAAGAGTGCTATATGAGAGAAAACACAATAGTTAGTAATATAACCAACATTTTTTAAGACCTTTCAAAATAGAGGAGTGTGTGTGTCCCTTTGTGTCAGTGTATATGTGAAAATCTCTGGTGAGATCCAACTGACAGTTCACCATATCTGACTGAAAGCACCTGTACTGGGGTGGGCGGAGTTTGCGGAGTCACACTACATGGAACTCAGCAAAGAGGTAAGAAAGCTCTGTTGCGATACGTGGATTTCTGCGGTCAGGCAGATTTTCCCTGTTGTGCCAGTTTGCGTTGCGTTTCACATCAAGCGCAACGCTGAGTACGTTATCATGTTCAAAATTGCGCACAATCTGCACCATGCGGTTCACATGGGCTAGGCCATCTTGTTTTTACTCTGTTTTTTTTTCATCCCTTAATAATCTTTTCAAACCTCCACCCTTCTAATTAATCTACCCCTCATTTTTATTTATTGTATTTGTGCGTCGTTGAGATGAATCCATATTAGTTTTTATTGGGAAGCAGGAGATTAGCTTAGCCCTTTGGCTTGCAGGCACGTGCCCCCGTCACATAGTGACTTCTAACCTGCTTAGTTTGCTCAGTCTTAGACCATTTATTTTATTGGTTCTTTTAAGATGGCTGCTATTGTTTAAAGTTAGATTTGATTTTTATTTGCATTATCAGTGCCACTCTGTGAAGGCATTACTATCAGCATCATAATCAAGTGATGTACACAGGAATCCACATCATGACCCTTTCCCACTTACTTGTGACAGGAACATAATGTACATTTGGTGGGAATTGCTTACGTAATTGCTGCCACAAGCCTGACCTCTTATCTATTGTTTGGGAGCATACCTGCGTCAGGGGTCCTACAAATCTGTATAAATACATCTTACACAGACAAGGTTATCAGAGGGATTCCTACTAGATGTTATTTATGCCATCTATGCTGCACATCACCTCGCTGCAGACTTCAGCCTTCGTTTCACCACGCAGTCTGACCATAGACCTCATTTCAAGGTAACGAGGGATGGGGGGTGTTTTTCATGGACATGGCACTGGCAGATTAGGTTTATCACACCTAACTCTCATTAGGTTAAGGATTAGGGGCCACATGTACAAAGATCTGGTTTTGCAACTTGCAAACTGCCAGTCTTAGAGACTCACAATTTGTGAGTCGCAAAACCTCAAGTAGATTAATTAGAAGTACTTTACACTGTTTGCGATTCCAAACGGGGTCGCAAATTACCTACCTCATGAATATTCGTGAGGTAGGTCGCAATTGGGAATGGCAGCCCTCACAGGGATGGTGGCCTGCTGGAGACAGCAGACCACCATGTCTGTGACTGCTTTTAAATAAAGCATTTTTTTTTTTTAAATGCAGCCCATTTTCTTTGAAAGAAAATGGAATGCATTTCAAAAACAAAAATGAAAAGTTTTCTTTTCATTTTTTCAAAGCAGGCAGTGGTCTGTGGGAAATGTATTCACATGCATTCACAAAGGGGTCTCCTGGGGACCCCATCCCTTTTGTGAATGAGTTAGCACCAATTTGAAATTGGTGCTACCTGCGATTATTTTGAGACTGCATTCGTGGTCACAAAACAATTATACATAGCGTTTGGATTCGGTATTAGGAAGGGACGTCCTTGACACGGCCCTTTCTAATACTGAAAAGCAAATCCCAAACTGTGATTCGGTAACAAGTTACCGAATCACAGTTTGGGCTTTGAATATCCCAAAAAGCATTTTTCAAGTCGCAAACGGGCTAATTCTGTGAATTGGCACCTTTGCTACTAGAATAATGCTTCGTACATCTGGCCCTAGGTTCTCTATGCTAGGGATTTTACATTTCATGTTTGTTGTAAGATGGTGGGGGTCTTTGTATTCACAGCTCTCATCTTCACAATTATGCTTCTTTTGTTGTTCATTATCCTAATCATCACAGCTCCTGCCTTTCACCGTAGATTGCAGTATTTTCAATAAACGTATTGAAAAATGTCCTGCATTCCTTCATTGCCTGTGTGTTACTGAGACTTATAGCTAACATGAGAAAATGGTAACTTCCATTCCACCACAACTCCCCTGAGATGTTGAAATCTAGAGTCCATGTGGAAGGCTGCCAGAAATCACCTTTTACTGTTGGTGAGGTATTGCTTATGAGCCGAAAGGGTTGGACCGACAGTTGTGACTTGTTGTAGCAGTGACTCACTCACCTACAAACAAAAGTGCTGTCATCCCTAAGCCAGCAGTCTCGCCTAGGAGCCTGACTCCAATCATGATATGGTGCCACCACCGATGGTGTTTTGGCACTAAGTTACGGATATCCTGAGTATCTATGTCTCACACACTACAGGTACCCTAAGTATCATTGTACGGAGAGGGCAGGGATGTCATATTTATAGTGGAAGCTCATGAAGATTACCAAACAGAAACATTATATTCCTAGGTCACCTTTCCTGAGGAAGATGAGACAACATATACATTTGAAATATACAAAATAGCAAATGAACCACAGCGGGACAAAGCACATCAGTATCTAGAGATACCCCTTTCCTATCAGGAACATTAAAATTGATTCAATGGTCACCTACCACATGTAATACAACTTGTGAGATTAGGTCCCTTCAGTAATGACGGACTGACGTGGCCCATGCTTGTCACATACACACCCGTCTTGGTGTGCAGGCACTGCAAACAGCTGATGTACTCACACTTTATAATGAGCTAGTACAACTATACAGACAATTACTACAATTCGCTATGTGAACATTGAATGGGGCCCCAGCACGGACTGCACTAGCTGTTCACCAATTGGCTGTTACTGGGATTGACCTACAAACAACACATTCTATCATGGGCAAAGCGCCCACAGAACGTGAGAAGGTTCCGTTCTTGATAGCACAAAAAACTAATCAGCTGGAAGCAGTGTTTACCGATATGGAAGCCCAAGATAAACATAGAATTCTCACAATGTGCTTGCCATTCGGAATGCTTCCCTCAGTGGATGACTGCACCACATGAGGTACAGTCTTTGCTGGAATTTACACTACCTCACGTGGGACCTCAACACTTGCCAATTTACCGGAAGTGTTAAAACAATTTCAAAATTAGCACGGGGCTAAACCCAACCCTAGATTTGAGGATGAAACTGATGTGTAACTTAGACACAGTCTCCTCAATAACACTAAACAATATTAAATGTGAAGCAGGAGCATTGGCCATACGCTAGCGGCTCCAGGAGATTCCACAGTTGTACCAGGAGCGTCAACTACCGAAAATGATTTTCAACACCTACATTAGTATAGGATGGGATAGATTGGGAATCAAGACGAAAAAGCCTGAAATTCAGGGTTCCACCCCTAAGGACAGTATTAAACATGCACAAGAGGGTTCAGAAAATGCTGGGATAAAAAAATAAAAATAAAGGCAGACTAAGGGGGTCATTCTGACCCTGGCGGTCATTGACCGCCAGGGCCAACGACCGTGGAAGCACCACCAACAGGCTGGCGGTGCTTCCTGGGCCATACCGCCGCGGTCAGAAAAGGGGAACCGGTGGTTTCCCGCCGGTTTTCCCCTGGCCCAGGGAATCCTCCATGGCGGCGCTGCTTGCAGCGCCGCCATGGGGATTCCGACCCCCTTCCCGCCAGCCTGTTCCTGGCGGAACAGGATGGCGGGAACGGGTGTCGTGGGGCCCCTGGGGGCCCCTGCACCGCCCATGCCCTGGCATGGGCAGTGCAGGGGCCCCCTAACAGGGCCCCATAATGATTTTCAGTGTCTGCTTTGCAGACACTGAAAATCGCGACGGGTGCCACTGCACCCGTCGCACACCAGCAACTCCACCGGCTCCATTCGGAACCGGCTTCATCGTTGCTGGGTCTTTCCCGCTGGGCCGGCGGGCGGCCTTTTGGCGGTCGCCCGCCGGCCCAGCAGGAAAGCCAGAATGGCCGCCGCGGTCTTCAGACCGCGGTGCGGTCATTTGGCGGTAACTGCATGGCGGGAGGCGACCGCCGCCCGCCGCGGTTGGAATGACCGCCTAAGTCATAAAGCAGACTCTCCTTACCTGGAGAGCTCCGAAAGGAGAATTATGGGGAAATGCTCTGTTATAATCATTGGGGACATTACTATCTGCACAGAGCAACTGGACAGAGATCAGTATTTAATTACACACAGTGGTAACACTGTTCAACTCCACCTGTGGAGAGCCCCAAAGCATATATAGACAAATGTACATACTTTTCTGGGCATGACACCACAAATGCAGAGTCATGTTTTTTCAAATTACCACCTTCCAAAATGCAACAGATTTTGCTAACTGACACCACATAGATCTATTCAGGTTCCTGTGTTTCCCGGCTTGCTATTGAAGGTTAAAAGTACTCGAAAAGGACTAATGATGTGAAAAGTGTATGGGGATCAGAAGATTCAACAGACATGCTGCCTAGGGTTAGCAGAAATAAAGGAAATTAATATGCCCAGTATCCGCACACCAGCCAAAGTCACCAATTGGCAAACATTCCTAAATGTCACAGAGGTAGAACTGAATGCTTGGGTTCAGGATGGTACCTATGATTCCACAATTTCAAGTCCTCGCTGGTAGTTATTGTAGCTAATAGACGCAAATGGGTGTCAAGTGCGTTTTGTAAATTTCACAGTAGGGTTCAAGATTAGCCAGCCAGATCCTCGCTTTGTCTCGGGTCAACACACAGGTATAGTTACAACATACAGTGTGGGTAAACTGCACCAACAATGGTTACGCACTAACACCCTAGCAGCAGTTAAGAAACATCCTAATTTCTTATCAGAGGAAATAGACTTGCAAGATTTCTTGCTGGGCCCAAGTAAGCCTCGCTCTAATCGATTCCTGTATGCCATATACAATGAAATATTGAAGCTTTCTCAAATGGAAGCAGCTGCATGTTTAAGGCAGATCAATAAGGAAAATATGGAAAAAGCTTTAGCTGCTGTCAATAATGGCATAAATACTCTGTCCAACTGAAGATATATATTTAATAGCATACTGTCTTTTGCAGTAGATATCATACAGAATGACATGTTCCTCTTACAATATGAGCAAAATCAGCTGCATTCCATCATGCAGTTGGGTTGGACAGTACAGATTCTGAAAAATGGCTGCATCTCAGAAATAAATTAACCGTAGTGACATGTTTGCTGCTTTTAATTTGTCCCGAGAGCAACATATAATGGCTAAAAAAGAAGCAAGTTACACCATGCTTAACATAGAAAAGTTAGATAAGCTGCCTTTCCCAGTAGCAGAAAGTCCTTCAACAGTATTGCACGTATATGCAGTCATAAATCTGTTAATTTGCACCTCTGGCTTCACAAAATGTTTGAAGCAGTTTGCTGTGGGCTGATAGGAGTGACTAGGAGATAGCTATAATAAAAAAGATTGGGAATTGCCTTTCGAGTTCAAATGTCAGAACAGCAACACAGATATCTTTCTGAGTGGAAGCGAATGTGAGTCTACTGTTAGTCATTTCATGATCTGCAAACAGGTGTCACTTCATGGCTTCTGCAATGCGGAGGTCGCAAACTTTGTATGCTATCTGAAGGGTACTCCTGTCCCTTTGATTCGCTCAGCATTTCATATACTTTTGAATGGAAGTTTTGTGGTCCTGAACAATCAGGGCTTTTGTGGTATGAGAGCAGAAATTGCCTACACAATTTCAGTCTCTCATGTTGTAACTTGTTTTGGACATGTCCCCCCGGCCACACAAGAGATAAGAGTAGCAGAAATGTGGCCTTACATTGATACTACTTATGTAAATTCTGACAAGCTGAGCAGACTAACGGCGCTACTGTTCCAAGAAAAAGTGGTGTTGACATCGGCCAGAGAGATGTATGCTCTCCAGATAGCAAGATCATCAGTAGAGATATAATACCTATTAAATACCAACTTCCCTAAACACTTGGGGCGTGGCTAAGATGGCCTCCGATTCAGACTCTTTGTAATGAGCTCCGCTTCTGGCCTGAATAAACTCTCCTAAATATCCTGCCCATCCAGCAATTGTGACTCCTGGAAAGTTGCGGATGCCTGCTTTGCTGAGCCTGATTGCCGCATAGCCCTGATATTGAGACACAGACTGCCTGCGTTGGATGGCTGGTGGGCGGATGGTGGAGGGGAGTTGGGACAGGCATGGTAAAGGAACTTGGTAGCTGGGGCCTGACACCTGAGGCAGACCCTCGGGGAATGGTGTGCTTGGCGGCATGAGCCATGCTCACTTGGAGAAGCTTCCATTCCATCTCAGCGGAACCGGTGATCGAGTTGTGTGACTGCTTGATGCAGATTGCTGGAGGTCCGGATGGCCTATCTGCTACCCAGTGAGTAGCAAACTGCTCATCTCACCTTTCCTGTCCCCACATTGAGGCTAGAGCCCAGCTTCACCTGTGGCTGCAGCTGCTAGCCCGGACAAAGGCACTGCGGCCTACGTCTCGGCTAGGCAATAGTGGCCTTGCCTATCTATATTTAGAACCAACCTGCCAGTGTGTTGTTGCAGAAGTGACGGCATTCTCTTGGCCTTGTGGACTGGCAAGTGACTAGGTGGATGCACTGCACTCACCTGCCTCTCTATTGACATCGGAGCCAGTATCTAGGGGGACCCCCGACAACATACAATACCCCTATATCCAGGGTAGTGCCCTGCGTAGGTGGTGTATTTGCAGCACAGACTCGATCGCATAAGCTGCCCCTCCTGAACTTCTCAGCAGACACAGATCATCAGACGTTTATACTGTCCAGTACTGACTATGGATTTGACCCATGAGTTGCTGAACTTGCCCCGCCCCTAAACCACAGGGTCACAGCTTTGGGTGCTCGCTGAGAGCACACATTGGTGCAGGGTGGGACATAGTTTCTGGGACTGGTAGGCTGTCCCAGCAGGGTGTGCCAGCCTGCCTTCCCGCCAACCGATGCAGCATTGTGCCACCTTGGGCATCAGAGCTAGGATTCTGAGAGGTTTCTCCTGTTTAATAGATCACAATGTTGTTCACTGTTGTCCTTTTAATGCCCTATTAACTACTCACATATTTCCACAACACCCTGCATCTTGTTAGAGACTGTCCCAGGCCAGAAGGTGTGATTGTGTATAGGGAACAAGGGAACGAGGTGAGGGCCTCCCTAGCCTCTGGTGCGGTTCTCCCAGATTCACCATGAAAATAGTGTGGCTCATTCTCATCGCTATGGGGGTCCCCGGAGCCTGAGCCACCTCCTAGGTACACCGGTGACCCCTGACTATACCTGCCACCATGGTAAAACCAAAATCCATGAAAACCGCAGCAACAGACATGACCACCTTTAAGTCACCCCATCTAGGGAGGGTACAGCATCGGTCCTGCAGCAATTGGAAAACACTCAAAAAATGCGTTCAATGCAATTTGATAAGATACTGGAGGTGATAATGACCAAGACCTCATTGGAATCAAGAAATGACTCTATTTTCCTAGAAGTCAAACTATTATGGACTGATCATCATATGCTAGTGGACCGTGTTGATGATGCAGAATCATCACTAACCTCTCTTCGCCCAACAGTACATGACCTACAAGCCCAAGTGAAATTACTCAGGGATGAGATGGTCACTCTACACTGCCGTGCTAAAGACACTGAGGGCATGTCTTGGCGCAACAACAATAGAGTGCTGGGATTTCCTGAGAAACTTGAAGGCCCTAACGTAGAACTCTTTGTGGAGAACTGGCTTATCTAAAAGGTGCTAACTGGGAAGGTTCAAAACTTTTCTCCATATAAAGAGCACATCAGTTCCCAAGCAGACACCCAGCCCCTGGGGCACAGCCAAGAGCAATCTTTGCCAGAATTCTTAATTTTTGGGATTGCGATCTGGTGCTCCAAATCTTTTGGGCACACGGACCCATGAAATATGAGAGTACTCTGATCACGGCCTACCTAGACTTCCAGGCTGAGGTACAACAACTATGCAGCTCATACTATAAAGTGAAGCAGAAATTCAGAGAACTTAATATCAAATATGCCCTCCTATTCCCGGCAAAGTTGAGAGTCATAGCGGATAGGACCACTCATGTGTTCTCCCTGTTGGAGGATATTTGGACCTGACAACATGCCAAGGGATTGGATCTGCAGATGACTGACACTGCATTCACAAAAGTTTGGTTGATTCCTTGTGGGCACAGCAGGAAGCAAAAGCCTGGTTTCATGCATCAACCTACTCGTGATTAAGTAGCTGATGAACAAGCTAGGGTGATACAAGAAGCTTCACAGCTTGGTGGCAATGCTTTTGCCCCCCTCTCGAAGGACATCCAGTCGGATTCCAACTCGGAGGTAGAGGTATCCAATTTATCAGCAGCGGAGTCCCCCCGGGGACCCATAGTGACTCCTAGGTCAGCCGGGGACCTTAACAGCAGTACTGGACAATAATAGTAGATGTATGCCAACACCAGGACAGTGCACGCTCTGCGGGCGACTAGAATGTAAAAACCCAACACTCTCAAGATAATGTAATTTATGCATTTTGCTGATATGTTATTGTTTAACCTTTTGCATTGCAGATTTAAATCCTGAAGACTCATTCTTAAGGTACTTTTTAATACTGTTTGTTTGCAATGTATTGCTGCAGGCCTTCAGAGTGAGTCAGGGTGCGGTCCCTTTCCAGGGCCTTCTAGAAGCTTTCTCTGCAGCATGCCTGGGTGTGGTTGTGGGCTGGTCCAAGACTCTATAAAAGGGAGCCAGCCCAGCTCCACATTCTCACTATTCAGAGGTCCCGGTGCAGATCAGCAGCAACTCCCTGAGCTCCTGTTCCGGTGGCCTACCTTGACCTTCCAGGCCTCTGCCCTTCATACTACAGTGGTGATCCTTAGTCAGGGCGGTAAGACGGAGGTTGGGCTGGGCCCCCGACCCCGTAATCGAGGTCGCTCAAATTCTTGAGCCTAATTCTTTATGCTAAACAATTTGCTCTTGCGCGTGTGAATGTGCGTTTGGACTTTTCATGGCATTTGCATGCTGGCATTCGAATCGGCAAGACGCACAATTCTTTCCTTGTGCTAAATTCATGATATTCATTGTGCGCTTCCATTCCTTGACAGTTACATGTTGGCGTTTGAATCGGCAAGACGTGCGATTCGTTTCCTAGTGATTTAACCCTTGATGTTCATTGTACGCTACTTTTTCCTTGGCAGTTTCATGGTGGCATTCGAATCGGCAAGACGCGTGATTCTTTCCTTCTGCGTAATTCATGATATTCATTGTGCGCTACCATTTTTTGGCAGTTACATGGTGGCATTCGAATCGGCAAGATGCGCAATTCCTTTCTCGTGTTTAATTCATGATATTCATTGTGCGCTACCATTCCTTGGCAGTTACATGGTGGCATTCGAATCGGCAAGACGTGCGATTCCTTCCTCGTGTTTAATTCATGTTATTCATTGGGCGCTACCATTTTTTGGCAGTTACATGGTGGCACTCGAATCGGCAAGACGCACGGTTCTTTCCTCATGCTTAACTAATGTTACTGTGCGCCACCATTCTAAGTCATTTACTTGGTAGTATTCGAGTTGACAAGTTGCGTGATTTATTCCTTTAATCTACGTTGTGTTATTAATGGTGCACAATCCTTCTATGGTGTTTTAATACTTATATAAAAACCTGAAATGTGCGCAATTCACTTTCCAATGTTTTAAGAGAGCACAAAAAGACCAGAGTTCTAGATGTAATGCTGTGTGTTTCTGATATGTATTCTTAAAATAAGATTCATATGATAGTTCAGAAATTATTCAGATTGTTTCCTAATTCTCATGCTAAAGAAAGTACTTGAATCTGAAAGTTTTATCTAACCTCTCTTGCTTCCCCCACAGGTATTCAGTCATATAAAAGTCTAATAATTTTAAGACTATTCTCAGGTTGTTCGTGTTTTAAGAATGACAATGCTTAGAGTCATAGCATAGTACTGATTTCATGAGATGTAATTTTGATATTGTGTGTTTTAACCTTTTCCTTCATACAGGTCTCCTTCCCAGCTGTTCCCTTCCTAATCCCCTTTTACCCACTTGGACTCTTTTAGACTCTGGGACAAATCTAATCAGAGTATTGGAGCTGTCCTGTGGTGGAAGTGTTGGGAACATGCACAGAGCCCGAGGATCTGGTGACTCTGACAGAATAGTGAGCCCAGAAATTATTATCCTCCTGGTTTGTGTATGTTCTCAGCATGGCCACACTGGACGAGCTAGTCAAGGCTATCACCCAGCTCCAGTCAGAAGTGGTATCATCAAAAGATTTGACAAATAGCCTAACTGAGAGAGTGAGTCAGTAACAGAATAAGGTAGAGAAGAAGGAACAAAGTCCCACAGGTGTGTCTTGGCCAGGTACTTCTTCTCAGACTTCTGGAGGTAATCCGACAAACACTTCCCTCAATGTTCCTTCAGCCATTCTTTTAGCTCCCCCAGAACATTTCTCAGGTGACCCATTGAAAGCGCAATCTTTCCTGGTTCAAGTAGAACTACACTTCACCTGCAGACCACATACTTTTCCCAATGCCCAGTCCAAAGTAGCTTTCTTGTTATCATATCTGTCTAGAGATGCGGCTACCTGGGCTATTCCTCTTGCGCCTAAAGATAGTCCCCTGTTGTACAACTGGAGAAACTTTGTTTGTGAGTTTGAGCGAGTTTTTGATCGTAGAACTGTAACACTGTCAGCAGATCGTGAACTATTAGACTTACGTCAGGGGAATCAGGACTCAGGGCCAGATGTAGGAAGGCTTTTGCTACTCGCAAACGTCAAAAAACGCCATTTGCGAGGCGCAAAACCCTTACGCGATGCAGAATCACATTTTGCAAGTCGGTACCGACTCGCAAAATGTGATTCCGACTCGCAAATAGGAAGGGGTGTTCCCTTCCTATTTGCGACCGCATCGCGATGTAGAGTTGATTTGTGACCGCGAAAGCGGTCGCAAATCAACTCGCAGTTACCATCCACTTGAAGTGGACGGTAACTCATTCGCAAACGGGAAGGGGTCCCCATGGGACCCCTTCCCCTTTGTGAATGCTCACAAAAATATTTTTTCAGAGCAGGCAGTGGTCCTACTCTGAAAAAAACCGAAACAAAAAGGTTTCGGTATTTTTTTCTATTTGCAGCTCGTTTTCCTTTAAGGATAACGGGCTGCAAAGAGAAAAAAAAACTGCTTTATTTAAAAGCAGTCACGGACATGGTGGTCTGCTGTCTCCAGCAGGCCACCATCCCCGTGAGTGCCTAGACTCGCTATGGGGTCGCAAAGACCCACCTCATAAATATTTATGAGGTGGGTCTTTGTGACCCCATAGCGAGTCGCAGAAGGTGTCTGAGACACATTTCTAAATACCAGTTAGCGAGTTGCAATTTGCGAGTCGAAAGGACTCGTAATTTGCAAGTCGCAAATTGGTTTGTACCTACATCTGGCCCTTGGTGTCATATTTAGCCAACTTTAATCGGCTGGTCACTGAGACATCCTGGCCAGAGGAAAAACAAGCTGCCTTGCTTTACAAGGGACTCAAAGAGGAGTTAAAAGATATCTTGGCGCAAATCGACCCGCAACCTACAGACTGTCAAGAATTAATAAAACTTATCTTGAGGCTTGATCATCGTTTAACTGAACGAAAAGGAATGCGTAAAAAAACTGAAAAATACTCCTGGCGTGTTCACGATAACAGAGACTCAAGAACTCCGAAAGAAAGAACGCCTGAACCGATGGAGATTGGAACCATCAGGAAGCCTTTGACAAAAGATGAAAAGGACCTACGCAGAAAAAATGGACAATGTCTCTATTGTGGGCGGAAATGTCATTTAGTCAAAGACTGTTCAATCAAACCAAAGAACAAGCGAAGTCCAGTTCAGAAGGTGGCAGCCAATGCATCAGTCGAGTCGGAAAACGAAAACACCCAAGATGCAGAGAAGGGTTGCTCTTGGGTGTCACCGTGGACCCTTCACAATCTAGACATCTCAAACTGGGAATAAGAGTTCAGGTTAAGAAAAATAACTATTTCAAGAGGGCTCTAGTCGGTTCTGGGGCTACCGGCAACTTTGTTGACACCCAATTGGTTTGTGCATGGGGGATCCCATTTATTGAAAAGAAGACCCCAGAAATTATCCAGGCAGTCAATGGAAAACTCTTGACTGGAGGTCCGGTAACTCTTCATACTGTCCCCTTGTTGGTGATTTGTGAAGATAAAAACAAAGAAAGAAACATAAAGAGAAACGTATCCTTGACGTGATCCATGCTCCCCAGTATGGGAATATCCTTGGCTTGCCATGGTTAACTCATCACAATCCAGAGATTAATTGGGCAGAATGAAAGGTCGTGTTCTCATCTGCACTATGTAAAGAACGATGTCTCCGAAGGACTCAAGAATCGGAAGTTCGCAACTCTTACATTGCCACTGCCGCAGAGAAAGAAGTTCAGTTGCCCAAACAGTATTCATCTTATGAAGATGTATGTGATGGGAAAGAAGCAGAGAACTTACCTCCTCATAGATCTTATAACTGTCAAATTGATCTAGTCCAAGGTGCGTTACTTCCCAACTGTTGTGTGTATGCCCTGCCAGAACATGAAAATCAACATTTACGAAAATACTTAGAGTCCGGTTTCATTTGCCCCTCTAAGTCTCCCACAGCTTCTCCTTTGTTTTTTGTTTTGAAGGCGAATGGAGAACTTCGAACGTGTATCGACTAAGGGGGTTTGAACAAAATCACCATCAAGAACAAATATCCTTTGCCCCTAATTCCGGTCTTACAGGAATAAGTAAAGAAAGCAAAAATCCACACTTTTTGAATACACAGTCATGCCTTTTGGCCTGTGCAATGCTCCAGAAGCATTTCAAGTTTTCTTGAATGACGTTCTTAGAGAGTACCTCGATATATTTGCCATAGTCTACATTGATGACATTCTGATCTACTCAGACAATGAAAATGAAGATGTCCAATATGTCAAGAAAATTCTGGCAGCCCTTCGTAAACACCATTTATATTGCAAACTAACCAAGTGTGAGTTTCATGTTACCACAGTTGAGTTTTTAGGGGTTATCCTTACCCCTCAAGTTATGGTGATGGCAGGAAAAAAAGTAAAAGCCGTATCTGATTGGCCCACCCCAAAGACTGTTCGTGATGTACAATGTTTTCTGGGGCATGCAAATGTTTACCGGATGTTCATAAATAATTTCTCCCAGACAGTGGCTCCAATTACTAAGCTATTAAGAAAGAAAGAAAAATGTGTATGGTCCTCAGAAGCTGATCAAGCCTTTTCAACTTTGAAAGAAGCTTTCTCCACTGCCCCAGTCTTGACCCATCCAGATGTGGATCGACCTTTCATAGTGGAAGCGGATGCTTCAGATGTGGCGATAGGAGCAGTCTTGTCACAACGAAACAAAGACACTGGTCAACTTCATCCTGTAGCTTACATGTCTCGGAAGTTGAAAGAAGCCGAACAGAACCATGTCATTGCTGAAAAAGAGCTTCTGGCGATTTGTGAGGCCTTTAAAGAATGGAGACATCATTTGTTGGGTGCCAAATATACTGTCACAGTATATACTGATCATCGCAATCTTCAATTCATGAGTTCTGCCAGACTTTTAACTCCTCTGCAATTACGCTGGATGCTGTTTTTTGCGGAGTTTGATTTTGTGGTAACCTTCCGGCCTCGTAAAGATAATCGCATAACTGATGCCTTGTCCGCCAAGAGTCTACCACGTTGCTTGCAGTTCAAACCTCCAGAGCTATCATTGCTCTTGACAAGGTCCTATGTATCATAAAAACTGAAGATTTCGTTTAAGACATCTGCAATTCATTCACTGTGGAAAAGTGGCAGACGTGGGCCCAAGAAGATCCCAAAAGGTCAATCAAACCAGGACTACCCTTTCATGACGCTCATTTGTTCTTGCCTACTACCAAACTTCGCAAGATAGTGTTTCATTGGTTGCATGTTATACCTACGGCAGGTCACCCAGGTACTCCTAAAACTCTTGAATTAATTCAACGCTATTTTTGGTGGCCTACCTTAACAAAAGATGTAAAAACAATGGTAAACAACTGCGAAGTCTGTGCTCGCACTAAAACAAGTCATTCAAAACCGAAAGGGTTGCTACACCCACTCCCAACCCCAAGTCGTCCGTGGGAGCACATTTCTTTAGACGTTTTTACTGGTCTGCCGGTGGTTCAACGGCATTCAGTAATTCTGGTGGTAGTAGATAGTCTCACGAAATATGGACATTTCATTGCCTGAAAGAAATTGCCCACGTCTAGTGAACTAGCAACTATCTTACTAAATAGAGTGGTTTGTTATCATGGACTACCAAAAACGATCCTCTCCGATCGGGGTTGCAATTTGCCTCCAACTTCTAGAAGACATGGTGTAAAACACTCCAAGTGACATCTACACTATCTAATGACCACCATCCTCAAACAGATGGTCAAACGGAGAGACTAATTCTGACTTTGAAGCAATACCTACTTGCTTACGCTGAAAAAGCACTTCATTCTTGGACATCAATTCTCTGGTTAGCTGAGTTAGCCTACAACAACTCCTTCCACACTTCTACTGGTGTTACACACTTCTTTGGTTTGTTTGGCTATCATCCTGACACCTTGCCCATCACAATTCCTCAAGAAAGTTCTCTTATTCCAGCTGTGTCAGAAATCATCCAACATTTGCATCAAACCCAGAAATTGATTCAACAGCATTTAGAAAAAGCCAAACAAAAATACAAAAAGCATTATGACAAGAAACATTGTAAGGGACCGCAGTATCAACCAGGTGACAAAGTGTGGCTTTCCACAAAACATTTAGGGGGTCATTCCAGCCTTGGCGGGCGGCGGGAGCCGCCCGCCAAGCGGGAACCGCCAGAAGACCGTACCTTGGTCAAAAGACCGCAGCGGTCATTCTGGGTTTCCCACTGGGCTGGCGGGCGACCGCCAAAAGGCCGCCCGCCAGCCCAGTGGAAAACACCCTTCCACAATGAAGCCGGCACCGAATGGAGCCGGCGGAGTGGAAGGGGTGCGACGGGTGCAGTAGCACCCGTCGCAAATTTCACTGTCTGCAATGCAGACAGTGAAATTCAAAGTGGGGCCCTCTTACGGGGGCCCCACGACACCCCATACCGCCATCCTGTTCCTGGCAGCCAAAACCGCCAGGAACAGGATGGCGGTATGGGGGTCGGAATCCCCATGGCGGCGCAGCAAGCTGCGCCGCCATGGAGGATTCCCATGAGCAGCGGAAAGTCGGCGGTACACCGCCGACCTTTCCGTTTCTGGCCGCGGCTGTACCGCCGCGGTCAGAATGCCCAAAGGAGCACCGTCAGCCTGTTGAAGGTGCTCCCGCGGACCCCGACCCTGGCGGTTTTTACCGCCAGGGTCGGAATGACCCCCTTAGTCTTCAAGAAGAAGCACATGTTCAACCCCAAATTCATAGGTCCTTACAATGTCGTTCAGCAAATTAATCATGTGACCTATAAACTGCAATTGCCAAGATCATTACGGATTCATCCAGTGTTCCAGACTTCCCTCTTAAAAAAGGCAGTCCAAAAGGTCCGCCCTCATCCAGCTCCTGTTCTAGTACAGGGGGAAGAAGAATACGAAGTCAAGAAAGTGTTGGATTCTAAATTGAGAGGGCGTAACCTATGGTACTTAATCTCATGGAAAAGTTATGGCCCTGAAAGTAACTCATGGGTTTCCGCATCTGATATTCATGCTCCACTACTTGTGAGACGCTTTCATCATCTCAATCTAGACAAACCAGGCCCTAGAGCGCGTCTGGGAGAGGGGAGTACTGTCAACACCAGGACAGTGCGCGCTCTACGGGCGACTAGAATGCAAAAACCCAACACTCTCAAGATAATGTAGTTTATGCATTGTGATGATATTTTATTGTTTAACCTTTTGCATTGCAGATTTCAATCCTGAAGACTCATTCTTAAGGTGCTTATAAATAATGTTCATTTGCAATGTATTGCTGCAGGCTTTC
The DNA here is from genome assembly GCF_031143425.1 of Pleurodeles waltl. Classification (NCBI taxonomy): domain Eukaryota; kingdom Metazoa; phylum Chordata; class Amphibia; order Caudata; family Salamandridae; genus Pleurodeles; species Pleurodeles waltl. The sequence goes on along the minus strand of NC_090446.1, from coordinate 923,305,145 downwards.
AGAGTGAGTCAGGGTGTGGTCTCTTTCCAGGCCCTTCTAGAAGCTTTCCCTGCAGCATGCCTGGGTGTGGCTGTGGGCTGGGCCAAGACTCTATAAAAGAGAGCCAGCTCAGCTCCATGTTCTCACTATTCAGAGGTCCCGGTGCAGAGCATCAGGAACTCCCTGAGCTCCTGTTCCGGTGGCCTACCTTGACCTTCCAGGCCTCTACCCTTCATACTACAGTGGTGATCCTTAGTCAGGGCGGTAAGACGGAGGTTGGCTGGGCCCCTGACCCCGTAATCGAGGTCGCTCGAATTCTTGGGCGTGATTCTTTACTCGAAACAATTTGCTCTTGCGCGTGTGAATGTGCGTTTGGACTGTTCATGGCATTTGCAGGCTGGCATTCGAATCGGCAAGACGTGCGATTCTTTCCTTGTGCTAAATTCATGATATTCATTGTGCGCTACCATTCCTTGACAGTTACATGGTGGCCTTTGAATCGGCAAGACGAGCAATTAGTTTCCTGGTGAATTAACCCTTGATTTTCATTGTACACTACCATTTCCTTGTCAGTTTCATGGTGGCATTCGAATCAGCAAGACGCGCAATTCTTTCCTTGTGCGTAATTCATGATATTCATTGTGTGCTACCGTTTCCTTGGCAGTTTCAGGGTGGCATTCAAATCGGCAAGACGCGTGATTCTTTCCTTGTGATTAATTCATGATATTCATTGTACGCTACCATTCATTGGCAGTTTCATGGTGACATTCGAATCGGCAAGACGCGCAACTCGCTTCCTAGTGACTTAACCTTTGATATTCATTGTGCACTACCATTTTTTGCAGTTACATGGTGGCATTCGAATCGGCAAGACGCGTGATTCCTTTCTCGTGTTTAATTCATGATATTCATTGTGTGCTACCATTCCTTGTCAGTTACATGGTGGCATTCAAATCGACAAGACGCGCAATTCCTTCCTCGTGTTTAATTCATGTTATTCATTGTGTGCTACCATTTTTTGGCAGTTACATGGTGGCACTCGAATCGGCAAGACGCGCAATTCTTTCCCTGTGCTTAATTAATGTTACTTACTATGCGCTACCATTCTAAGGCATTTACCTGGTAGTATTCGAGTTGACAAGTTACGTGATTTATTCCTTGAATCTACATTGTGTTATTCATGGTGCAAAATCTTTCTATGGTGTTTTAATACTTATATAAAAACCTGAAATGTGCGCAATTCACTTTCCAATGTTTTGAGAGAGCACAAAAAGACCAGAGTTCTAGATATAATGCTGTGTGTTCCTGATATGTATTCTTAAAATAAGATTCATATGATAGTTCAGAAATTACTCAGATTGTTTTCTGATTCTCATGCTAAAGAAAGTACTTGAATCTGAAAGTTTTATCTAACCTCTCTTGCTTCCCCCACAGGTATTCAGTCATCTAAAAGCCTAGTCATTTTAAGAATATTCTCAGGTTGTTCGTGTTTTAAGAATGACGATGCTTAGAGTCATAGCATAGTACTGATTTCATGAGATGTAATTTTGATGTTGTGTGTTTTAACCTTTTCCTTCATACAGGTCTCCGTCCCAGCTGTTCCCTTCCTAATCCCCTTTTCCCCACTTGGACTCTCTTAGACTCGGTGACAAATCTAATCAGAGTATTGGAGCTGTCTTGTGGTGGAAGCGTTGGGAACGTGCACAGACCCCGAGGATCTGGTGACTCTGACAATGCATTAGGCACAGGGGCAGTGGAGGTTGAATAAAGCAAGTTGCACATAAAATGGTGGGGACAGGTCCACTGCACCACATCCTTGGCATATGCCCTGGGGGGTACTTATATTGATTGACCCGGTGGTGCCCTCTACAATGACCAGGAACCTTATAGAACTGGAAGGGCATTATGTAATTGTTGAGGGACACTTGGATGGCTCCCCCTTACACTTGTACACTTTATACTCTGAATTCTAATCAATCTGCTTTCCTTGACACCCTCTCCCCATCATTATTCACTTAACCTCAAACACCCAGTTTATGGGGGGGCGATTTCAATTGCATAGTGGAAGTTGCCTAAGACTGTTCCTTACCTCTACTACACTCCGCCCCATGCGTTAGGACTTCTCAACACCTTAAAGCTTGGCTGGAGCACCAATATCTGCATGACAAATGGCACACACTTCACCAAACTGACTGGGACCTCTCATAGTTTTTCGCAAGTCAATAATTTGCATACAGGATTAAATTTACTACTCGGCACGGGCACACTACTCACACTTGCCACTCACACCAGATATCTAGCTCACACCCTCTCAAACCACTGCCCCTTGCAGGTAGTGCTGCAATGGGGGAAGACCCATTCCGACCATTCCCACATGGCGACTGCAACCCGAAGCCCTGCAGGATCCCCCTTTGAAGGCCTGTCTCAATGCATAACCCATTACTTCACACAAAATAAGGGCTCTACTCCAACTAGGGTGACAGACCCAGATGTTCATGAAGTGGTTGCAGGAGGACGCTGTATGTCCACCTTGTGAGGGGGTTCACTCTACTCTAAATGGGGAAGTGGAGTCTCTGGAGCGTAACTTGTGTGCCTTAGAGCAGGAGGTGGTTGATTGTCCGGAGAGTGCTTTAAATTTCAGAGACAAGCATAAACGATACAGGGAAGCGGAGACACACCTTAACAGTCATTATTATCGGCTATGTATCTCTAGGGTACACGCAAAGGGTGACAGGGCAGGCAGGCTACTAGCTTGGCTGATTAAAGAAGATACTCCACAAACATTGATAGTGGCCATAAAAAATAGAGACGGTAGAGTACTGAATACACAGATTGAGATCAATAACCAATTTTGTGATTATTACAGTGTACCCTTCAACGGTGTACCTGAGTTCCTCCGCGGCCTGCCATTTGCCCACCTCACTTTTCTTAAACAAGCTGACCTGGATGCCCCAATACAATTGGAAGGGATCAAACTAGCGGTATCACAGATCACCAGAAACAGGGCTCCTGGCTCTGATGGTTTACCAGTCGAGTACTATGCGGCTTTCTCTGCAGCGTTATCCCAACATCTACTGGAGGTGTTCTAGGAGGCTCATTCAGCCACCTGCTTATTGGTCTCAATGTGAGAAGACATAGTAGTAGTATTTCACAAGCAGGGTCGCGAACCACTAGATGTCCGCTAATATACCTTTCCTTACTGAACCTCGACTGTGAAATATTGGGTAAAGTCCTCACCAATAGACTGCTTCCCCTAATCCCCAATCTTATACACCCAGATCAGTTGGGGTTTATACCGGACAAAATACGTTCCTGAACATCAGACACATTGCAGAGTAGCTGTGTCTCTTGACATTGAAAAGGCATTTGACACCCTTGGCTAGAACTACTTGATAAGCACACTGGAATATTTGGGCTTTGGGCCTGGCTTTGTGCGATGGACACACAATTTAATAACCAACCTCTCGGCCCCAGTTAAAACTAGAAGAATGGTATTCCGCACCGATTTGGTGACATTTCCGGACGCGCACACTAAAATGCCTGAGATGGAGACTACATGATGCTGGGTTCTACCATATGGTGTGGGGGTCCCCCCTACTACGAAGGGTCTGGGACATGGTCACAGCACTCACATCCGAACTGGCAGATCACACCTTATCTCACACTCCTGAATCCTTTCTGTTGAGAATCAAACCCAAGACCAAAGGCTCCTAACACATATAGATTTGTTGATCTTGCATTTGTTCTTTTCAAGCAATAGATGGCCATGACATGGAGCACACCGGTGGCACTGGATATGGAACAATGGTTGTGGACCTTGTTGCTGTGGACCCAGGCTGAAGCCAATACCCACACTGCAAAACAAGGGCTTGCTTAGAACTGGGATGGGACACTGGGACATATGAATTCTTAATGTGGAGGCCAAAAATGATAATTACCCATCCTGAATAATGAGAATCGCCCCCCAGACGGCTCAAGTAATGATTCAATAATTTGGTTGCTATCTTGCGACATACATTACCTGACACGGAGTCCTGTTGCTACACCCCATGTTGTGATGTGCGTGGACCGACCTTTGTGGCCACTTCGGACTCTGGGCCTGGGCTCTACTCAACTCAGTTGATGCTTGCCCCTTTAGGAGTCACTATTATTCTCACATTTTCACCCAAACTTCCCACACTAAGACCATTGCTCATGTCTTAAATGTTGGTAAGATTTGCTATATGCCCAGAGCTCAACAATGGCAGATATTATGTATACCCGTAATGTGGTTGGTTAGCACCTTCACAGATATAATGTGATCTAAACCATCTAAGTGCAGCTGCATTGATTTGATGTTCTTTTGCTTGAGTGCGTTGATGTCTGATGTGTTAAAAAAAACTTCTCCAAGCATTTTGAAGAACTGGTCTTCAGAATATTTAACGGCTCGAGCACTACTAGGATTGTGCACTTCTTTAAGGCTGTTGGGTCTGGATTTGTTTCCATCTTCCAGACTGTTTTTGAAGTCATTCCATATGCTATCCATTCACTCTTTTCAAGTGTGTTTGGCAGCTTTCCTGTGACTTTGGCATTGATTGGTGGGATACTGATGCTGCTGTACCTTATACCCAGTGGTTGTGCCTTCTCAGCTAAGTAGAGCAATAGAGCTACTACCACCAGCCCAGCTGTGCCATGATCGCATGGTATAGTTCTTTGGTGCTCCGTTGCTGGAGGAATTGGAGCATGATTGGTCACTGTCCTTCTGATCAGTCCTGTGGTGAGTGCAACCTGCCTTTCATTGCACTTGGTGCCTCTTCGAGTGTCCAACATTAGTGTGTCTTGCTGTTCCGCCAGTGCCTCCAGGGGACAAGGAACTGCTGATGTTCCCAATGAAGGTTCATTCACGGTTGTGCCCAATGAGAGTGAGGCTGATTCGCAAGGCCACTCATGAGCCACCTCCTGTGAACTATTTGGCTCCACCAGCCATAATGGATGATGCTGCCTTTGCGGGTGATCCTGCACTTGAAGTTTCTGTGCACTTCTGTTCCATAGATCTGTCTGCCAATCCAGTCATCGATCTGACGATGTTGAGTCATTCCTGGATGCGCTCCCATTCGATGACTTCAGAGACATTCTTCAAGATCATGACTACTGTTGAATGATTTGACCATTGGCCTTATTCTAAAGGTAAAGGTTCATGTCTAATTGCCTTCTTAATTTTATTTGCATTTTTCCTGCTGTGATTGTCATTGTCAGCATTTGACCTTTTCGTATGTTTTTAGCCTAGATTTAATAAGGTTTTTTGTATGATTTTAGCCCAGAGCATTTTAGCTTGGACTTATGCACCCTCTTTGGAGTATTGGCATCCTTGTTCTGGCAATGGGGAAGGTGTAGTGATTCTATATTAGTTTTTATCGGGAAACAGGAGATTAACTTAGACCCTTGGCTTGCAGGCCTGTGCCCCTGTCACCTAGTGACTTTTAACCTGCTTAGGTTGCTCTTTCTTAGCCCATTTATTTTTTTATTTCTTTTAAGATGGCTGCTATTGTTTACAGTTAGAGAAATGGTTTTTTTGAGTTATCAATGCCAGTTTGTGAAGGCCTCACTATCAGCATCATAATCAAGTGATGTACACATGTTTTCACATCATGTCCCTTTCCCACTTATGTGTGACTGGAACATAATGTACATTTGGTGGGAATTGTCTACATGATTGCCGCCACAAGCCTTCCCCGTTATCGATTTTTTGGGAACATACCTGCGTCAGGGGTCCTACAAGATCTGCATAAATAAATGTCACACAGACAAGGTTATCAGAGGAATTCCTACCAGATGCCATTTATGCCATCTATGCTGCACATCACCTCGCTGCAGAATTCAGCAATTGTGTCACCACAGAGTCTGACCTAGAAACCTCATTCCAAGGTAACGCGGTTTGAGGGATGCTTCTCATGGACATGGTACTGGCAGATTAGGTTTATCACACCTAGGCCCTCATTACAACCCTGGCAGTCGGTGATAAAGCGGCGGTAATACCCGCCAACAGGCTAGCGGTAAAAAAAAATTGAATTATGACCACAGCGGAAACCGCCAACACAGACAGACACTTTAACACTCCGACCGCCACGGCGGTGGCAACAAACACCGTGGCAGTAACTGCCAACAGCCAGGTGGAAGACAATGTACCACCCACAGCATTACAACGCCATCAAAAGCACTGCGGAAACAGTACACTGAAGTGAAACGACTCACCTCTTGAAACTCAAGGAAGAACCACAACACCATGGAGCCCGAGCTGCACATTTTTCCAATGCTGGTGTACCTCCTCATACACCAGTAACACGAACACCAGCGAACACGACCATGGTGAGTACTGCACCTAGCACACAAGGGGGGGTGGAGGAAAAAGAGAGTGACACACACACGCAACACCCCCACCCCCACCCCCACCCTCACCCTCACCCCCAACACCATACACATAAACAGGTGCAACAACATTACATATACACTTCGTAACCCTCAGGAATAATGGAAGGACAAAGGGAATGGATTAAAATGAGTGTAATAGTACAATCTTAGATAAATACGTACATAAATCAATAAACAGTATGTACAATATATACAAAAGGAGGGACAATGCTCACTCCAAAATGTCTGGGGCCCACACGGCCATAACACATAGACCAAGGCCACACTTGACTTCTGCCTCAATACAGAGAGAACACTGCAGGGGCATCAGGTCGAAAAAACACAGGCACCTCAGGGGGACGGGGAATGGGGGCACCTCAGCCAGAAAATGATACAATGTCACTGGCCTGGATGGGTCTCCATGCCCACTGCTTGGTCCTGGGGAGTGCAAGGCCACAGTCTCTCAAGTGGGTGGTTTGCCCACTGCTCGGTCCTGGGAGTGCAAAGCCACAGTCTCTGGAGTGGATGGCTTCTCCACTGGTCCAGTATGTTTCATCCTGCCAAGGAGTGGGTGAGTAGATGCCTACTTCCACTGGTTTTGGAGGGGGCTTTGTACCCAGTGTGCTTCATCCTGGCAAGGAGGGGGTGAGTGGATGCCTTCTTCCACTGGTTCTGGAGAGGGCTTTGTGCCCAGTGTGCTTCATCATGGATGGTGCAAGGTCACAGTTTCTCACCTGGGTGTCACACCTACAGGTGTTGCAGGGTCCAGGATGCACTGCAGCCCATGTAGTCACGACTACACACTGCTCGCCAGCGGTGAATGCTGCTCAGTGGATGGCAGTTGCGCTGCAGGTAGCGGTGCTGTCAGTTGTGGTGGGAGGCTCCAGCCCATCCGCAGCAGCCTCGGACAGCTGCCCACTGGGGCAGTGGTGCTGCTGACGGTGGGGCAGGTGGCGGTGCTGGCGGCAGGGCAGGTGGAGGTGCTGGCTGCTGTGCAGCCAGCAGTGCTGTCAGTGGTAGGAGGAGGCTCCAGCCCTTCCTCTGCAGCCTCAGACGGCTGCCCACTGGAGCTGCTGCTTCTGGCAGTGGTGCTGCTGGCAGCAGGGCAGGTGGTGGGGGGAGGCTCCAGACCCTCCCCTCGGACAGCTGCAGTGCCATGGCTTATGTTGTGTGCCCCTTCCTGTCCTTGGCAGATGGTGGTGCCTTCTTGCTTCTGCCAGCTGGTGTTCCTTTCCTACCATTGCTGGCTGGTGGTGCCTCCTTCCCCTTGCGGGTTGGTGATGCCTCCTTCCCCTTGCTGGGGGGTGTCCCCTTCCCCTTGCTGGGTGGTGTCCCCTTCTTGCCCTTGCTAGGTGGCTGTGCTGACGGGTGCCTCCTTGGAGACTCTCACACCTGCAGTAGCTGCAGAAACTACAGTGGACGTGGACGTGGACTTGGTGGCTGAGGTGCTGGGCTGGGTTCTGGCCACCATGGCCCAAAGTGAAGGACCGGGGAGGGGTAGGGAATAGGTCAATGTTGGTGAGGAAAAGCTTCTAAGGGACACTGGGGTGGGAAGAGGGTGAAGGTTTGGGAGTGGAGGAAGAGGGAGTGGTTGTAGGAGGTGTCTGTCTGCTGTCTTTGGGTGCACGTGCATGGGCTGGATGCTCTTGTGAGTAGGATGGCTGTTGGGTGTCTGAGTGCTTGCGTTTGTGTACTTTGGGAGGAGGGGTCACAGATGCAGTGGGAGAGGGTACATGGGACGTGTGTATGGATGTGGGGGTGGTGACTGCCAGTGAGGGGTGTGTTGTGATAGGTGTGCTGGTGATGGAGGTAGTGTATGAGGATGTAGTGCATGCATGTGTGAGTGGAGATGCTACTGGGAGGGAGGTGTACGAGGAGGAGGGGGACACAGTGGAGGCATTGGAAACTGGTGTGTCTGCATCAGGATGCTGCTTGTGTGAGTGCCTGTGGAATGATGTGTGGTGCTTGTGTTTGCTTGAGCCACTTCTGTGTGTTGATTTGGGTGCATGCAGGTCTGAAGGTGTGCTTTGGATATGCTGGGTTGAGGGGATTGGGACTGGGTAGAGGAAGTTGAAGGGGGGAGGCTGGAGACAGGGACAATGGCTGCCATCAGTGAGTTGGTCAGAGCCTGGAATGCTCTCTGTTGGGCCGCCACACCAGAGTGAATTACCTCCAGGTATGCATTTGTTTGTTGCAAATGCCCTGCCATACCTTGGATGGCATTCAAAATGGTTGACTGCCCAACAGAGAGGGATCTCAGGAGGTCAATAGGCTTCTCACTGAGGGCAGCAGGGCTAACTGGGGCAGGGTCTGAGGTGCCTGGGGAGAAGGAGATGCCCACCCTCCTGGGTGAGCGGGCATGGGAAACACGCTGAGGGGCTGTGGGGCGGGTGGTGCTGGTACAGGGGTGGCGGCTATACCTGTAGTTGGGGTGGCCACAGATGTGTCTGCCATAGCCAGGGAGCCTCCATCGGAGGAGGAGTCACTGTCGGTACTGTCCCCTCCTGCCTTCGTTGTGGTGCTCCCCTCACCCTCTATCCCACTGGTGCCCTCACCGTCGGTGGATTCGGCCTCCATGCCCATGTGGGATGCAGCTCTCTCCGTTGCTAGTGCCTCTGCTCCTCCGCCAGATGATGCCGATGCACACAAGGACAGGGTGACTAAACAAAAAGGGGGGGAAGAGACAGAGGATACACTTGGTCAATGCCAGCAACAACACTACCGTTGGCGTACACAACTCACAGGGAACATCCCTATGCACTAGGCCATGCACTACCAGTTACAATGCTAGTCACCAGGCCATGGGGTACAATGCCTAAAGCCATTAGCTGCACCCCTAAAACCCACAGGACCCTGCCCAGTAGTAGATGCCCACTAACATAATTGGGGTTGGAGTACATCTGAGCTTGCCCATCATGGAACCTGCCCTGCCATGTTCGCCCTGGCATAGGGGCACCCACAGCCCACATCCCCCACCCAGGTAATACCTTAACACATGCAAAGTCATCATTCTGAATCTGTACCCACCCCCTTGTGGCTGCTGTGATGCCTTCAGGCACCCATCCAACTCCAGATAGGCCACTGCCAGGTTGCGGAACATTAGGGTGGTCAGGGTACGACGGGCACCCCTTCCTCATTGGGAGGCCAGCCCCAGCTGGGCCTCCACCATCTTCCTTGCCCAGTGGTGCAGACCCTCCCACCGTTTGCGGCAGTGGGTGCTCTGCCTGTCAAAGGCCCCCAGGGTCCGCACCGCCTTGACGATGGCACGCCAAATACCCTTTTTCTGATGGGCGCTGATGTGCAGAAAAAGATACATAAAAAAAGGTATTCATCATACCGTCCCGACTGTTATACTCATGGCCCACCATATCCCTCCCATTCCTTTACGCACATACATTGACCACCATACATGCAGCACTCTGCCCAGTTCCCCTCAGCCCCCTCCATACAGCACTCCATACATTCATGCCCCACACATCATGCTCACAGTGTACTCACCTGTTTGTCTGGAGGACCATAAAATAAAGGGTACTGGGGTAGGACCCCATCCACCAGTCTCTCCAACTCCTCCGAAGTGAAGGCAGGGGCCCTTTCCCCAGACACTCAAGCCATTGGCGCTTCCAGACACAGGTCACAGCAGCACATGCAGTGTAGGTACTCTCCTGTTGAAGGTCAGGTAGCAAGTGCGTGAACAGATAGAAAATGGTAGTCACGTCCGCAGCGGTGCGTACCGTCACCGCCGGCGTACATCGCCATTGGCTCCTGGAACCCATAGGCCCCAGTGATAACCGATGACCGCCGACCGCAACGACGCACAGCGCCAGTGGAATCGCCTCATTTCCACTTGTCCCTCCTCACAGGTCAGGCAGTCACTATTTCAGGGGGCACAGTCCATGGCATCTAACTGCGTCACAGCAGACACAGGCACATCAACTGACTTACAAGTTCACATACTGTTTCTGTAAAACAAAAATTGCATATTAATCTGAGTATATGTTTGAATATGACCTTCTGCTCCCTGTTTTTCACCCTAGAGTTCAACCGCTGAGGATGAGTAGGAGATGGAGACATCCCCCCATGTACAGACCCCTGGTAGACCTGGTGACAATGGAGGACAGGCACATTATCCTAACCTACACACTTGATGGGTCCACAATCCAAGAACTGTTGCCCAATTGGTGGCAGACCTAATTTCAGCTGTCCGCCACCCCATAGGTATCTCCCCTCTAATGCAGGTCCTGTCAGTGCTGCATTTCCTGGCAGGTGGTTCTTTCCAAGCGACAGTGGCCATGGCATCAGGGATGTCACAACCTATGTTCTCAAACGTGCTGACCAGAGTGTTGTCTGCCCTGCTGAATTACATGCTCAGCTACATTGTTTTCCCGCAGGTGGAGGATTTGGCCACAGTGAAGGCTGACTTCTATGCAATGGGACATATCCCCAACATCATTGGTGCCATTGATGGTATACATATTGCCTTTGTCCCCCCCCCGGAGAAATGAACAGATGTTCAGAAATCGAAAACGCTTTCATTCTCTGAATGTGCAGATGGTGTGTTTGGCAGACCAGTACATCTCCCTTGTCAATGCAAAGTATCCTGGCTCTGTGCATGATGCCTTTATCTTGAGGAATAGCAGCATTCCATATGTGATGTCTCAACTCCTGAGGCACCGGGTGTGGCTAGTAGGTTAACCCATGGCCTCCACCCAGTTGATGTAGGCCACTCACTGTACCCTTTGGCATCTCTATTTTCAGATATCTGTGCCCTACTCTGGCTCCTGGTGTCTTTACTGCTGCCAACTATAGGGCATACCTATGTAAATATAACAGTACATTTGAATTACAATGTTAACAGCTTGTTAAACTAAAACATTTGTCAATCACTCCATACTTGTATTAGTTCCAAAGTGTTGAGTGCTGAGAAGTAAATGGGGATGTGCAATGGGCTGGGTTGATGTTGGGGAACTGTCCAGGATAGAGTCCAGTCTATTGGTATCACAGATGCATAGTCCAAGCGGGCATATGAAGTGGAACAATGTCAGTTAAAGGTGGACAGGGTGAGAGGGTGGGACACAAGGGTGACAATCAGGGGGGTCTTATTTCCTGGCGGGGGTCTGGGCAATGTTTTCTGGCTTCTGCCTGGATCGAGGGACCTTTTGCATGGTGGTTCTCCTTCTGCAGGGGTTGGGGTGCTGATGGCCTGTTGTTCCTGTGGCGGGGCCTTCTGTCCACTAGTGTTGGCGGAGGTGGAGGGCTGTTCTTCGGTGTGGTTAATGTCAGGGGCCCAGTGGTGTGCCACTGCCTCCCTCATGGTGTTGACCATGTCTGTCAGCAGCCCTGCAATGGTGACCAGGGTGGTGTGGATGTCCCTCAGGTCCTCCCTGATCCCCAGGTACTGTCCCTGCTGCAGCCGCTGGGTCTCCTGTAGCTTGGCCAGTATCTGGCCCATGGCCTCCTATTAATGGTGGTATGCTCCCAGGATGTTGGTGAGTGCCTTGTGGAGAGTCAGTTCCCTGGGCCTGTCCCCCCCCATCACATAGCAGTCCTTCCAGCTTCCCTGTTGTCCTGTGCCTCTGTCCCCTGAACCGTGTGCCCACTGCCACTGACCCCAGGTCCCTGATCATCCTGTGTTTGTTGGGTTGCTTGGGGTCTCTGAAGTGGTGGACACACTGCTGACTGACATGTCCTGGGGACTGAGGGATGGGCCTGCTGGGTGGGTGCTGTGCTGGAGTTTACTGAGGGGGGAGGCTCTGTTGTGGTTTGGGAATGTAGATGGGTCACCAACTATCCAGAGGTCCCTGATGGGCCAGGTTGGTCATCCTGATCCAGGCATGCAGAGCTGCTGTCATCACTGTGGTCCTCTTCTGGGGAGGACTGTATGTTGCTGGCACCTCCTCTCCGGTGACGTTGTGTGGGGGTCCTGTGGGGATGTAAATGCAGTGTTATTGTTTCTACGTGTGTCATCTTGTGCATGGATATGTTTTCCTCTATGGTTGTTATTAGCAAGGCACCTTTGGCTTGTGTGAGTTGTGATTTGGTTGGCTTAGTGATTGTCACTAGTGTGCATGCTGTGGTGATGGGTGTCCATGCAGGTCTGTGATGGGGGTCCATGCATTGGTGTTGCATGCAGGGATTGGTACTGGCATGGGTGGGTTGTGATGGTGGGGTATTTGTGAGGTGGTGGAGTGGTCGGGGTGAGGGTAGGGGTAGGAATTTGACTTACAGAGTCCAGTCCTCCTACTACTCCTGCCAGGCCCTCAGGATGCATGATCCTTGCTCCTCCCATGTTGTTAGTTGTGGGGGAGGAGGTGGGGGTCCACCACCAGTTCTCTGAACAGCTATCTGGTGTCTTGCTACCACTGAACGCACCTTCCCTCATAGGTTGTTCCACCTCTTCCTGATGTCATCCCTTGTTCTGGGGTGCAGTCCCACGGCATTGACCCTGTCCACACCTCTCTGCCATAGCTCCATCTTCTTAGCAATGGACGTCTGCTGCACCTGTGATCTGAATAGCTGTGGCTCTACCTGGATGATTTCCTCCACCATGACCCTTAGCTCCTCCTCAGAGAATCTGTGGTGTCTTTGTGGTGCCATGGGTGTAGTGTGGGTTGTGTGTGTGAGGGTGTTTGGGGTGATGTGTTGGGGCGTGTGCTGTGAGGTGCATGGATGGTGTATGGGTGATGGTGTTCTGTGGCTCTGGTTCTGTGGGTGCTCTTGGTGTCTCTCTCTCTCTCTTGTAGTTCTTTTGTAATCGTAAAGGGTTGTGGGTAGTGTGTGTGTTTTATAGTGTTGTGGGTGTGTTGGTGTGGTGTGTGTATGTGTGTCAGCTGTGTGTAGTTTGAATTGTCCAATGGCGTGTTGTTTTGTTAGTGTGTGTGTATTTTGAGCACGGCGGTGTGTACTGCCAATGGTTTACCGCGGTTGAATGACTGCTGCGAGGATTTGTTGGTCAAGATGCTAGGGGCGTATTTCTGTTGGTGTAACGGTGTGGGTTTTTGTACCGCCAGTTTATCACTGACCTTTGGGCTGACAGACTTGTGTATGTGTCTGAATAGTGGCGGATTTCTATGTGTGGGTCATAATACCCGTATCGGTTTACCGCCGTGGTCGCAGTATGTTGGCAGCAGTCAGCATGGCAGTACGCGGCACTTACCTCCAATGTCATAATGAGGGCCCTAGTTCTCATAAGGTTAGGGATTATGTTATCTATGCTAGGAATTTCATGTCTGTTGTAAGATGGTGGGGGTCTTTGTATTCACGACTCTCAGCTTCACAGTAATGCTTCATTTATAGTTCATTAACCTAATCATCTCAGCTCGTGAATTTTCCCTTAGATTGCAGTCTTTATAAAAAACCTATTGAAAACTTTCCTGCATCTCCTTCATTGCCTGTGTGTGACTGAAACATATAGCTAACGTGAGAAAAAGGTAACTTCCGTCTACCATGACTCCCCTGAGATGTTGTAATCTATAGTCGATGCGTAAGGCTGGCAGAAATCACCTTTTACTGTTTGGGTTTTTAGTGTGGTACTGCTTGTGAGTCGGTAAGGTTGGGCTGACAGTTGTGACTTGTTGTAGGAGTGACTCAGTCATTGACATACAAAAGTGTTGTCATCCCTAAACTAGCGGTCTCGCCTAGGAGTGAGAGTCCAACTACATTCTGTCTGTGTATTTTTACATTTTTTAGGTCGAGTGCACAAGCGCTTTGACCTGTTGTAAGTATTGTGGGCTTTTAACCACCCCCATCTCATGCCCATCACTTTCATTCGTTCCTGGGTTTGCCTTTCAAAAATCACTTCATGTCATTGCTAAATGTTTTACGTTTGTCCTTCCTTGAGGCTGTTTTTGCTACGCTTTGCAGACTGCCCTGGTTACATGGATTCTTGCACAATTATCAATATACTTCAGTGTGGGCAAACTATTTTTTTCTTTTGACTCTCTCCTTCATGCTGCATGGCGGCCATGTCGCTCACAGTGGGAACAGGTACAATGGCGTGAACCCGAACATCCGTATTGCAGCTCTCCCCTTAAAAGACTTGAAATTGGTAAATGCTTTAGGTGAAACAGAAATCCTGAAAAAGAAAGCGTCTCTCCCAGCGCATCAGGAGAGCCCAAACTACAATATTAACTGCACTTGGGAAACTCCCCCCATAATGCTTTGCAGGGCATTCATTTAGAAAACAGCCTGTGGTGGCCCTAGGACAATGGACCACTACCAAAACATTCAGCACAACACACTTTTTCTCTATAGGTCATCTCTGGATCCGCACACTATGTTAGTGGGGACCCCAAAATAATAACCCCTCCCACTATTCAGTGTCTTTTTAAGTACTCTTGTGGCTGGAATTTTTGTTTTAGAGCTAGGAATAACTTCTGCTTTAAGAGCCTTGTTTGTGATATCATTGCTATAGACCTGCTACTCCTGAAAATATGTAATGCACTACGCACTCTAGGGGCTAAATTTATGGTTATGCTGCATTATTTATTGGCATTTTCTTTTTGCATGGTTATGTTCGCTAGGGGCTAACTATATAGTTCCATAAACATGTTTCTCATAGATGCTGTTTTCACTGTGGTGCCCTCTATGAGCTGTTACAGTCATATCAACATACTAAAATATTTGTGGCACAGAATCTTTCCCCATAATGCTTTGCAGGGCATTACGTTTATAAAACATTTTTGCTCATAACTCAGCCTGTGGTGGTCCTAGGACAATGGACCACCCCCCTTCAAAACATTGTCCACAATGGGCTATTTCTGTATACATCATCTCTGGGTCCCCACACTATGTTAGTGGGGATTCAAAATAATACCCCTTACTACCATTCAGTATCTTTCTAATTTCTCTCTTGACTGGAGCTTTTGTTTTATGGCTGGGAGAAGTTGTGTTTTATGTACCTTGTTTGTAATATAATTTCAATAGGTCTGTTAGGCTTGGAAACGTGTAGTGCACTATGCTCTCTAGGATCTACATATGTGGTTGCACTGCATTACTTTTTCCCATTCTTTTTTTTCATGTGATTATGCTCTCCAAAGCTCACGGTATTGCTACATAACCATGTTTCTACCAAAAGATATTTTTATGGTGGTGTCCTCTAGGAGCTGTTCTGTGCATTGCAGTCAACATACTTTATATTTGCGGCAGGAAAACTTGTCCCAAAATGCTTTACAGGGCATTACTTTTACAAAACATTTTTGCTCATAACTCAGCCTGTGGTGATCCTAGGACAATGGAACCACTTTCAAAACACTCTTTCTGTCTTCATCATCTCTGGGTCCCCACACTATATTAGTGGGGACCCCAAAATAATAACCCATCCCACAATTCAGTGTATTTTAGGCTTTCACATGGCTAGAGCTTTTGTTTTACAACTGGGAGAAGTTTTGTTTTAAAGGCTGTGTTTGTAATAATATTGCAGTAGGCCTGCTAGCCCTAAAACACCCTGTACTGGTTAAATATATGGTTACACTGCATTACCTTCTCTTGTTTTTTCATGGGGTTAAACCTTCCAGGGGCTAATTAGATGGTTACATGACCATGTTTCTTACAAATTATATTTCTGTTCTGGTGCCCCCTAGGTGCTGTTTTTAACATTATATTTAATGCCAAAAGCTTATTTCTAATAAAGGTTTATATGATGATTGTACTGGTTTTATTAATATCTCCTTATGACATGTTTGGGTATCCCTTCTAGTTAATTTCTCCTCTGTGACTGTCTTGTGTCTTTTTCTTGTGTTAGCCAGCCAGCAACTCTGACGGTGGGGAGGTGAAAGTCATATTCTATTGTAATAAGAATGGCAGATTAAAATTAGGATACTGAGGCCCACATTTATACTTTTTGATGCAAACCTGCACTAACGCAGTTTTGAGTCAAAAAATGGAACGCGGGCTAACACCATTTCTTAGCGCCACAGGAGCGTAAAAATGTATACTTTGACGCATGGTGGCGCTAAGAACTGCGTCGTAAAGCAAAATTATGTTAACACAGGAAAATTTACTCTAATCTGGTTTGCAATGCGGAAAATGTCGCAAACCGGATATGTGCCATTTTCCACCGTAATAGCATCAAAAAGCGATGCAAACGCAGCAAACAGTGCTAAGGAGCCCCAAAATGGATCCCAGAAACCAGGAGAGACCCCAGGGAGACCTCAATCTACCTAGAACTAGCCAGGAGGATACAGACAAGACCCAGGGGAGAGACAAGAAGAAAAGGAAGTGTCATTTCAGTGCAGAGGAGCATGAAGTACTGGTCAGAGAGGTGACCGAGCACCATCATCAGCTTTTCATCACCTCTAAATTGCCAATTGGGAGGAGAGAGGCAATTTGGCAACAAAGTGTTGACAAGATAAACAGTGTGGCAGAGGTCAGGAGAACTGTCACTGAGTGCAAGAAACAATGGCATGACTGCAAGCGCAGTACAAAGGAGAAAATGGCAAGTAACAGGAAGGCAGCACTGCAGACTGGAGGTGGGAGTCCTGCACTGCAGGAGGTCCTGGACAAGATGGAGGAGATGGTTGCAGCCATCATCCCGGAGGAGATCGTCACATGAATTGAAGGACAGGACAGCGCAGACTACCAGGAGACAACACATATGCAGGGTAAGTTGCATGGGGGACCAAAATGCCTAAATGTCAAGTGCTAGAAGGGGGAGGTACATACCTACTATACACTGCATGTCAGCCATGGAAATCAAGCAGTGGAAAGGGCAAAGGGGCACGGCACAGGTGCATGGGCTGTGCAGGGGCATCCAGGGGCACAGCACAACACAACACCAACAACCTTTGCATGGGGGTACACCGCCATGTCAAGGCTGCTGGAAAGGCAAAGCCAGTCAAGGATGGTAGGCTAGAATGTAAAACTGGGCTGCTGTCACAGGATAGCTGCTATTGTCAGAATGTGAAGTAGGGGGTAATGCTCAGTCTCAGGCCATCACCATCACCTGGCATTTACCATTGACAACATTTGACACTACTACCTGTGCTGTGTGTGCTGGTAATTTACGAAATGGCAGTTAAGTGCCCATGGCACAAACAAACTCAAAATGAGGGTTCAGAATGACTAAGTGATCAATCTCCTTCAATTCCTATCCAAGTGTGCAACTCCTCATGAGTGTGCTCATGTCCATATGCTCAATAAACATCAGGCACTGTCACTTACATGATGAAGTACACAGCAGTAATGTCATACCCATGCTGCCTATTCCAGGGTCTCCCCTGTGCCTGTGCTACAATAGCTGCAATGCCACCTTGCAACATCTCAACTGTCATACTGCTAAGACAACAGCATTGAGGAGGAGGACATTTGTGTGTAGCTAGGTGAACACACCCGCACAGTCATAAGAGGAAATGCAACTCTGCCAGGCCCATCACCGCAATGTAGTGTAGCACACATATGCAAACATCAACATGACACACTACCAATGCTGACACCTGTATCATGTCATGCCAATGCAATACATGGTATGTGCTAGGTCTCAGCAACGTATAGGTGTATGCGAAATATCATAGACTGGGTCAGGGCCATATTGTTATGTGTGGTGCAGTGGCATCAGAACACCAACAGGCATTGCAAGACCTCACCATGCTAATGGTAGCAGGTGGAGGGTTGAGCAGGGCAAGAAGGTGGCAAGACACAATTTGGACAGAACCTACACCTAGAGGATGTGACTCACACAATTTCCAAAACTGCCCATACTACATGTGACATGCAGGTGGGGCATAGGCCTGTGAAAAAGTAAATATAAATGACAGGAACAATCAACGGGAACCCAGATTACAACATTCCACTAATAGGAAGTCAATGACGTCACATTACAACTGCCACAACAAAGACACACTAATTGTACAATATCTCATTGCAGAGAACGATGGCTCTCCTCTGGATCTGCCTGTCCTAAACTACCTTGATGAGATGGATGACGAGTTGCCAACCATTAGCCAGGAACCATCCAGATCCCACCTCCAGTCACAAGGTGGAACACAGATGTAGCAGACATCCCAGAGGAACCACCCCAATAGTACGACCTGACAGGTCAAACACAGCTGAGAACTCTGATGACACTGGGACCACCTTTGAGAGGACAGTTGTGGGAGTACAGCGGGAGCTGGCCAAGGAGGTGCGGCGTGTGGGTGGGGATGCAAAATATGTCAGCCAGCCTTGAGGGGATGCACATGTGCATGGTGACATCCGCAGAAATGTCAGCATCCATGCAAGTCCAACAATCACTACAGCAAGGACTACAACAGAATGTGAGGGACTTCATCATACAGAAAGTATTTTAACAAACTATTTCATTACTACAATAGATTCTTGGAAGTGGTCAGTGGTCCCTTGCACAACTTCATGCTCAGAAATAGTTTGTGGCCATGCATTCATAAAGAGAAGGGATCCCATGCTGACCCTTTCCCTTTTGAAAATGGGTTGGCATCAATTTGAAACAGATGGTAACTGCAATAGTTCAGTCCCGGGAATTGTGCCCAAGAAAAAAATGTAATAGGCTCCTGCGCCTCAATGATACGATTTGAATGCCTAATCCTAAATGCCACTAGAAGACCCTGTTTTATGATTGTACAATCTGATAGCAGAGTGGTCAATTTGGGTTTGTCGATTTGAATGAATATTTGTCCTGACGTAAAGACAAAAATTCAGTGAACTTATATATTAGTGAAGGAAAAGCTTGGTACATATGGCCCTGAATATTGTTCGGACATGGCTCAACAAAACTATGGACTGCATTGTTACCATGTATTACCATGTGTAATACATCACATTACTGGTACACTTACAGTTTGTCCAACTTGCATTCCACATGGCCACAAACATTGCATGCAGCATTTCACGAATGGCACCTTTGACCAGCACAGCCGTCGTGCCTCCATGTGATACCCCTGTATCACACGGCCCCCAGCCTCCAACATCATGCGAAGGAAGTGACACACCAGCCACACAAATGCCCCAAGCTCCTCCTCACACATGCACCCAAGCATTGCCCTTCCTGACATTTTACAAAACACAATGTTTGACAGTAAATAGGGAAAAAAAGGAAAAGGAAGTAGAAAAAAAGGAAACTTTCAAAACCCAATTGAAGACCCAAACTACCCCAACTAATCCTACGCACAAACAGACCCCCAACAGTACAAATACAATTCTGAAAACAATAAAAGACACAAAAACACTTATACATGTACAAAATACAGTTAGTGAACACAAAAAGACAAAAACCAGACCACACAGGAGACAAAATCCAAAATCCACAGAAGAGCAAGACCAACACACAGCCACACATTCTAGTAAAATCAGACTGCAAAGTGAAAGTACACCCACTGTACAGGATATCCTATTACATCACTTCCTGTCCCATTTGCTCCCCCGTTTTCTGTCTTGCGTGTAATTTTTTGACGCTTATGTAGTTTGCGTCAAAAGTTTTGGCGCATAGGCGTCAAAATCCCATGCATTCATGGAACAGTACTTTTTCAATGGATAGCGGAATGCCTGGGGTGCGCTGGTGGAATTAACGCTAGGGACCCATTGATGTATGTTGAGCGTTTGAGTCATTTTTTGACACATTTGCGTCAAAATTTCTGACTCAAACTGTGTTTGCGTCATTTTTCATATTTTAACATGCATGCAGTCTAAAACTAGACAAAGATAGGATGGTAATGATGGTATGACCTGCAGTGTGTGTTCTAGTGTTTGGCCACATGTGGTAGACCATGCTACTGCGGCCCACATTACTAATCGTTGTGCAGGATTTGCTTTTTTAAATGATGCAACAGTAGAGCAAACTTTGGAAATTAGAATGAAATTTTAATGGCTGGCGCTGCGCGTCGCGAGTGAGCGACCTCTGACCTGCCTTAGGTCTAGAGCTCGCCCCCCACGTCCGCAGCACCAACCTGCTGTCTCCTGTCTCTGACCCCGCCCACGCTACTGCTAGCGTGTTCGAGGCCCTCCTCCACCCGCAGGCATCCTCCTGCGCCTCATCCCTGGTGTCTAGTGGGCTCTAGTAAGCTTCACTTGACCCGTGTGCCGCTTTCCGCCGTCCTGAAAGTGTTTTTCCATATCTTCAGCGCCTTGCCTCCTTTTGCTTCTGTCCCCGTCATGCCCCTTCTGATTGTGCCACTTTTCGCCGTCCTGTAAGTGCTTTCTATTGTTTTTCAAGCGCCTTGCCTCCTGCGCGTCTGCCCCCGTTGTGCCCCTCTGATTGCTGTGCCTCGATTGTATTTTGTGCCATTAGTGTATTTCTGTGACTGTTTTTCATATTTGTGCCTGACTTTTTTGTGCCTTGTTTTCTTGTTTTCGCCCCTTGGGCGCTCCCCCTTGCAGTTCTCTCCCTGCCACTGCCTCCCTGCGGCCCGCACCCCTAGCGCCCCCATTCGCCGCTCCATCCCGCCTTCCAGCTGCTCCCCCCTCCCTTCTTAATGGCTGGCGCTGCGCGTCGCGAGTGAGCGACCTCTGACCTGCCTTAGGTCTAGAGCTCGCCCCCCACGTCCGCAGCACCAACCTGCTGTCTCCTGCCTCTGACCCCCACCCACGCTGCTGCTAGCGTGTTCGAGGCCCTCCTCCACCCGCAGGCATCCTCTTGCGCCTCATCCCTGGTGTCTAGTAGGCTCTAGTAAGCTTCACTTGACCCGTATGCCGCTTTCCGCCGTCCTGTAAGTGTTTTTCCATATCTTCAGCGCCTTGCCTCCTTGCGCTTCTGCCCCCGTCGTGCCCCTTCTGATTGTGCCACTTTTCGCCGTCCTGTAAGTGCTTTCTATTGTTTTTCAAGCGCCTTGCCTCCTGCGCGTCTGCCCCCGTTGTGCCCCTCTGACTGCTGTGCCCCGATTGTATTTTGTGCCATTAGTGTATTTCTGTGACTGTTTTTCATATTTGTACCCGACTTTTTTGTGCCTTGTTTTCTTGTTTTTGCCCTTTGGGCGCTCCCCCTTGCAGTTCTCTCCCTGCCGCTGCCTCCCTGCGGCCCGCCCCCCTCGCGCCCCCATTCGGCGCTCCCTCCCGCCTCCCAGCTGCTCCTCCCTCCCCCCTCCCTTCTTAATGGCTGGCGCTGCGCGGCGGTAGTCAGCGACCTCTGACCTGCCTTAGGTCTAGAGCTCGCCCCCCACGTCCGCAGCACCAACCTGCTGTCTCCTGCCTCTGACCCCCGCCCATGCTGCTGCTAGCGTGTTCGAGGCCCTCCTCCACCCGCAGGCATCCTCCTGCGCCTCATCCCTGGTGTCTAGTGGGCTCTAGTAAGCTTCACTTGACCTGTGTGCCGCTTTCCGCCGTCCTGTAAGTGTTTTTCCATATCTTCAGCGCCTTGCCTCCTTGCGCTTCTGCCCCCGTCGTGCCCCTTCTGGTTGTGCCACTTTTCGCCGTCCTGTAAGTGCTTTCTATTGTTTTTCAAGCGCCTTGCCTCCTGCGCGTCTGCCCCCGTTGTGCCCCTCTGATTGCTGTGCCCGGATTGTATTTTGTGCCATTAGTGTATTTCTGTGACTGTTTTTCATATTTGTGCCCTACTTTTTTGTGCTGTGTTTTCTTGTTTTCGCCCCTTGGGCGCTCCCCCTTGCAGTTCTCTCCCTGCCGCTGCCTCCCTGCGGCCCGACCCCCTCGCGCCCCCATTCGCCGCTCCCGCCCGCCTCCCGCCTCCCAGCTGCTCCTCCCTACCCCCTACCCCCTCCCTTCTTAATGGCTGGGGCTGCGCGTCACGAGTGAGCGACCTCTGACCTGCCTTAGGTCTAGAGCTCGCCCCCCACATCTGCAGCACCAACCTGCTGTCTCCTGCCTCTGACCCCCGCCCAAGCTGCTGCTAGCGTGTTCGAGGCCCTCCTCCACCCGCAGGCATCCTCCTGCGCCTCATCCCTGGTGTCTAGTGGGCTCTAATAAGCTTCACTTGACCCGTGTGGCGCTTTCCGCCGTCCTGTAAGTGTTTTTCCATATCTTCAGCGCCTTGCCTCCTTGCGCTTCTGCCCCCGTCGTGCCCCTTCTGATTGTGCCACTTTTCGCAGTCCTGTAAGTGCTTTCTATTGTTTTTTAAGCGCCTTGCCTCCTGCGCGTCTCCCCCCGTTGTGCCCCTCTGATTGCTGTGCCCCGATTGTATTTTGTGCCATTAGTGTATCTCTGTGACTGTTTTTCATATTTGTGCCTGACTTTTTCGTGCCTTGTTTTCTTGTTTTCGCCCCTTGGGCGCTCCCCCTTGCAGTTCTCTCCCTGCCGCTGCCTCCCTGCGGCCCCGCCCCCCTCGTGCCCCCATTCGCCGCTCCCTCCCACCTCCCAGCTGCTCCTCCCTCCCCCCTCCCTTCTTAATGGCTGGCGCTGCGCGTCGCGAGTGAGCGACCTCTGACCTGCCTTAGGTCTAGAGCTCGCCCCCCACGTCCGCAGCACCAACCTGCTGTCTCCTGCCTCTGACCCCCACCCACGCTGCTGCTAGCGTGTTCGAGGCCCTCCTCCACCCGCAGGCATCCTCTTGCGCCTCATCCCTGGTGTCTAGTGGGCTCTAGTAAGCTTCACTTGACCCGTATGCCGCTTTCCACCGTCCTGTAAGTGTTTTTCCATATCTTCAGCGCCTTGCCTCCTTGCGCTTCTGCCCCCGTCGTGCCCCTTCTGATTGTGCCACTTTTCGCCGTCCTGTAAGTGCTTTCTATTGTTTTTCAAGCGCCTTGCCTCCTGCGCGTCTGCCCCCGTTGTGCCCCTCTGATTGCTGTGCCCCGATTGTATTTTGTGCCATTAGTGTATTTCTGTGACTGTTTTTCATATTTGTGCCCGACTTTTTGTGCCTTGTTTTCTTGTTTTCGCCCCTTGGGCGCTCCCCCTTGCAGTTCTCTCCCTGCCGCTGCCTCCCTGCGGCCCCGCCCCCTTCGCGCCCCCATTCGCCACTCCCTCCCGCCTCCCAGCTGCTCCTCCCTCCCCCCTCCCCCCTACCTTCTTAATGGCAAGCCCGTCTGCGCCCGTCCGCGCCTGGACCGTGCCCAGCGCCACCCCCCCTGGCCCTCGCGCCCCCGCACCCCATGCCTTCGTTACTCGGCCAGCGAACTCCTCGCCCTCAACCCTGGCCCCTCCACAGAGTGCTTCCAGGCCAGCCCGAAGCACACCAAAGGACGTTTTTCCTGCCGCACCTGCAACTTCACCTGCAACAGAACAACGAAGCCAGCAACAACCAACACTAACCATCTGCACTGCATCCTCCTCAACACACGCTCCGCACAAAAGCACGCCATCGAACTCTGGGACCTGCTCGACAGCAACGCCCCAGACGTAGCCTTCCTGACTGAAATCTGGTGGAACGACTCCTCGGCCCCTGACATTGCCATCGCCATCCCTGATGGCTACAAGATCACCAGAAGAGATCGCACCAACGGAATCGGCGGAGGAATAGCCATCGCCCACAAAGCTACCCTCAAGATCCATACCCACACGGACGACACACTCAAAACAGCTGAACACCTCCTCTTCCAGATTCACACGGACCCCAACACTACCCTCAGAGAAACCCTCATATACCGTCCTCCAGGACCAAGAGCCCTCTTCAGCGACACCGTGTCCGACCTCGCAAGCACCCACGCCCTCGCCTCTTCAGACTACATCCTCCTGGGAGACCTAAACTTCCACCTGGAGAACAACAATGACATCAACACCGCATCACTGACCACCAACCTCTCCAACCTCGGACTCCGTCAACTGGTCAACACTCCCACCCACATCGCCGGCCACACCCTTGACCCACTCTTCACTTCAAGCAACCACATCTCTTTCAGCCACACCTCCGTACTCCACTGGACCGACCATCACTGCGTCCATTTCTCCTGCAAGAAAAACACCGAACACCACCGCACCCCTCTTCCGCCTCACCGCCGCTGGGGAAAAGTCACCGAAGACCAACTCACCAACACCCTCGCCAAAAACCCACCACCAGACCCCACCGACCCGGATTCCGCAGCCATCAACCTCCAACAATGGATCCTCAACTGCGCCAACATCCTAGCCCCACTCAAGAGACCCACCGCCAACCAAGAAAAGAAAAAAACAGCCTGGTTCACAGACGAACTAACCACCTCCAAACTCACCTGCCAGAAACTCAAGAAAAAATGGATCCTCGAGCGCACACCCGAGAACCTTGCTACCCTCAAGGAAGCCAACCGGAAACACCACCAACTGATCCGACTCGCCAAGCGCTCCCACTTCACAGAACGCCTCAACAACAACGCTCACGACTGCAAGGAACTCTTCAGCATCGTGAAGGAACTCTCCAACCCCAACGCCAACGTCAACGACATCCCTCCATCCCATAAACTCTGCGACGATCTCTCCACCTTCTTCTACCATAAAATCGCAGCCATCCACGACAGCTTCAACTCCCCACCTCCGCCAGACCCCACCCCCAACAACTCCTCCCACGCCGACCACATCACCACCTGGACCCAAGTAGACGACGCCGAAACCCTAAAAACCATGAACTCCATCCACTCAGGATCTCCCTCTGACCCCTGCCCACATCACGTTTTCAACAAAGCCGACGTCGCCATCGCCCCCATACTCCGCAAGATCATCAACCTTTCCTTCAACACCGCTACCTTCCCGGACAGCTGGAAGCACGCAGAAATCCAACCTCTCCTCAAGAAACCTAAGGCTGACCTCAACGACCTCAAAAACGTCCGACCAATCTCCCTCCTTCCTTTTCCAGCGAAAGTCATCGAGAAGATCGTCAACACACAGCTCGCCCACTACCTAGAAGACAACTCCATCCTGGACCCCTCCCAATCTGGGTTCAGACGAAACCACAGCACAGAGACTGCACTCCTCGCCGCCACAGATGACATCAGACTACAAATGGACAACGGCGAAACCTCAGCCCTGATCCGCTTAGACCTATCAGCCGGTACAGTCTGCCAACGCACCCTACTAACCCGTCTACACGAAGCCGGCATCCAAGAAAAAGCCCTCAACTGGATCTCCTCCTTTCTCTCCGACAGAACCCAGAGGGTCCGACTCTCACCCTTCCGCTCCAAAGCCACCAACCTCATCTGTGGCATACCCCAAGGCTCCTCACTAAGCCTGACGCTATTCAACGTCTACATGGCCCCCCTCGCACAACTGGCCTGCCAGCACAACCTCAGCATCATCTCCTACGCCGACGACACCCAGCTCGTCCTCTCCCTGACCAAAGATCCTCTCACCGCCAAAGCCAACCTTCACGAGGGACTGAAATCCATCGCCGAATGGATGAGCAACAGCCGCCTAAAACTTAACTCCGACAAGATGGAAGTCCTCATCCTCGGACGCACCCCCTCGGCCTGGAACGACTCGTGGTGGCCCTCCGCCCTAGGCCCTCCTCCCACCCCAGCCAACCACGCACGAAATCTCGGCTTCATCCTCGACTCCGCCCTCACCATGTCCAAACAGGTCAACACAGTCTCATCATCCTGTTTCAACACCCTCCGTATGCTCCGCAGGATCTTCAAGTGGATTCCAACAGGAACCAGAAAGACGGTAACCCAAGCCGTCAGTAGCAGACTCGACTACGGCAATGCACTCTACACAGGCATCCCAACAAAAGACATCAAACGACTTCAACGCATCCAGAACGCATCCTCCCGCCTGATCCTCGACATACCCCGCCGATGTCACATCTCCCCTCACCTGAAGGATCTCCACTGGCTCCCCGTGGACAAGAGGATCACCTTTAAACTCCTCACCCACGCACACAAGGCTCTACACGACACCGGACCCACCTATCTGAACACCAGTCTCAACTTCTACGTTCCCTCACGTCAACTACGCTCTGCCAACCTTGCCCTCGCCATCGTCCCCCGAATCCAGCGCAAGACCTCTGGCGGCAGATCCTTCACCTACCTCGCCGCCAAGACCTGGAACGCACTCCCGACCTCAGTACGCCAGACCCAGGACCTCCTCACCTTCAGGAGACTCCTCAAGACATGGCTCTTCGAACAATAGCAGCACCGCCCCACCCACCCCCCCCCAGCGCCTCGAAACCCTAACGGGTACATAGCGCGCTTTATAAATTATTGATTGATTGATTGATTGATAAGTTTGCACATATGTTGCGCCAATAGAGGACAGCAAGGCTACGCTACACAAATATTGATCAATGCCTGTGTGTTTTGTGTGTGAATTGACTGTTAAAACTATTTGTGTGCTTCTGTTGGATCAGCATGCAATACATTATGCGTGATGTTCATGTATGAATGTGTTTCAAATGGGTATCAACATCAGATGCCAATCAATGAGGTACAACAGTCATGATATGTGTCTGTAATATGTGTTGACACTTTTGCAGTGTGTAATTGTTTGACTTTGGGGACAATACATTTCCAACGACAAACAATACACAGGGAAGATCGAGGATGGCTGATGAGGGCTATGTCGGATATGTTACCCCTCACATGTCATTAATTGTTGGCTACCACTTCATGGTCACTTATGTGTATACTGCCCATGAGTCAGGCATTTGAACATGTTTGGTAGGTACAGTGTTTGCAAAACAGAGCCTCAATTCCAATCCTAAAATGGTTATGTACACCACAGTTTGACTAATGTAAATTACCTATGTTCCTCCTGTGGCTGTGGTGGATAAGCAGTCCAGGCTGCATGTGTTCACATATTTTCAGAGGTTCATTGCACAAAAGTGATGTTTGTTGTATAATCATACTTATCAAATGTGATGTGGCATCAGTAGTCAGATTTGTTTTTGTGACATGCTCCCTGAGGTAATATTCTGATTCCTAAAGAACATGTGATGCATAACTAATTACCCAGAGCAGGATTGAGGGATAAAGTGAGGTGTTTAATTCCATATCGTAACAATGTGTTGATAGTGAATATTGTTGAAAAAAGTTTAAACAACTATCTGTTGTCTGTGACTCATTCCTGCAGCTGTGTTTGGATGTTCCCCCTCATTTTCCCAGGCAGCATCCACCTCCTTCTCCTCTTCTGGCAGTTATTGTTCAGGTTCATATAGGGGGATGTTCCTCTTAACACAAATGTTGTGCAGGATGGCACAGGTCAAAATGATCATGCAGACCATTTCTGGGGCATATAGGAGGCTGCCTCCAGTGATGTCAAGGCACCTGAATGCCAAAAGTCCGTTCAACAATGGTGCGTGTCCTCCGATGTGCATCATTATAGGCACGCTCTGCTGCTGTGCTTGGGTTGGCGAATGGGGTCATGATCCATAGCTGGATCCCGTAACCCTGATCAGCTGAAAGAGAAAATAGGAGCACGTTTTTTGTTGTTGCTTGCATCAGGAATGTCATGTAGCATGGCAGTTGATATCTTGTGTTGTCTATGACTCATGTGTGTTTGTGGTATTGTGTGGGATCCTGGGCTTCTGTGAAGTTCTTTCTGCATTGGGTTGTTTGACTTGAAAAACTTGTGTTTGGCTAATTGACCTGATATCTCTGGTTTATTTTCAAACGTGCAGTTCAGTGTGTTTCTCCCATGTGTTATGTAGTGAGCAAGATGTTTAAGTGTGCGTTGACTGGAGGGGACATGATACTTCCACACACAATAGATTCCACTATGGTGGGGTGGTAAAATGGTTGCACTACATGGCCTGGACATTACATCCACTTAGAGATATGTCATTGCAGATGAAATGCAACAGTGAGGCCCTTTGATTAGGCTGGGTGACAATTCACAACAGATAAGTTGGTAGTACTGAGGTGTTCAGTATTGACAATGCACAATTGTCCCATGTGTGACTAGGTTCTACACAAACCTTTGTTGTTCCCTCTGCCAGTGGCTCGTGTGCAACTGTGCACCTATACTACTGAACTACTGAGCTGGCTAACTGGATTGTGGAGGTGGATGTCTGTGTGCAGAAAGGGCCATCTCCCTGTATATCTGTTATGTAGATGGAATATTGTCCCTTTCAGTATGTGCGGCAGTGTGCACTTTGCATTAGTGTCACATCAACATGTGTTCATAGCACAGTCCACTTCCTTATTGCTAGTGGCAACGTCACCCCAGGAGTGATGTGAAACGTTGGTACTGCCTCAGTATTTCCATGTCAACTACATGTGTCAGCGTCATCATGCTATGTGTCTCATGGTGTTTGACCTTCAGCAACACACATTGCACACCCCTTACACAGTACATATTGGGCCAGATGTATCATGAAATGGCCTTGCGAATCGCAAATAGTGATTTTTAAGAAATTGCTATTTCCGAGTCGCAATAGGCCATGTATCATAACTGCGAATCGGAATTAGCAATTTCTTAAAAATCGCTATTTGTGATTTGCGAGGCCCAAATACCGAATCGCAATTTGCATTTTTGCGAATTGAGATTTGGCAATCGAAAATCTCAAATTGTGAGAACGCACACCTGGAGGAGCCTGATGACATCACAAACAGGAAGTGAGTCATCCCAGGTAGTTTGCAGGTTTAGCCAAATCAGCACTCAGAGAGAGTCAGCCCAGCCACACTGAGCAAGTCTCTGAAGAAGGCAGCACAGTAGAACAAACATGGACACCTCTGCCCAGGGAAATGAGAAGGGAGAAAGAAAGTGCAAGCTGAAGTTTAGTGAGCAAGAGCTGGAGGTGCTCACAGAGGAGGTGGTCAGGAGCCATGACCGTTTGTTCAGCAAAAGCTCACTCCAGGTGCCTGAGAGTGAAAAACGCAGACTCTGGGCAGATATCCAGAGAAAGATCTGCGCTGTTGGAGTGTGCAGCGCTCTGTTGAAGAAATCAAGAAGCGGTGGTACGACCTGCGGTCCTGTGCCAAGGAGAGGGTGGCAAGATGACTGTAGGAGGCCAGGAGCACAGGAGGCGGACCACCCACAGAGACACCCTCCACCCTGATAGAAGACCTAGTGGAGTTTACACTCCTCCCAGAAGCAGTCAGTGGGGTCACTGACATTGACACATCCGGTACACCAAGTACAAGTAAAGGTAACTCCCTTAGGAATAAGGAATTAGCAAGTAATTTAAAACATTGTGAGAAGTAGTCCATTCCACATCTTAGAAGCAGCACAACAATGCATTATAGGAGTGGTAGTCCACAACCCAGAGCTGAAAGTAGCACATACAAAGTAATAGGCAGAGCGACACACAGAAGAACACCCACAACATAGTGAAGAGAAATAACTGTACCTTTATTACCAGTGTGTGACCTTTATTGTAACATACGTAAATGACATGCTGCATATTGTCGTTGCAGGAAGGCCAGGCCCAGCAGCTACAGCATGTGCCATTGCAGGGGAGACAGACACCCATCCTGCTTCAGACTCCAATACAAGTGAGTCACAGAACATTGCGCCACTCCGACGCAGGCCTAGGGCACTGCCACTGCCAGAACTGAGTCAGGACTCTGATGAGCAGCAAGAAGACTCACAAACACCGTCCCCAACTGGCAGATGCACTCAGATGCAGGAGCCCCATTCACAGCAGAGCACAGCACCCCGCAGGATGCCTACATTTGCGGGCACACAGGCTTTTGAGGCAGGTGAGGGAACATCGTTATTTGGTGGCCTGGAATCGGCTATGTTAAAGCAGCAGCGCCTGCAAAATAAAAAAATCACGGCATTACAAAGGCAGATGCAGCAACATAATGCAAACATGGGGTGCCTGCATCACCAGCTGGAGTGTCTAAATGCCAAAATCGAACAGCTGCATGAGGGATAGGTCCAAGCATCGCAGGATACGAGGGAGCTGACTACTGCTGTGAGGGAACTGTGTCAGGATCTGCGCCACAACAGGGTAAGCCACCACAGGCAGGAGCGACGCTTCATGAGCATGTTTGGAGGTTTCTGTCACTCTGTGACTAGGCTGGCAAATTCTACATCCCTTATATCATGTCGTGCTGTAGCCGCACAGGTTGAGGTAGCACACAGCAGCAGGGATGTGGCCCAAGGACTGGTACAGATCACGAATGTGATAGACAATATAATGGGTAACCGGTCAGCCACACCTAGTGAACTTGGACTGGGGGACACAGTGTCAAAGCCCAGCTCACCTGAGTTCTTGTTCAGTTCTGATGGAGGTTGAAGACAATCCGACCCCACCCTGAAACTGCTTGTTCCAGCACACTAGTTTTTAAAACAGTGCACTAAGAACAGAAGCTCAAGGGAAGGGGGGAAGTGGATAAAATAAAAAAAAGAGAGACAACACCGTTCTTGCGTTTCCACTGTTGAAGTGCTGCACAAATCTGCGGCCCTTTCTGACTTCTGTAGAAACTGGTGCCTAATGAAACATAAACAAAGAACAGATAAGTGCAACCTATTCCTAAATGGGTTCCTGACTATCCCTTTATTTATTGGAAATTCTCTTCTAAAAGTACCTCTTGGATCCTGGTCTCTAGTTTCCAGGTTTGGAATGTGTTACTGCTCTGGGATATGTTTTCTATTACTGTTAAGCTTCTAAAAAATTAAACAAATACCGTTATCAGAATTACCAATATCAAACATTCATCATAATATAACTAAAGCCTAAATTCCCAATAGCAGACTCACTTTTCGCATATTTCCAGAATCTTTTATAAAACAAATACTGTACTTTTACATCAAAATACAGCATGTAATTTGTGCAAGTCCTTGATTTACTGTTTTCCTTGCTGTCAATGGTTTCCACTGTTCGATTCCCAAAAGTTCCATGAAAAAAAACAATGTCCGCTTCACAAAGTCCTGCAAAATAATCCTCTAACAAAGAGCCTTAATCACAATGCTCGTGGAAGGCACTTCGCCTCAAACTGTCTATACGCGAATCCAGAAATTGCCGTCAAAGCTCCCTCAGGTAATAAAAAGTTTTGCACTTACTTGTTGCTGGCAAGAGATACTGATCAGTCTAACCTTGTCTTCTTTCTCTTTTGCAGGTTACTCGTAGGAGAGAGGCTGAGGCAAGGAGGAACCGGAAACCGGAAGAAGGAAGAGCCAGCAGCTGCGCCAATTTGAAGTCAAAGAAAGTCTGTAAAGAGCAGGAGTGCCAGCGCCGAGGGATCTGTTCTCAGGTAAGCGGGAGGTAGACGAGCACAAGCACTGGGTGAGGCTCGGGGGATGCCTTTTATAGACAGGGCTGGGTGTGGTTCGAAGAGCTGGGTGTGGTTTGAAGGGCTGGGTGTGGTCCTCACATGCTGCACATGTTCTTGGAAGGTGTGCAGAGCTGGGTGTGGTTTGAAGAGCTGGGTGTGGTCCTCACATGCTGCACATGTTCTTGAAAGGTGTGCAGAGTTTCAGTTATTATGCAAATGAGTTGGATTAACACATGGCCTAGGGAGGAGTGTTTTAAAGAAGCCTTGGTAAAAGCAAGGCCCAATGTGTAAACAAAACAGCACATTAAACAACATACACAGAAGCCTAGGGGGGGGGGGAAGGTGAGATAACAAGAAAGGCTTTGAATAGTAAGTTTAAAAGGGAGCTATTACAGAACCCACTAGTGCAGTGAGAGGGGACATGCTCTTTGCTGTGTACAAACCCTAACAGTTGCCCCCCTCAAAGGCCCTCCTACAGGACGGGGTTTTCCTGGATTTTTTAAATAAAACCGTCTAATCAGCTGTGGGGCATGTACATATGATGCTGGTTCCCATGAATTCTCAGATTCATCATATCCTTTCCATTCTACTAAATAAAACAGACGTCCACTAATTCTTTTTGAGTCTTTTATGCTTTTCACTTCATATTCCAGATTTCCTTTAATTGGTATGGGTGGAGGTGGTGGTTCAGGTCGGGTTT
The DNA here is from genome assembly GCF_031143425.1 of Pleurodeles waltl. Lineage (NCBI taxonomy): Eukaryota > Metazoa > Chordata > Amphibia > Caudata > Salamandridae > Pleurodeles > Pleurodeles waltl. The sequence goes on along the minus strand of NC_090446.1, from coordinate 923,273,123 downwards.
TTGAGTTGTACGGCTTAAGCAAGGACACATGGAATGTAGTATGTACTGGATATTCTTTTGGTAAATCTAATTTTACTGTTACCGGGTTTACTATGGCAGTTATACTAAAGGGTCCAATGAAACGTGGTTGCAGCTTTCGGGATCCCTCTATGTTTAGGTTTTTTGTGGAGAGCCATACCTTGTCACCAATTTTATACATTGGGGCCTCAGACCTGTGTTTGTCTGCTTGTCTTTTCATGCTTTCCTTGTACTTTAATAAATGTTTCCTGGCTTTGTCTTGTATGTCACCTAACCTCGTTAGTCTATCCGTTACTGTAGGCAACAGGGAATCTTCTAACAAAATGGGTATAGCTCTTGGATGATACCCCTGCAAGAAATAGAATGGTGAGCAAAGTAGAGCTGAATGCTCAGTATTATTATAAACAAACTCTGCTACAGGAAGAGCTTCCAACCATTCACTAGAATAATCAGCCAATAAACAACGTAGCGTTTGAAGTAAGGTTTGGTTCAGTCGTTCAGTCTGTCCATCTGTCTCTGGGTGGAAAGCAGTGGATAAGGCCACATCTATTTTCAGTTTTTCACATAATTTTTTCCAAAATCTGGAGTTGAACTGGCTCCCTCGGTCTGACACCACTTTGCTTGGCAAACCATGTAAACGCACAATTTCCCTTATAAAAATATCCGCAAATTCTGCCGCCGTGGGTAATTTCCGTAATGGTACAAAATGTGCCATTTTAGATAAAAAATCCACTATAACCAACACTGTTGTGAAGGATTTTACAGGTGGTAAACCTACAATAAAGTCTACGCTCACAGTGTGCCAAGGTTGTTTGGGTGTTGGCATTGGTATTAACAAGCCGTCAGGAGCCTTATGAGAAGATTTATGTCTTGCACAAATTGGACAGGTAGTGACAAATTGCTTAATGTCCTTTCTTATAGTGTCCCACCAAAAGTGTTTTTGCACATTTTCCAAGGTTTTTACCCAACCAGGATGACCTGCCAACGGTGAGGCGTGATGCCAAATTATCACCTGTGTTTGTAATTCAGAGGTGGGCACTAACAGCATGTTGTCGTGATACAATAAACCTCGTTGTATTGTGTTATGGGAATCCTTTAACCAATCCTGAGGTGCTATTTGCATGTGTGCATTATATAGATCTGTGATGAAATCCTTCTGTTGTACTGGTGCCAACAACTTTTGGGGAGGAATAATGGGTTCTCCTATTTTATCTTGTTTCATGTCTGAGGTATGTCCGTATCTAGATAACACATCAGATTGAATTTGTTGTGCACCTGGTCTATAGGTTATAACAAAGTCAAATGTGCTAAAAAAAATTAACCAGCGCATCTGACGTGGTGTTAGTGCTTTAAGTGATCCAAAAAACTGTAGGTTCTTATGGTCAGAAAAGATTGTAACTGGGTACTTGGCTCCCATTAAATGGTGCCTCCATTCTGAAAAGGCTACTTTGATAGCTAGTAGTTCCCTTTCAGCCACAGTGTAATTTTGTTCAGCTGGTAATAACTTTTTGGAATAGAAGGCTATAGGATGTAACTGGCCATCTACTGCATCTCGTTGAGAGAGAACTCCTCCTAAAGCTACTTGTGAAGCATCCGCTTCAACAAAAAAGGGCAAGTCAGGATCAGGATGTTTCAGAATTGGGGCTGAAGTGAACTTTTGTTTTAGGAGTTGAAAGGCGTGTGCCGCCTCATCAGTCCAAAGAAATCGTTGCCCTTTCCGCAACAAGGTAGTTATTGGGGCTGCAATGTCTGCAAAATGTGCAATAAACCTCCTATAAAAATTGGCGAAACCCAGAAATTTCTGAATATCTTTTACAGAGGATGGTTCTGGCCAATCAGCAATAGCACTGATTTTCTTTACATCCATAGTTATTCCTTGAGGTGACAGGCAGTATCCTAAAAAGTCCACCTTGTTGACATTAAAAGTACACTTTTCTAACTTAGCAAAAAGATGATTTTCTTTTAACTTTGATAATACTGCACGAACATGTTGGGTATGTTCTTCTGAGTTCTTAGAGTAAATGAGGATGTCGTCTATGTATACTATGACACAAACGTCCAGGAATTCGTGTAGGACCTCATTTATAAAGAACTGAAAGGCCGCAGGGGCATTACATAACCCAAAGGGCATTACTGTGTACTCAAATAAACCAAACTTTGTCTTGAAAGCTGTCTTCCACTCATCCCCCTCTTTTACTCGGACCAGGTGGTAAGCTCCCCGCAGATCTAGTTTAGTGTATACAGTAGAATGTCTTAATTGATCCAACAACACAGGTATTAGAGGAAGAGGATATTTATTCTTTATTGTAGCCTTATTTAGTCCTCTATAATCGATACACGCGCGCAGGGATTTATCCGGCTTCGGGATAAAAAAGAGTGGAGATGACACTGGAGATGTGGAATGACGGATGAACCCAGACTGTAGTAGGTCATCTAGGTAGGTTCTTAAGTATTTGGTTTCTTCGTCAGTCAAAGCATATACTCTGTTATTAGGTAAAGGGGCCCCTGGGATAAGATCTATACGGCAGTCATAAGACCGATGTGGGGGCAGCACACTAGCCTTTACTGGATCAAAGACGTCTTTAAAGTCAGAATATTCAGGAGGGAGACTTGGTTCATCTTGTGTAACACTAGCACAGTGTAATACTGTGCTCTGTTCTGTACCTGCTTCTTGATAGCAATTGGTTCTACAGAAAGAGGAATCCAAAGTAACAGTTCTATTCACCCAATCAATTTTTGGGTTATGAGTTGTTAACCAGGGTACCCCGAGAATCAAACCAAAATTAGGAGTATCTATCAGATCAAAGCTAATCACCTCTGTGTGCCCGTTCTGACAGACCATAACAAGTGGACTTGTTTGTTTTGTGATTAATCCAGAGGTCAATTCTGACCCATCCACTGCACATACTGCTTCTGGACAAGGCTTTAGGCACATAGGAAGTCCTAAGATTTCAGCTAACTTATTATCCACAAAATTTCCTGTCGCGCCTGAGTCCAGTAGAACAGGGAGAGAATGCCTCACTTGGGTAGTAACAATTAAAACGACCTGAATTATGAAATGTCTAGGTATGTGCGGTACCCTGAAGGCTGCAGCATTAGAGGTTTGATTAAGATGTTTTCTCGAACAAGTAACCTCTCCCCTTGTCGAGCTTAATCGTTTCCCGATTCAGTTGAGGAGGTGGAGGAAACAGCACCCTTTCGTGGAGTTTTAGGCTTTACTGGACATTCTCTGGCAAAGTGACCTGCCCTGCCACAATATAAACATAATTGAAATGTTCTCCTTCTTTCTTTTTCCTCTGATGTGAGTGGACCTCTGAGTGTCCCTATTTGCATAGGCTCTGGTTCAGGGAGTTTATTATCTGTGTCTTTCTTCTCGTGTCTAATAAAAGTTAACCGTGATTCCAGTTTGTATTTATCTCTCTTTCTTTCTCCTAGTCTATGTTCTAATTTCACAACTAAATCTACAAAGTCTGAATAGTCTTTTGGCAAATCAACGATATGAGCCAGCGCGTCTTTTAACTCGTCTCTCAAACCTTTATAAAAAAGGGAGACACGCTTTTCTTCTGGCCACTGTGTCTCGGTGAGTAAACGATTAAAACTAGTGAGATAGGTCAATAAATCCTTGTTACCTTGTTTAAGATTTAAAAGCTCATTATCACTTGCCTGCATGAAAGTGTGTTTTGCAAAAAGGCTGGTCATGGTACGTTTAAATTGATTCCAATTATGGAGGATGGGATCATCTCTATCCACGAAAGGAATTGACCAATTGGCTGCTGTGCCACCCAAATAAGACAAGACGAATGCCACTTTCGTATCATCAGTAGGGAACTGTTGTGGCTTACAAATGAAGTGTAATTGACATTGATTGATAAAAACATGGAATTTGTTACTATCTCCATGAAAACGTTCCGGTGCTGCTAAGGGCACAACATTAGGAACATTAACAGTAACCTCAACTGGGGAAGGCAAAGTTGTATGTTTTGATGGCGCCCCTGTCTCTGAGGAGGTTTTAAACAAAGGCGTAGAAGCTGTGTTCCACTGAGATCCCCTAAATTTATACCTGCTTAAATCCTGTTTTAAAGAGGTATTCTCCATCTTTAATCTCTCTATTTCCTCTTGCATATGTTGCAAGATGCCAGACACTGATTCATTATGAGCCAAGTCCCCATTTAGGGCCTGCGCCATATCCGTGACGTCAATGCCCTCTATTTCTTCCCCGGTATTCATCGTCCACCAGAACTGAAATTATTTTTTAAGGCTTGTGCTTCTGTCAAAGCCCAGCTCACCTGAGTTCTTGTTCAGTTCTGATGGAGGTTGAAGACAATCCGACCCCACCCTGAAACTGCTTGTTCCAGCACACTAGTTTTTAAAACAGTGCACTAAGAACAGAAGCTCAAGGGAAGGGGGGAAGTGGATAAAATAAAAAAAAGAGAGACAACACCGTTCTTGCGTTTCCACTGTTGAAGTGCTGCACAAATCTGCGGCCCTTTCTGACTTCTGTAGAAACTGGTGCCTAATGAAACATAAACAAAGAACAGATAAGTGCAACCTATTCCTAAATGGGTTCCTGACTATCCCTTTATTTATTGGAAATTCTCTTCTAAAAGTACCTCTTGGATCCTGGTCTCTAGTTTCCAGGTTTGGAATGTGTTACTGCTCTGGGATGTGTTTTCTATTACTGTTAAGCTTCTAAAAAATTAAACAAATACCGTTATCAGAATTACCAATATCAAACATTCATCATAATATAACTAAAGCCTAAATTCCCAATAGCAGACTCACTTTTCGCATATTTCCAGAATCTTTTATAAAACAAATACTGTACTTTTACATCAAAATACAGCATGTAATTTGTGCAAGTCCTTGATTTACTGTTTTCCTTGCTGTCAATGGTTTCCACTGTTCGATTCCCAAAAGTTCCATGAAAAAAAACAATGTCCGCTTCACAAAGTCCTGCAAAATAATCCTCTAACAAAGAGCCTTAATCACAATGCTCGTGGAAAGCACTTCGCCTCAAACTGTCTATACACGAATCCAGAAATTGCCGTCAAAGCTCCCTCAGGTAATAAAAAGTTTTGCACTTACTTGTTGCTGGCAAGAGATACTGATCAGTCTAACCTTGTCTTCTTTCTCTTTTGCAGGTTACTCGTAGGAGAGAGGCTGAGGCAAGGAGGAACCGGAAACCGGAAGAAGGAAGAGCCAGCAGCTGCGCCAATTTGAAGTCAAAGAAAGTCTGTAAAGAGCAGGAGTGCCAGCGCCGAGGGATCTGTTCTCAGGTAAGCGGGAGGTAGACGAGCACAAGCACTGGGTGAGGCTCGGGGGATGCCTTTTATAGACAGGGCTGGGTGTGGTTCGAAGAGCTGGGTGTGGTTTGAAGGGCTGGGTGTGGTCCTCACATGCTGCACATGTTCTTGGAAGGTGTGCAGAGCTGGGTGTGGTTTGAAGAGCTGGGTGTGGTCCTCACATGCTGCACATGTTCTTGAAAGGTGTGCAGAGTTTCAGTTATTATGCAAATGAGTTGGATTAACACATGGCCTAGGGAGGAGTGTTTTAAAGAAGCCTTGGTAAAAGCAAGGCCCAATGTGTAAACAAAACAGCACATTAAACAACATACACAGAAGCCTAGGGGGGGGGGGAGGTGAGATAACAAGAAAGGCTTTGAATAGTAAGTTTAAAAGGGAGCTATTACAGAACCCACTAGTGCAGTGAGAGGGGACATGCTCTTTGCTGTGTACAAACCCTAACACACAGAGGACACATCGAGCCTCAGCAGCCTAGCTGTGCCCGCAATGGACACCAGACGTCGCAGGGCCAGGCACAGCACTACCACAGAGGCAGACACTCGAGGTGCCAGTAAGGGAAGTGCGCACTCGAGTGGCATGCGTGGCCGAAAGAAGTGAGTGTAGTGGCCACAGGGGACTGTATCTATTTCTGGCATGAGGACACTATGAAGGAATAGTGCTTTACTGTTAACTGCTTTTGTTTTTTGCCACAATTACTTTTGTTGGTACTCATGGAACTTATATTACCTGACATTAAGGTAAGAAATGTACTCACTACACGTACATTTGTCAGTGGATTCGTGTTTTCATACTTACATCTGAAATTGTTGTGTGTGATGTCAGCACGCCTTGGCCTTCCCTCTGCTGCACTGGTCCTGTCTGCTGGCTGTAGGGGTGGTATGGGATCATCATCCTCATCTGATTCGGAATCAGATATTTCCACAGGTATGCCCCTGGTGGTAGCTATATTGTGCAAGATTGCACAAGTAGCCACTATTCTACATGCTGTCTCTGGGCTGTACTATAGTGCCCCTCCACTTTTGTGGAGGCACCGAAGCGACTCTTCAGCAGGCCAAAGGTGCGCTCCACCACGTTGCGGGTCACCCTGTGTGCTGCATTGTATTTCAGCTCATCAGGTGAATTTGGATTTAGGTAGGGCACTGCATAGGCACTGTCTCCTGGAAGGGACAGAGGGTATAATGAGTAACTGAGCCATCTGACGTCACACTGCCATCAATGCACCAGTGTACAGAGGGACAATACCTAGTAGATATCCTTCACCAAACTCCCCAGCTAGCAGTCTTGTGTGAATCCTGCTGTGGCGAAAGATGTATGAATCATGGGTGCTCCCTGGGTACCTGGCCACAAGATCAGTTATGATGTATGAGGCATTGCATATCACCTGTATATTCATGGAATGTTGGTATTTATGGTTGCGTTACACATACTCTGTGGCTGATGGTGGACAGATTGCAACATGTGTCCCATCTATGGCACCTAGGACATGGGGGAACTGTGCTATCTGGTAGAAATCTATTTTTGTCTGCTGTATTTCCTGTGTGGTGTGGGGGAATCGCATGTACTGGTGTATTCTGCTCAGCTCGGCGTTGATAAATGCATTGAAAAATCTAGAGAGGGTACTCTGTGAGACCCCTCCAGCTGCTGCTATGACCCCTTGATAGCTCCCTGAGGCAAGTAGGTGGAGGAAGCATAATACCTGCACATGGGTGGGTATGCTATGAGTCCTATGTGTTCTGCGCTGCAGTACGGGTTGTAGCTCAGCTATCAGGTCAAGTATCATGGCAGAGCTCAACCTATACCTCTCAAATATTTCCTCCTCTGTCTGGTCAAAAAGTGTAATGCGCACCCTGAAAATGCGCTCCTGTCTCCTCCTCCCTCTCCTCAAACCTGCCAAGATCCTCATCCTCCTCGACATGATGTAGAGTGCAGCCATTGTGGAAAAGAGTCTGAGGCATTCTGGGCCTCTTTATATAGGTTACACCTGGTTACCACCTGCTTTCACTTAGTGGTATTTTGCATGTGCAAAATGCCATTCTGCGAAAAATCGCAATTTGCGATTTTTTGATGCATCGAATTGCAACTTAGTTTTGTGAGTCGCATTTTGCGCCTCGCAATTTCCTACTCGGAATACCGAATCGCAAAATGCGACTCGCAAAACCAGGTCGCAACGCAAAAAATCACAATTTTTGCGATTTCTTATTTTTGGTCTGCAAATGCCTTTCATGCATCGCAGACCATGTTTTTGCATTCGCAAACGGCCAAATTTTGCGATTCACACCGTTTGCGAATGCAAAACTTTTGATACATCTGGCCCTTTATTTGGGAGGGTGTGGGATTGACTATGTGGCTTCATGTGATATTGAATGGTTAATCTTCCAAGTTGTAATACCAGTGCAGGCCATGTCATTGTCACTGTGTGGTTTTAAGTTGGTCCCTCGTGGCTCTAGAGTGGCATCTATTGTTATTGTCAGCCGTCATTTCTCCATAGGTGTGTATCCCATTGTGTCAGGATATCAAACATAACTACCTGTGTCACACCTCAGTGTCTTCCTGGCCATATGTCAATGCAGTGTTGTATGTCTTGTGTGTCCTACAGGGTTGCTGTGCGGTGTGTATACTACTAGGTTTCTGGGCTTACCGACAAGAAGGCCATTACCATATCGTCCGTCCTGGAAGTGCCGATTGATGGTGCTGTGGCAGAAGATTAAGGAATCATGTACACTCCCAGGATACTTTGCCAAGATGTTGGTGAACAATACCTGGTGGTCAACAATGGCCTGGGTGTGCTTTCTGTTGCAGTATAGGTGCTCAGTTGCAGCAGGTGGTACAATCCGGACATGTGTGCAGTCAATGGCACCAAGCACATGCGGGAAGCCATATATTTGGTAAAACCCCTGTTTGGTCTCCTGCTGCTTCTGCTGTGTGTTGGGGAAGCTGATATGGCGGGTGTGAGGGAGATGATGGTATCAAGAACCTTGGGAAGGAAGGTGGATAAAGAGTGCTGTGATACCCCAGCAACCAGGGCACCCGTAGTTTGGAATGAGCCACTTGCCAACATGTGCAGGACAGCTAGCAGCTTGGTCTCCGGTGGAATAATGTGGGGTGTCTGTAGGCTGGCTGGTAACTGTGGCTCAATTTGGCGTAGCAGCTGCTGTATGGCTTATGGCTTACCAGATGAGTCTGTACCTCTGGGTGATATCCTGTTCCCTGATGCCCAGGAGGGTTGTCCTGGTCCTGAATAGCCTCTCCTGCCTTCTCCGTTACCTTTGGGGTCCACGTTGGTGTGGTGGTAGCTGCTGCTGTCGGTCCTGTGCTCTGCATCATCTGGCATGCTGCATGAGTAGCACCTCCTTGTCGTCCTTCTTGAGCAATGATGTTGCTTGTGTAAGTTTTCCTTAAGTAGTGGTGTGGTCGCCCCATTTTAACGCCTGCCCTGACATTAAAATTTGATGCAAATCAGGCTTTGCATCATTTTTCGGGACCGCTTCCCAGCTGTGCTTTATTTTTGCCCGGTTGGATAAATATGGCGCACAGTGTTTGAGTCATTTTTTGGACGGGAACGCCTAACTTGCATCTCATTGACACAAGGCGGTTTCACACATCCAGAAAATGACACAAACTCTGATACTTTGACGCCAGACGGGTCTAGCGACAAAATGTAAATATGGTATTAAGTTTGCGTTCGATTAGCGTAAAAAAAAAATTACGCTCATCTGGCGCAAATGGAGTTTAAATATGGGCCTAAATGGCAACATTTTCATTTTTTGTTGCAGATAGAAGAAGGTAAATGGAAGTGCTTTAGTTACATGCAAGGCCATTAGAATTATATGTCAGGAGAAGACAAAATTATGTGGCAGGATTGACCTATTTATGTGGAAAGAAACGTCCAGTACTGAATTTACAATTCCAATAGCTCTAACGCAAGCAACTGTGAGACCTGCTGCATTGCAAATGCTTGTTTAATTTTTTGTGACTTTTTGTATTTTTGTTTCTTTTTCCTTTTACTTCTTTACTTACTTCTTTCTTCCTTCTCCCATTTCTTTTTTCTTCACCCCACTACTGAGAACCATGGCAGAGCAGGGCAGTGCCAGAGAACAGGAGAGTGTCAGCTCCAGACCTCCCCGAACAGCCAGCAGCAGCCATCTACCTTGTGGGCGGCAGCATCGCAAAAGGGTGCAGCCCGGCCCATTTTCTGTGAGGCAGAGGTTATAACACTGGTTTTCTACGTGCAGTGCCATCTCCCCTCCATGCTGGCAGTAGACCTTGAAGCAGTTACCACATGTAAGAGCATCAGCTACATTTGCGGAGGGTGCGCAGGTGTGTCCAGTGCAACACCCAGGTCTAGCGCACCAGCCAGCAGCTGACGCACCGCTGCACTGATATCATCAACCACGAGCAGGACGTGCTTGACCTGCTTGGTATAGGGATTTTGGGGATCTATGAGACTAACCTATATTATTGAGTTTGTGTTCAACAATGCTAACTTTTTTTCCCGACTAGCATGCTTCTCACACTCAGAGGCAAGTTACATTTAGTTTACGTTAAGTATATTATTTTGTGTTTCAGTTAGAGCTAGGCAGGTGCTCGGTGCTACCTCATTGTACTTATTGGTGCTGATTATTTAAGAAGCCATTGCAATGCAGACTCCTCTGTCCTCTTGTCACCATGTGAGTTAGTGATATCAGAGAGTTAGCATTCTCTTTGACTTTCTTTATGTAGCTTGTAGATTCCCAGGCAATTTTACAGTGATGTGTAGTACTAGTTTGCATCTATGCATTGCAAAAAAGGGGGACTGAGTTGGTCCATCAAGGGGGTTGAGAAATGAGAATAGAATCAAAGATCATTAATTGCAATATAATAGTTCCAAATTTAGTTTTTCTTAAGGAAATTTGGCATGGGGAATTTTAGGATTAGTATAGCCAACTCAACGATAGTTGGTACTAGTACCATAGGCAATTTTATTTAGATAAGTAAAACGTTACTGTGTTTGCCTGTTATAATAATTTTGTGGAGTATAACTGTACCACTAATCTATTTCTTTTTAATCTTCTTGATTTCTTACATCACCACCCAAGGGCAAGAAGAGGGGCAGCGAGGAGGTGGGTCCGGGAAGAGCTGGCAATGAGGCGCCAACCATCAGTGCCTCTGCTGATGGCTCTTCTCACCCCAGTAAGTCCTATTATTTGTTATTAATCTTTTCTTAACTTTTACCTCTGCCCCCTATTATACTACTTTTAATTTTGCCATGTTTATGTTTTTATACTGTCTCTTTTTTTTCAACATCCCTATCCAATTTCAGTTTAATTCCTGAAATCCCTGCATTATCATAATTTTCCTTATTTCATGTTTTTTTTATAGCTGACTTCTTTTTCGAGCTGTACTAGTCTGTAAATTTCTTGTGTTTTGTAATCTTTTCCTCTCCGCTATATATCTTGTGGTACTGCAAAACTAAGAACAGATTTTTGGTACTCTACTGTCTACTGTGAAGATTGCAGGCCCAAGTAAGCCAGTATCATTAATAATATTCACCATGTATGTTTGTTGAGAAGGCTTTCTTTTTCTTCCTTATGTTCTAATAACTAACAAGAGAGTGGCCTTGGTCAAGGAACACTCCACGATCCCCTAATGTTGTGGTGTGTCATTCATTTATACACTGTACCAGCAGTGCTGTCTGCTCTAATTCCGCTGCTGGAGCAGAAGGAGCATGGAGAGAGGCGGTGCAGGGACGGGTGGTGGTAAGTCACATTGCTTGCTTAGTGACAATTACTATTATACTCACTAGCTACAAGGGCATCATCGAATTGTGAACCCCCCGCTTTACCAGCATCAGCGGTGGTTGAGTTATGGCCTCTTATATCTGCACTTAGCAAAAGCTCACATAATGTATGCTAAAAATGAAGGCTTGAGGGAAATGGGAAAGAACAGAAGGTTAACAGAAAGAATCGATGAAATGAGTGAAAGAAAAGCATGCACGGGTGGGTAAAAGGATGCATGGGTGAGTGTTGGGTAAATGGATGGATGGGTGAAAGGATGATTGAAAAAAAGGGTGAATACTGAATGGATGGATAAAGTATTGGAAATGTTGGTGAAACACTGAATGAGAGAAAGTAAAGCTTATATACTTAGGAAGAATGAAAGGATGATTGAATAATTTCTTGGGTGATTAAACAATGGAGCTCTTCTGGAGAGGGGCATGCAGCTCACCTACTTTGCTTACTTTGTTTTATGGTTATGAAAGCTAGTGGTTCAAAGTGGGGGCCTTTTAATGCATGTTTCTCTAATCCATTGACTCACTGTGTTAAGTGAGGCAGATATGTATCCGACCTATCGTCATTCATCAACCCTCTCCCTGCCCAAAGCAATTCACCATCCATGAGCGAGAATGTGCAGTATGATTTAATTTGTGACTGCAGTATTGGCTGTGCAATGTGCGTCTGCTTCAGTTAATGCCTCATTTACAAAGTTTTCAATGCACTGCAAACCGAACACACAAGGTGTTTTTCCCTTCACCCACTCAGTCATCTCTCTTAGCACTTAACTCCTTTATTCTTTCCTAAGTTCTTCCATCCCAGCCTACTAAAAAAAAAATTAAAATCAATTTTTAAAATGTGTTAGATATTTATGGCCATGTGAAGTGTTTCCCAAAAATATTTTATGGTTTCCCATAACAGATTAATTTTACTACTATTCACATTTTTCCCTTTAGACTTTTGTCAATTACAGTGAATGAATAAGCCGAAGCGTAGGCACATAATGAATCATTGATCATTGTCACCCCTTAAGTCTGAAGCACAAGCTCTATCTACCCGCCTAATTCCTTTACCTTACCCTGCAGTACAGTATGTCAAATTTCCTTTCCTTACAGCCCAATGAATGAATTTGTTGGGAAGAATTTGTGGTGGTGGGAGAGGCCAGTGAGTAAAGTGAGGCTAATAAGTGCCTCATTTGATTTCAAGTCTGGCATAAGGGATACTCTGTGACAAATGTGGCAAATACAATCTATATAGCCCATTCCTTTCCCTGTAGTGCAGTGCATCATTTTCCCTACCATCTACTTACAGTAGACAGGTTAATCTGCTTTTGATATGTGATGTGTGTGACATATTATATAATTTATTATTCATCACATTGGAATTTGGCATTGGCACTTGCAGTCTTCTAGTCAATTAACTTCTGGGGGATCCCTGCTAGATGATATAAAAAAAGGAAATGCAATGGCATGTGATGGAGGGAGGCATTGTCTCCAGTGTCCTAAAGGGAATGTGGGGACTTCTTCACTGCACACAGGTCCAACTATTTTTTCCTTTTTTTTTTCAAATAAAGAAAGAAGTTAAACGAGAAATAATTAAAATGTTCTATGGTGGCACTGTCATACTCAGTCTGGGAAGTAGAGTTCATCCTCAAACTCAGGTTGTTCACCCAGAAGCTGGTCACCAATCGCACTTGATTCTGACCTCATCCTCTTCTTCCTCCTGTGGTGTTTCAGGAACAGTGTAATTGGTGGTAGAAAATGCTTGTGCATTTTTATTATGGTTAATCTTTCCACGTTTTGAGGCAAGAGACTGGTCCTTCTCACTGTAACAACTGCACCAGTTGCACTGAACACACATTCGGCAGACACCCTGACTACAGGGCAAGCCAGATACTTTATTACCAGCCTGCTGAGCTCTGGGAATTGGCACATCTTCCCATACCAATACACCAATGGGTTTTGATCCATCTAAAGGTCCTTTGGGTCATCAAGATGCTCCTGGAACATCCTCTGAAATGTGATTGCTGCTGCAACTTGCACAAGCTCTTTTTCCTTCACCTCTGCACTGGACTTTGGATCTGCCACTTGAAACCAAACCAATGCAGAGGAGGGGTCCGATTCTTCTGATGCTATTGTTGCCCGTATTCTTATTGCTGGTGTTGGCTGCTCTGAGACAAGACTGCCCTCTCTGGAAGATGAAGGCAGCACCCCTGAACTATGGAGTGGGACTCTAAGTTCCAGCCGTTCTTCTTCCGGTTCTCCAGCTTGCTCAACCGTCTACCTCTTGTATTTTGAAGCATCCCCTGCAAAAAAAGCAATAAAAGAAGAATTTTGTTTTCGTAGCGAGGATCAAATAGGGTGGCACAGATGTACTCTTTGGATGAGATAATGTCATTTGGAAGCCTTGCATTACAAATCAAGCAATAGCTGAGGCTCTCAACGAAGGCATGCTTTTCGTTCATACCTCCAAGTGCAAAACTTTCAGACACCTTCTTTAGATGGTCCTGTACCAGATGCAACAACGTAATAGCTTGGCCCATTGTACTTGTGTGAAAAAACTCAAAAGAGAGAAGCATCAGTGTAAAGTATTTGACCAGGCCCATTTGGTCCGCATCCATGGTTATAGCTTTCCAAATTGCATCACCTCTTCTTAGAACGGCATAGTCATTGATCTGTACTACTCAAACAGATGTTGTGGCATATAATAGGTTGAGTTCCAACGTGTTGGCATGTCCTGTATCAGGGCTTTAACTCGTACTCTGATAATCTGCAACTGTTTCCAGGCTTTAAAATAATGGCTGAAATGAGTGTAGATTTGTTGCAGGTAGTCAGTATGTTGCTGACTATAACTTATTTTTTGAGAAAGTCTTCCACAACCAGGTTGATGTAGTGCGCCAAAGACAGGACTCTGAAATAGACACCATCTATGATGGCCTTGACTATGTTATTGTCATTGTCTGTGGCAACAAATCCAATTCAGACACCTTGCTAATAAATTTGTCCAAGATGTTTGCAGCCGTTTGTGGTTTCTCCATGGTGAACATGGCTCCTGCTGCATGCCGCCCAATGCTCTTAAATATTTCTACAAGGGCTAGACCCCTAGATAGCGTTTGCTTTACTCCTGGACAAGAGACCCAGTGTGCAGTGTTGCACATGTAACCAGTAGCCTGACAACTGGTCTACATGTCTGTCGTCAGGTGGATAGTGTGGACAACACTTTGGTGCAAAGCCTGCCAACCAATTGCAGCACATTGTGATGCAGTGTTGGAACAGTAACTCTGGCTAAGTAGGTCAGATTTAGAACCTTATATTGCTGGCAGATGGCTGCCACAAACTCTAAGAATCCCACTCCTTCCACAAAAGAAAAAGAGAGGAGGTTCAGTGCTAACATTTTTGCCAGCTTCCCATAGTAAAAACATGCCATTGGGTGGTTGGGGTCGTAGGGTCCCTCCTCCCTAAACACGCCCCTAATAGTCACCTGGATTGTCTTCTTTTGAGGGGGCCACTGATGCAGGTGACTTTTGAGACGTAGGTGGTGGTAGACACAATGTGCATCATGGTGCACTCAACGTATGCTGTGGTGCCACCATCTGACTCTGAGTCTTCCTGTGCCATTGTGAATTTGCTGTGGCAGGTGATTCTGGCACACTGCTGGGCACAAGGCTGCTTTTCATTAGGATGCCACCCTTTTCTTCCTTACCATCCACTATAAATTGACAAGGTGTAGCTGATGTTTCCTGACTCTCCTCACCTTCACCACCGCAACCACTGTAAGCTATTTTTTTAAGGTACACCTGCCATTGGATTGTGTGATGTTTTTCACATGGGTCATCTGGCCTCCAGTACCATAATGTGAACCAAACTTACCTCGACGAATACTTGCATGACAAATGAATCATATCACAATGTTCTCCTGCTGTTTGCTAATCGTAAAACAAAATCCCAAACTGGGGAGAAGTACTTTCTTTCAGGCCACTGCCAATGCCTGAGGAAGAATTAGAGGTAGGTAGGTGTAGCAATTGCCTCTTTGCAGTGCATACTTCTACTGAGGTACGGGTTGGTGAAGGTCTCTGCTGCGTCTTACAAATATGGGCTCTGGTGGTGCTGCCTGTGGCACCTTCCTCAGAGCAGGTTGGATAGTAATGTTGGACTCCTCTGTGCCAGCTTCCACAATGATTTGCTCATTGTCATCATCCTCCTCATCCCCTTCCATGATTCTAACAGTTTCTGGAACTTTTATTTTCCCTTGCACCTCCTGGTGTCTCCCAAATTCTACTGGGGTCCACTCCCTGTCACTATTATCATCATCAGGAGTGGTGCTTGGAGAAGAAGGTGGTGTAGTACTCTTCCTTTTCCTCACTGGAGATCTGGAAGCAATTGATTCTAAAAGAAGAGGTTCTTGCTTGGCAGGAAGCTCAACTTCTTGTTCTCTTCCAACTTCAGGAAGATCTACTATTGCTGGCTGTGGCTGCTGTCCACTTTTCTCTGTTTCCTGAAATGACTGGGTACTACTTTGCAAAAGGGGCAAATCCAATTCAACATCACTGTCGGCATCACCATGATTGTAGAGGCTGCCTCACTGACCGACATGGTGTTGTGCTTAGGTTGGGGTGGTGCTGTTGATGCGGGAGTCCTGCTCCCAGGTTCCTCCCCGGAGACCAGTGTGGCAGGCACACATCTCCTGAAAAAAGTTGCTGTCGCACACCACTGGTGGAAAGCTGCTTCTTCTCACTAACCACTTTCTTAGGAGCAACCTTCTTTGGGGCCATCTTGAGCTCTCAGTTGGCAGTGGCACTAAGATGCGCAAGTGGAAGAGTTTGGAGGACCAAAGTAACTTAAAAGGCCTTCTCTTTGGCAGTACGGAGGGTGAGGTGGTGTCTCTTCTCTTGTGCACCTAAAAGCAACCAAGCAAGAAAAACATGTAGTTAGTGAAACGTGGCATTGATGGAGGTTGAACTAGTATAGACAAACGTCCACTTAGTGTGGTTGATTACATGTATGTACTAAATACCAATTTAATCAAACATTGTAAAGTCAAACCAAACATCCACACCATAACATTTAATTCCAAATTTGCTTTATCTCCATTTAAAGGAGAGACCAGTGCTAGTCAGAGAGAAGTGCATGGGTAAATGGAATAATCCTTTAAAAAACCTATGGTGGCAAGATGGTGCAGGGGAAATCGAATAATCATCAAGAAAATGAATTATTCTGTTGACTTGTCTGCCGTGCTCTGCAGCTAGGTTGTCCTGAAGGAAATGGAATTACACCTAAAGAAACTGAATGCTTTGGTGGATGGATGGAGGAATGGATTGGATAGATGTGGATGAATGGATGAAGGCAAAATGCAGAATTAAATAAAAATGTAAATGATAATTAAAACATTCATTGGTGCACTGCATCAACCTGGTTGTGCAAGACTTTCTGAAAAAAGAAGACATAATTAGCAATCTACTGACCACCTGCAGACACATCTGCACTCATTTCAGCCTTACTTTTAAAGCCTGGAAACAGCTGCGAAATATTCATCTTGAACACAGAGTACCCTTAAAGCCCTGATAGAGGAGATGCCAACACATTAGAACTCAACCTATTACATGTTGCAATGTCTGTTTCAACAGTACAAGCAGATCAATGACTACGTCATTCAAGGAAGAGCTGATACAATCGGGAAAGCTATGACCATGGAATGCAACAAATTGGGCCTAGTCAAACGCCTCACAAATATCCTTCTCCTTTTGAGGTTTTCAGATTGGAAATTATCAGTACAATGGGCCAAGCTATTCCATTATTGCATCTGCTACAGGAGCAGCTAAAGAAGTTCTCTGAAAGGTTCACATTCTGGGGTGCAAAAGAAAACCCAGAAGCGCATGCCTTGGTTGAGAGCCTAAGCTATCGTTTGACTTGTAATGCAAAGCTGCAAAATGACATAATCTCATCCAAAAAGTACAATTGTGCTACCCTACTTGAACCACGCTACAAACATATATTTCTGCTTTCATTTCTTTTTCTGAAGGGGATGTTTCACAATACAAGAGGTGAATTGTTGAGCAAGCAGGAGAACTGGAAGAAGAACGGCTGGAACTTAAAGTCCCAATCTGCAGCTCTGGTGTGCCACCTTCAATTTCCAGAGAGGGAAGTCTTATATATATATATATATATATATATATATATATATATATACAGATATATATATATATAAAGCAAAATATTTATGCTAGTGCAACAAACTGTTTGTGCCGGATTTATGGTGCCCCACCATTTTATAGTCATTTATAAGCCCAGATTGGAGTTTGATCTGTGTGCAGTGAAGAAGCCCACAAATACCCTCCAGGACTTTGGAGACGATCCTCGCCTCTCTCTCAAATTCCATTGCCTATCCTATTTTTTACATCACCTAGCAGGGCTGCCATAAAAGATCATTGATTAAAGGACTGCCAGTGTCAATGCCTAATTCCAAAGTGTGGATACCATCAAAGAGGAGATATTTTGTTAAACCACTGTGCTTGGATTGGAAGAGGTAACTACTAAGGGACAGATGTAGCAAAGGTTTTTACCCATTCTGTGTCTATGGGAAAAAGTGTTCGTACATGTGGCCCTAAGTAACTATTGCACCAATGAGTGGTGATAGATTGATTGATTGTGAATTTGTGAGTGATGACTGATGTATGTGGTGGGAGACAGTGAGGGAAGGAGTGCAACACAATTGTAAGCTTGTTTGCAATGGTTTGCAATAGTTGGGAGCTGATGGGTGATTGTTTGTTCCTGAAAGTGATTGGCCTTTAAAGATTAGTGAAAGTTACCTGCACAGTCCACTCCTTTTTTCTGGTTCTTCAGAACAGACCAGCCACTTTAGTTACCAAACACCAATCTACACAAAAAATACTCCAGGTCTCTTTCTCTATTTGTTCTGAACAGCACTGCTTCATAGGTCTACCTTGCTCGGTTTAGCACTGGGACGGAGTCTGGGGGTAGAAGATGGAAGGACTCAGAGCAGGACTACCTCAACAGCTAGAAAGGAGAAAGTTATCAACTTCAAAGAGAACCCATAATGATGGCAAAGACTCTGATGCTTAGTACTCACTCACCTCTGTGAACTGGAGAGCAGTGCGATGACTTGGAAATGCTGCTGAGTATGTGTTTGCTGCATTGCCAGCTCAAATGTGAAACTCTTTTTATGTTTTTGTTCTGCCTCCGAGTCTTCTTGGTACACTCCTGACTCCTCATTAAGCTTACTTTGCTTTCCTTTGTCGTACTTTCCTCTATATTACAGCTACTATTTTCTTCAGTACAGGGACCTTCTCATAGTCCTTTCCTGTATGAACAAAACTTAGGGGAAGCAAAAGAATCCAGCTCACCTATCAGACAGGTTCAGATTGCAATTTGTCAATGCAGTATCATTTTCCTCTTAACAATCATAATTTTTAGAACTGGGTGGGTTAAATTCAATCTTCCATATTTCAAGACATAACACTTAGGAAGGATACACTATCTGGGGTCTCTCTGGAGCTGAAGGACTGCTTGCAATGCATTTACTGAACTGTGTCATACTTACTTATCCCTTTGTTTCCTTCCACAACAGATTGATGATGGCGTGCTGCTAAGTGCCCGAACAAATATTGTTGTGGTTTCTTTTGCGTAGTGTTTGTCGTTGTCACACCTTTCCCTAAACCCCCTTTCCCATCAATTCATCAAGCCCCTAACCCAATCCCCAGAGGTGTGACCTAATATTACACCATAAATGAATCACACACTTGCTGGGGAGAATGTGGTGAAAGCAACATCAACTCACTGCACAACCTTATACTTTCTACTACCTGAGCAAAATTCCACACCGGCCCCATCAACATCATCATTCTTGCCTTGTGTATGTCTTCCATAAACGCTTAACCTGGTCTAACCACTTCTGAGTCTGAGCCTACTTCCCCTGACTCTATGACTTTATTTCTTAAGTTTAGTTTTATAGCTCCCCAACCATTGCTCGGAAGAAATTGATATTGCTAGATTTTATTATCATATGGTTTTCTTTGTTTTTGAGTCTAATGAACGAGTTACTTACCTTCGGTAACGACTTTTCTGGTGGATACATTAGCTACCTGTGGATTCCTCACCTAATGAATACTCCCATGGCGCCAGCATTCGACGGAAATCTTCTTACTAGTCTCTGCACGTCGACGAGGACGTCACTCTTGCCCACGCGACGCCGTCTGACGTCATACAGGCAATAAGAGGTCCTCGCCGACGTGCCGATGACAGTACCAACATTTTTTACGTGCATGAGAATAATAATAACCCAATGTAATGAAAGAGCAAAGCAACATCTCTTAATATTGTAAATCACACAACATTGCAATAAAATAGCTGTAGATTTAATATGACCTTCTTTTTTTTTTTTTTTTTTTTAACAAATAAATATATTTATACATACGAATCATATATATACACAATATATATAGATTTATATATAAGTATACACATATATACAAATATCATATATGCAAAATGTATTGCAACTTTGAAGACCAAAAGGAGCACACTCAAGGATTGCTTGGAGAGACCAAAAAGGCAACGGGGAGGCGGGTGGGACCGTGAGGAATCCACAGGTAGCTAATGTATCCACCAGAAAAGTCGTTACCGAAGGTAAGTAACTCGTTCTTCTGATGGATACAACTACCTGTGGATTCCTCACCTAATGAATAGAGTCCCAAAGCAGTACCACGC
Organism: Pleurodeles waltl; assembly: GCF_031143425.1. NCBI lineage: Eukaryota > Metazoa > Chordata > Amphibia > Caudata > Salamandridae > Pleurodeles > Pleurodeles waltl. Next base: position 923,253,329 of record NC_090446.1, on the reverse strand, counting down.
CCGGCGGTGGGTGCCTAAATGGTCAAACCAAGAAATCCTGCAGCACTGACCGTGCAAAATGACCGCCCCTTCTGACCTCAGAGTCCAAACAGTAATGTTTCACAAAAGTGTGAAGGGACGACCAAGTTGCGGCCTTGCAGATGTCGACCACAGGAACACCCCTGGCCAAGGCCGAAGAGGCCGACTTAGCTCTGGTGGAATGAGCTCTAATGCCCTCAGGCGGATCCTTTTTTGCCAAAGAGTAACAGATTTTAATGCAAAGAACAACCCACCTGGAGAGTGTTCTCTTGTGGACTGCCTTTCCTCTCCTCTTGCCCACGTATCCGACAAACAGCTGATCCTCCAGCCTGATATCCTTCATTCTGTCGATATAGAAGCTCAACGCCCTTTTTGGGTCCAGGCGATGTAGTCTTTCTTCCTCCTTTGAAGGATGAGGCGGAGGATAAAACGTGGACAAAGTAATTGTCTGAGCCAAATGGAAGGGTGAAACAACCTTCGGAAGGAAAGCAGCCTTGGTCCTCAACACCACCTTATCCCCATAAAACGTTATATAAGGGGGTTTAACCGATAAGGCCTGCAACTCACTCACTCTCCTTGCAGATGTTATAGCTACCAGGAATACTGTTTTAATAACCAAATACCTTAAAGGGCAAGAATGCATAGGCTCAAAAGGGGACCCCATAAGGAAAGTCAGGACCAAGGACAAATCCCATTGAGGCATAACAAATGGTTTTGGAGGATATTGATTCAGAAGACCTTTCAAGAATCTGAGAACAATAGGGGATTTAAATAACGACGGTTGGTCTGGAAGACAAATGAAGGCTGACAAGGCCGACAAATAACCCTTAATGGTAGCCACTGCACAACCTTTCTGCGCTAGAGACAGTGCAAAAGACAAAACATGTGACAGATGAGCATGTAAGGGATCAATCTGTCTCTCTCCACACCACATAACAAATTTAGACCACCTATTAGCGTAGATAGATTTAGTGGAGTGTCGCCTGGCCGCTAAGATAACATCCACTACATCAGGCGGGAGAGAGAAGGAACTCAGGTTGCCCCGTTCAATCTCCAAGCATGTAGGTGCAGACTCTGGAGGTTGGGGTGTAAAACCTGCCCCTGCGACTGCGAGAGGAGGTCTGCCCTGAGAGGGAGACGGAGCGGAGGGCACAGTGAGAGTTGGAGAAGGTCGGAGTACCATACCCTCCTTGGCCAATCCGGAGCTATTAAGATGACTTGGGCCCGGTCTTGGCGAATTTTCCTCAACACTCGAGGAATCAAGGGTATGGGGGGAAACGCGTAAAGCAACTGGTCGCATCAGGTTATCTGAAACGCGTCCCCCAACGCTCCCTGCATCGGATACTGGAGGCTGCAGAATAACGGGCAATGCGCGTTCTCCCGAGTGGCAAACAGATCTATCCGAGGAAACCCCCACATCTGGAAGATTAAACAGACTTGATCTGGATGGAGACGCCACTCGTGGTCTGCCGAGAATTGGCGACTGAGACTGTCCGCACGTACATTCAAGACCCCGGCCAGATGATTTGCCACCAAGCAAATCTGATGGTCCTTTGCCCAGGACCATAGCCGAAGAGCTTCTCTGCAGAGAAGGTACGACCCTACTCCTCCCTGTTTGTTTATGTACCACATCGTGGTAGTATTGTCCGTCAGGACCTGTACTGACTGACCACGAAGGGATGGGAGGAAGGCCTTGAGAGCCAGACGTACAGCCCGTAACTCCAACAGATTGATATGAAACACCTGTTCCTCTGGAGACCAAAGCCCTTTGATCTCCAGATCCCCCAGATGAGCTCCCCATCCTAGGGTGGAAGCATCCGTTATTACCGTGGCCACTGGTGGCGACTGCGCGAACGGCTTTCCCTGTGAAAGATTGTTGCCCGCAATCCACCACTTCAATTCCACAGCAGCATCTCTGGAGATCTTGACAGTACCTTCTAAATCTCCTTTGTGTTGAGACCACTGCCTTCGGAGGCACCACTGAAGAGCCCTCATGTGCCAGCGAGCATGCGTGACCAACAGAATGCAGGAGGCGAACAGACCGAGCAGACGAAGGACCTTGAGGACTGGAACTACCGCTCATTTCGAAACATTGGAACCAATTCCTGAATATCTTGAATCCGCTGAGGCGGAGGAAAGGCTCGACTCAATGTTGTATCCAGTACTGCCCCTATGAACAGGAGGCGCTGAGAGGGCTCCAGGTGAGATTTGGGCACGTTCACCGAAAAGCCCAGGTCGAACAACAACTGGGTTTGTTGACTGCAGATGATGCAACACAAGCTCCGGGGACTTGGCTTTGATCAACCAGTCGACCAAGTAAGGGAATACTGCTATCCCCTTCCTTCTGAGCTCCGCCGCAACCACTGACATCACCTTTGTGAAGACTCGAGGTGCTGAAGTAAGACCAAACGGGAGGACCGCAAACTGATAGTGCTGCGACCCTATCACAAACCGGAGATACTTCCTGTGCGACTTGAGTATAGGGATATGAAAGTAAGCATCCTGCAAGTCGACAGACACCATCCAATCTTCCTTGTTCAACGCCAAAAGCACCTGTGCTAGGGTCAGCATCTTGAACTTTTCCTGTTTGAGGAACCAATTCAAGATCCTCAGATCCAGGATTGGTCTCAACTGACCATCCTTTTTGGTAATCAGGAAGTATCTTGAGTAACAACCTCGACCCTTTTCCTGCTCTGGGACCAACTCTACCACGCCCTTTGAAAGGAGGACTTGAACCTCCTGTTCTAGCAACAGGAGGTGTTCTTCTGAACAATAAGATGGGCGGGGCGGGATGAGGGGCGGGAACTCCCGAAAGGGAAGGGCGTAGCCTTTTCCCAAAATGCCGAGAGCCCAAGTGTCCGTTGTGATAGACTTCCACTTGTGGAGAAAATGCTGTAATCTTTCCCCTACAGGAGAGGAGTGAGTGGGAAACGGTGGAAGCCTAAGGCTGCTTCCCCTGCTGCACCCCTCCAGAGGACGAGGAAGAGGCAGAGTGCTGTCGAGAGGCTCCTCTGGTACGGACCCCACCCCTCCCCCTCCCTCTAAATGACCTATAGGGGAGGGAAGAGGCGGGTTGCTGGAACCTCCCCCGAAAGGAAGAGGAATAAGAGCCACGCCCAAATCCCCGAAACCTCCTGAAAATTCTAGAAGAGGCAGAGGAAGAAGGAGCTTGCAGTCCTAACGATTTGGCTGTGGCTCTGCTCTCCTTAAATCGTTCCAAGGCCGAATCTGCCTTGGCTCCAAACAGTCTGTCCCCATCAAACGGGAGGTCCAGCAGGGTCGACTGCACATCCGCAGAGAACCCTGAGTTTCGGAGCCAGGCCTGTCTTCTTGCCACCACAGCCGTGCCCATCGCCCTGGCCACCGAGTCGGTCGTGTCCAGCCCAGACTGGATAATCTGGGTCGCGGCAGCCTGGGCGTCCGAGACCACATCCAAGAGACCCTGGGGAAGCTCCGTAAATGAAGACGAAATATCATCCATCAGAGCATGGATGTACCTCCCCAGAATGCACGTTGCGTTGGTGGCCTTCAACGCCAAACTGCATGACGAAAATATTTTCTTGGACTGCACATCCAGTTTCTTGGAGTCTCTGTCTCCAGGCACCGTCTGGAAGGAGCCAGGCGCTGACTTTGAGGAACAGGAGGCTTGCACCACCAAGCTCTCCGGCGTAGGGTGTGTAGAGAGAAAGCCAGGGTCAGATGGTGCAGCTCGATACCTCCTGGCCACAGCCCTATGAACGGCCGAGGAAGACACCGGCTTCTTCCACACCTCCAACACCGGATCCAGCAAAGCCTCATTAAATGGCAAGAGAGGCTCAGCTGCAGCAGAGGCCGGATGCAACACCTCTGTCAGCAAATTCTGCTTCGCCTCTGCCACCGGCAAAGGCAGGTCCAAAAAGCTCGCTGCCTTCCTCACCACAGCATGAAAGGAAGCAGCCTCCTCCGTATATTCCCCTGGAGATGAAAGGTCCCACTCAGGGGAAGTGTCCAGCCCACTGGCTGTATCCAGACCATGCAGTCCGTCTCCAGAGTCCTCAATCTCTCCCTCCTCTAGGACTCGCTGGTACTCTTGCTCTTCTAAAAGACGGAGAGCACGCCTCCTCGAATGAAGTCTCTCCTCGATACGCAGAGTCGACATGGCCTCCGCCGACGTCGAAGAACGGCGCCGATCTCCAGAAGCATCTGACGCCGCGTCCGGCGCCACAGGCAGCTTCGGCGCCGAGGCAGGAGCCGGAGGACGAGGTCTTGGAGCCGATGGACCAACCGGAGTCACAGGGCAAAATCCTGACTTCGACGGAGGGGCAAGCTCCGGGGCCGAAACATCCGAAGCCACCGGAGCGGCCACCGACGCCGGCACCGGCGCCGAGCCCACATTCCCAAAAGGGAGAAAGGGCATAAAGGGTGCCTGCCGAAGAGGCGCAGGATCACCCAACGAAAAGGCCAAGGGCCCCGAAGGACCAGCCGGAGCAGCTCCTGGAGCCATCTGCTGAAAGATGGTATACATCGCATTAAGAAACGCGGTACTATCGGCTCCAGGAGTGGGAAAAGCCGGATACTGGGGTGCCTGGATCGAGGGCGACCCCGACGCCGGCCTCGACGTCTGCGACGCCGGAGAAAACACAAGAGGCTGCACCACCTCAATCACCGACGCCTGACCAGGCGAAGTCGGTGACGCCGGAGAGGGCAACGGCGTCGAAGGATGCGGCGTGACCGTGGGGCTGACCTCCCAAGTCTTCCGATGCCGAGCCGAAGGTGACCTCGAACGAGACTCCTTGCTGGAATGACGTCGTGAGTCTCTACGGCGCCGTGAGTCTCGATGACGCCGGTGAGACCTTGGCGAAGAAGACTTCTTATGATGTTTCTCCTTCTTCTTTGACTTTGCCATGAATAACTTGGCCTCACGCTCTTTGAGGGCCTTCGGATTCATGTGTTGACATGAATCGCAAGTCGAGACGTCGTGGTCGGAGCTCAAACACCATAGACAGTCGGAGTGAGGATCTGTAACTGACATCTTGCCCCCACACTCTCGACAGGGCTTGAAACCAGACTTCCTCTGAGACATTATTACCGCAGAGAAGACTACGCAGCAGACAATACACTGTAACCACGAAGGTAACAGTAGCTCCCTCGAAGATAACCGTTTCGAATGCACGGAAAAAAGGGAACTGTCATCGGCACGTCGGCGAGGACCTCTTATTGCCTGTATGACGTCAGACGGCGTCGCGTGGGCAAGAGTGACGTCCTCGTCGACGTGCAGAGACTAGTAAGAAGATTTCCGTCGAATGCTGGCGCCATGGGAGTATTCATTAGGTGAGGAATCCACAGGTAGTTGTATCCATCAGAAGTATTCATTATGGTAGTCTTGTTTCAGTCTTCTTAAAGTTATGAGAAATGACCCACAAACTCACTGTTTTCTTTTAATCTAGTTGCCAATGATAGATAACCCTTTAATCCTGCAGTTGAACTTTTCATAGGTGGGAGTGGCACCTTCTGCCTTCCCTGTTAGTGTGCTAGTCTGCTACTACTACCTGTACCACCCTTTAGGATGCCACCTTTGGAAAAGCCCTGCAGTAAGAAAACTCCCTCGCTTCATCTATTCAGGTAAGAGAAGAACCATGGATTGAAGTGAACTTGTTTAGTTAGTAATTGACTTCTACTGAAGAAGATGTTGTCTATGTGCACTGGGTTTTTGTAGGCAAAATAGACAAGGGCAGTCATTCGCTAGTGGTCAATATATAGCTGCAGAGGAAAATAGAGTAAGGATATTAGTAAATGACATACACTTTTTCAGCAGATTAAAAAACAGGCTACACTAAAAGGCAGCAGTGCAAACTAAAAGTCGACAACACCAAAATAAACATTTGAGATGCAAATGAAGTTAAAATAAATATCCCCTTAAATTATTTACAAGTAGAAAGCCCTCCCTCTCCAACCACAACAATCCCACCCCTCTCCCAGAACAAATAATCCTATCCGCAAAAAGTCCAATGACAAGTCCAAAGTCCATCCCAAATCTCTCACCACTCTCTCCGCCAACAAGAAGTCCCTCCCACCAAAACAAAAAAGTTAAAAGGGGCTTAAAAGAGGGCACTCTCAGTGTGGGCCCAGAGCAGGCCCTGGCTCTGCTCAATGCTGGCAAGCTGGTTCACCATCCGGTCCATCCGCTGCAGGGTGCACCTGAGCAAAGCCCTGTTAGAGTGGGAGGCTCCAGCAGTAGGTCTATTCAGGGACTCTGACTGCTGGTGCCAGCACTGGTGATGTACTGGCGGAGAGGTCGGGGGTTGACGTGCTGCTCTGCTTGGCCCTGGGTCTGAGGCAGCCATTTCAGCCTCTTCCTCCTCCAGGATCACCTGCCACTGATATTTGGCCTGGATGTTCCCCAGCCTCTGCTGCCGCAAATGGACTGCTATCTCCTGCCTGGTTGATGGTCATCGAGCACGAGTAGCTATATTGAGAAAAAGAAGAACAAACACTTCTTCAAATGCTAGGTAGAGGGTGGCACAGTGGTGGTACATTGCTTGTCTTAGGACCATTGGAATTTTATGTGATTATGATTAGGAGAGTCTCAGGGCCAATTTTATTTGTTAACCTACACATGTTGCACATAAAAAAACACTGGCTGTCTGGCAGAAAAGTATTACAGCAAAATAAGACCAGATTAAAAAATAGTGATTTCATTTTTTTTTACTATTAAAGGCCACTCTAGTAACTGCACAGACACATTTAATGGAAAAATAAAAATTAGTTACCTGTCATTTATGATGAGTAAGGCATTATGCACTATGGAGTACAAGTTGTTGCCAAATAATTGGATGCATGCTAGCCAGCGCTTCAAGTGCGTTACTACTGTCTGCAGCTTGGGCAGCTGTAGTTGACAAATATCTATCTTTAATTCCAATGCCCTGCTCTTCCTCACATGCCTTTCACTTAGTTTCTACCCTGACTCCAAAAAGGCAGATGAATAAATAAGAAACGTCACACGTCATGTATAAAATGCATATATATTTAATCCTGCCCGCCATAAGTAGACGGTGGGAAATGATGCACTGCACTACAAAGAAAGGAATGGGCTAAACAGATTCTATTTGGCACGTTCCTCGGAGAGTATCCCCTATGCCAAACTTGAATTCAAATTGGGAACTTACTGATCCCACTTTATTTACTGGTCTTGCCCACCATCACAAATTCTTTCCAACAAATTCATTCACTGGGCAGGAAGGAAAATAAAGAAATGTAACTTACTCTACTGCTGAGTAAGGCAGATGGATTAGGTAGGTAGAGCTTTTGCTATAGAAGAATAAAGTGGTGTCACTCATCTCTCTACTGAAGAAGACATCCCTTCTTTATTCATCCAAGCAATAATTTCATCTTCCTTTTCATTCCACCTCCATATACACCCATAGCCACAATGTTTTATCCATCCATTCAGTACCCACAATCCACCCATTTTTCCAATCCTCCTTTTACCCATCCATCCATTTACCCAGTATTCACCCACATATCCTTTTTGATCCACCCATGCATCCTTTCCTTTCACTCTTTTCACCCATCCTTTCTTTTAACCTTCTGTTCATTCACGTTTCCATCAAGCCACCATTTTTACAGTAGATTATTTGTGATTTTGACAAGTTGCAGAAAGAAGAGGCCATAAGTAACACAACCACCACTGGCTGGTCTGATCACGACAACGCCCATGTAGCTAGTGAGTAATAATAATTGTCAATAAGCAAGCAATGTGACTTACCATCATGCATCCCTGCTGCCACATCTCCCAGCAGCGTTGGAAATTGAGCCAGCTCCACTGGTAAATGTGGCTATAAAAAACAGTATACAATTTTTAGATGCCAGGTACACCTCCCAATCTTATTTTTTTTTAATCAAACAAATGCAACCACAATACATTATTACAGCTTAGTTAGCACGGAAGTATCTTCCGTCAAAATTATCACTCTGGGCATTTTGTTGGAAAGTTAGAAATGCCAAGTAGTCAAGCCAACCAAAAGCTTTGTGTCATAGGGGGGCACAGCTTTAGCCTATGTCTGACGAGGACTCGAAATCATTGAAGAGCAATGAAGGGTTGGAATACAAAATGCCTAATGAAAGAAAAAAAAGATAATGCAGGGATAACAGGAATTAAACAAAACTTGGATATGGGAGCTGGGAAAAAGGAGACAGTATAAAAAAGCAAACAAGGCAAAATTAAAAGTGGTATAAAAGTGGTGAGAAGTACAAGTTAGGGAAACAATAATAATAATAATAAATACTAGGACTTACTGGGATGAATAGAGCCATCAGTATTGAAAAAGAAGCCCAAAACAATTGCAAGACCTACCAGAAAAGGCCTAAGAAAGACTGGCCCCACACAACAACAAGACTGGGTTAGACTGGAAGGATGCAGTGTGCATCAAATTGGCTTTCCCATGCTGAATGATTAATTCTGCTGGTGTAACGGCTGAATTTATTAGTAATGCCCTGTTAGAAGAGTAACGCATGATTACTAAATTCCCCTCACTCTGCCAGCTCAATTAGTATTCCACTCATGCCTACCCACAACCGTGTATTGACACTTCAGCCATACAGGACCTAGGACAGGGGAGGAAGGCAATTACCTGCATGTAAAAGTCACTTTATAGAAGCTTCTCCCATCTTCTAGAACCAGGGCACCAATGTATAAATACTGGATCTTAAACACCATCACTTCAGTAGACTTCTGGACCTGTAGACACACTGCCTGGAAGAAGTAAGAAGGTCTGCTGTGCTGCTACATGAAGTGCTTTTCTCTTGGACTGCTGCTCTGGAACATCAGCTTTGTTGCTGTGCCGACCTGCGGTGTGCTGTCCTCCTTGCCTGGTTTAGAAGGACTGGACCCACAGCACTTGAACCCAGATCAGGAGTGATTCTAAGGGCTTGCTGGCTTGTCTCCTGTTCTTCTGAATTCTCATGGACACAAAAGACTTCCAACTCATCACCTATAACACCTGAACTGTGCCATCCGAGATCCTTGCCCCTTGGAAGTGGGTATACATTGCTGCAACTGCCAAAATCCACGCACCAGTGCTGTTGTGCCACTTGGAAAAGGCGCATCTCCATTGATGCCAATGTAGCTCCACTGCTGCGAGGATCAGGAACACTGCATTGACAAATGAGCAGAGCATCACCTGCATTCTTGATGCATCCATGACTTTGCGCAGCTCAGAGCCGACACATCACCTACATCGTCGGGACTGATGCCAACGTATCGCCTCCTTTGCTCCTTGCATGTTGTTCTTGACGTCCACGCAACCACCTACCAAGGTACTGTTTCATCGGGCCAAGGCTAGTCCATGTATCTGACCTGTGCTCCATTGCGGTCATCCTGACTTGGTAGATTTGACCCGATCCAGCATGACTAGATAGCCCAGGTTGGCAGTTTATGCTTTTAAGCAATACATGTCAATGTATTCTTTAAAAATTCAAATCTTAAGTTCTACTTTTTGGATTTTTGGTGTTTTGGGATTGTTGTGTTTGTAAAAATATGATCTATTTTTCTTATCTGGTGTGATGTCTTTTTGTGATGTTTTAACTGTGTTACTGTTTGTAGTGTTGCACTAATACTTCACATATTGTTTTGTAAGTTAAGCCTGCAGCTCTGTGCCAAGCAACCAGAGGATGAGCACAGGTTAATATATGGTGTGTATCTGACTTAGTCTGACTAGGTTTGTGGTACTTGCTTGGGCAGTGTGCATACCTCTGCCAACAGGAAACCCAATTTCTAACATTAACTCAATGTTATCATTTGTGAGAGGCAGGCTTTGCAGTAGTAAAAAACAAATGTAAGAGTATTTCACTACCAGGACATGTAAAAGTTTAAAGTACATGTCGAACTTTTTACATACATTGCAGCATTCCCTACGGGCTAATTAAGGTCTACCCTAGGGGTGACATATGTATTAAAATAAAGTTTTAGGCCCTGCAAAAGGTTGATTTTGCCAGGTCGAGATGGCATTTTGAATTCCACACACAAGTTGCAATGGCAGGTCTGAGCCATGTTTAAAAGGCTACTCAAGTGGATGGGAATATAAACGCTGCAAGCCCACTAGGAGCATTTAATTTACAGGCCCTGGGTACATGTAGTACCACTGTACTAGGGACTTACAATTAAATTAATTGTGCCAATTTCACCATGTTTAAGGGTGTGATCAGAAGCAATTTAGCACTGGTTAGCTATTGTAAAGCGTGCAGAGCCTGAAAACGTCAACAAAAATTGGTTTGAAAAAAAGAGGGTGAATGCAGAAAAACGTCAAACAGCACTTATTTGCAAAATGTTTGTGTTGCCAGGCATCTCTATATTTGTTGATTTTTTGATTGCCTGAAGTTTATGTTATGCAGGGTACAAGGAGGCCCATGTGAAAATAAGAGATAATGGACATTTTTGAATGATGGTAGTCTGGCATTAATAATATTATCACATTTGTATTGTGCTTTGTGAATTTTGTCCAGATCTGTTTTCATTCTCTGGTATGTTTTAACTTTTGGGGCCTTGTTTGCTGTAGGCCTAAAATGTATTTTTAAAGTATTTTTTTAGCGTTCTCACTACTTCGGTGCTAGAGATATTTTTCCTCATTTGAGGAGCTAGTGGATGGCCATGTAGTCATGCCAAATGTAGGTTATTTTTTGTCTGCATGTACCCGTTGGTGGCTAGGCTCAAGGTGGCTCCAGAAGTCCAGGCCCATGTAGCCAAATATTTTCCTTTGTTCTTCCACATGAGCTTAATCACCATTTTTTATTCTGTATGTTTGTGTCTGATGGCTGATTATTTATTTTTATGCAACTCTTGAAAATATTTCGCAAATGTAAGTTTTGCCATCTGCTGAAGCAAATTAAGGGTGGGTGGATTTTTGTTATTCTGCCAGAGGACTTGGAAGAATTTAGGAATTCCACCTCACTCTTGTAATGCTGAATTACGAATATATTCCGCTGCTCCACCAGCAAAATTAATCAGCACTAAAATATTCATTTTGCTATATGGGGAATGTGTTAAACTGCATAGTTTTTCCTCATGTAGTGTGGCGCACTTCACTGCACCTCAGGCTCCAACTCCTAGTATATGATTGGAGTGTTACTGGTCTGTGCATGTGCGATTATAAGCTTAAACTAGAACAGTATGAAAGAGAAGCTTTCTGCTACCACCTCGGCCAACGCTGTCTTACAGACATGTATTGGCAGCAGATCCAAACTACAAACATAATGATGATCATGGCGTACAGGTACGCACAGTGTGATGAGCTTAGTGAAAGGTGTTCCGTGATAAAAAACAAAGGGCCTGATTACAATTTTGGCAGAGGGGGTTAATCCGTCCCAAATGTGAGGGATATCCCACCCGCCGTATTACGAGTCCATTATATCCTATGGAACTCATAATACGGTGGGTGGGATATCCATCACAATTGGGATGGACTAACTCCCTCCGACAAAGTTGTAATCAGGCCCAAAATGTTATGAATAGGACTTGTTCACAAATATAGGTTCTTAGAGGATGTTGCGTGTTGTGGGGTGTGCAGAAGAATATGTATGAAAAGAAAGTTACCTAGCTTGCCTTGGGCCCATTAGCTAGTGCGCCATTGTTAGAAAATGGGTCTCCAGTTGGCAGAGGTATGCACCCTGTCCTAGCAGGAACCACAATCCTAGTCAGGGTAGTTCAGATACACAACCTAAATTAGGCTGTGCTCACCCTCTGGTAGCTTGGCACAGAGCAGTGAGGATTAACTTAAGAAGCAATGAGTTAAGTATTTGTGCAACACTTAAATTACAGTAACACTGTGCAAACACCCCAAAAAGACCCCACACCAGTTTAGAAAAATAAAGAATATTTATCTGAGTAAAACAAGACAAAAACAACAAAAACCAGTAAGTAGAACTCAAGATATGGATTTTTAAAGACGAAAGTGTAATATAGTGATTAAAAGAATAAAGCGCCAACCTGAGTTATCTGGTTGCGCTAGTCAGGGTTACAATCAAAAGTTCAGGTCAACTACAATGGAGCGCAATTCGGATACAGTGTCAGGGAAGTGCCGCTGAAGGTTTACCTTCTCAAGAATTGTGGCAAGAGTCTTGTTTGTGGGGAAAAAGTTTGCCTGGAGCACAGACAGCGCTATTGACAGTGGTCTGCAGGGCACGAGGAGTCAAGAGGAGTTGGCTGGCATTGCAGACAGAATAGCTAGAGCCTTGCAGTCGTGAGTGGCAATTCCTGTTGTGTGAAGGGACAAACTTGAGGCCACTCATGCTAATCCTTTGTATGAGCGGTGGGTTGCAAAGAGTCCAAAAGCTTGAGTTCAGGAACCAAACCCTTTCCAACGGGCCAGGACTAGGACTGGAGGGGGGCCTCTTGAGGGGCAGTAGCTTTTTGGACATGGGAACAGGAGCTGTAGTAGGGTTGAGGGCAAGTCTTTATTGGCCCTGAGACTTCCAGAGCAGGATGCAAGTCAGCAAGCCCTTGAAGTCACTTGGTTCTGTAGAGGAGCACTTGGTTCAGCATGCTATTAAATGATGCATTTAAAAGTTTGGTATTGCTTCCTTTAGGGGGCAAAACATTTTGGTCATGGACGATGACATATCATTTTATCACGGTGCACTCTCTCAGTTCTGGGTGTGGTGGGGGCTTCTTTAGATGCTATGAAATCCACTTAGACACTCTATTTACGGTGCAAACTGTTCTGCAACATGTATTTATACATTTAATTCTAGTCTGGCAGTGCACTTTAGCCTTTGGTGGTATAGGTAATGTGCTTCTCTTACTAAGCTTTTAGTTTATTTTAAGCGCAAGGAGAGGCACCCCTAAGCATGTAGCACATTTGATTGCAAAGGTGTATTCGAGGTGTAATAAGGAACATTCTAGTACTTTACTTGGGGAACAATGCAATGGGGTGGTTAGTGGGGTGGTCAATCAGCCAAAGTAAGATATAATTGTACTGTGCACTTTCTTTTTTTTCAGAACAGTATATTGATTACTGATAACCATGCTCTTGTTTCTCTGTAAGTGGACTTAGATGAAGATTCATAATGAAACTTTTTGAATTATTACGTTAAATGCTAATGGCTTAAACAACAAGTGTAAAGCTTGGGCAATGGAACACTGAATTGAATGGCATTCACCAGACATAGGGGGTCATTTTGACCCTGGCGGTACATGACTGCCAGGGCTAAAATGACGGAAGCACCGCCAACAGGCAGGCGGTGCTTCCTGGGTCATTAAGACTGGAAGTGCCATGGTCGCACCGCCGGGGATGGCGGTTTTACGCCACAGTGGCCCCGGTGGTAGTAATCCGCCAGGCAAGCACTGCTGGCAGCGCTGCCCAGGGGATTACGAGCCCCCGACCGCCAGCCTTTTCCTGACAGTTTTAACCGCCAGGAAAAGGCTGGCGGTACGGGAGTCGTGGGGCCCCTGGGGTCCCCTGCACTGCCTATGCCACTGGCATGGGTAGTGCAGGGGCCCCCTGGCAGGGCCCCATGCAGCTTTTCACTGTCTGCTATGCAGACAGTGAAAAGCGCGACGGGTGCAACTGCACCCGTCGCACGGCCGCAACACCGCCGGCTCCCATGTTGCGGCCCACATCCCCGCTGGGCCGGCGGGCGGAAACTCGGTTTCCGCCGGCCGGCCCAGCGGGGATGTCGAAATGGGCACCACGGGAGTGCAGCCGCATTGCCGGCCGCATGGCGGTTACAACTTGTAACGAGGCCCATAGTGCTTATGCAAGAGATAAATTTTTGTGACAAAAAGAAACCAAAATATAAAATGTTTAAGCAATGGGCAGGCCATCAGTGTATGTCGTGTGCAACTGCCGCCCATATGGGGGTGGCAATATACATAAATAAATTCCTCTGTTTCAAGTCACTCTCCCTCAAACAGATAAGGACAGTAGATGGGCTCTCATCAGCAGTTTACTCAATAATTCCAGAGTAACTGTAACTACAATCTAATGACCCAGCCCTAAAGGCTGAGATTTACCAGGCACTGTTAATAATCCCCGGGCTAGTGATTTTAGAAGTGGATTTTAATTGTCTTTTAAATCCGGTGGTAGATTCTACTTCTCCAATGTGGAACCACAATAAGCCGCAAATCGACAAAGTCATGTCAGATTTTATGAAAAGTCAGAGTTTCGTGGATTCATGGTGGGAAAAATATTCGTAAAGTTGGGAATGTTCCTGTTTTTCTGGGAAATATAATTCTGCCGCAAGATTGGATTTTTTTCCTTTACTCCCTCAACCTAAAACTAAGTGGTTACAAACAAATCCCAGATAGCTTTTCAGATCACTCACTGGAAGAGATGGAAGTCTCGGGGATTATGATAGAAAAGCCCACTGGGAGATGGCACTTTAATAAAGTGAACCTTGTGGTGCAAGGAAATAGAGAGTGAGATAATACGTTACTTTAAGGTGAATTAGAACAGGAGAGGGTGTAAAATAATTTGGTCGCATTTAAGGCAACTATTCGTGATTGCATAACCTCCAGAGGCATCATGCAGAGGAAGCAGCTATTAGTACGCAGGACGGGGTTAGAATTGGCACTTCATCAAGCTAGCATGGTGTATTCCCACAATAGAACCACTTCCAATAAACTGGTGCTTAGACAGGCGAGAGTGCATATTCAAGACTACTTTTATGAGCGAGGGCACATTGCCAATGCTGCTTATCTTCAAAAGATTTATGAGGAAAGTGAATACTCAGGCAAATGTTTAGCTTGGCAAATACAAGAACGTTAAGCGCAGAACAAGGTTGCATCTCTTTTTGATGCAAAAACAAAAATCCATAGTGTAGATCCCGGTCTGATTCAGGAACAATTTGTTAATCACTATAAAGAATTATATAGTGTACAACAGCAGGTTGATGTTTCTTGACTCACGTGTTTTTTAAGCCAGCTACCCATTCCAAAGGTACGACTTAGTCACATTCAAGCCTTGGTATCCAAACTCTCCTGAGGAAATAGAGGAGGTTGTGGAATCATTGGGAAGGTTTGCGGTAAGAAATTTGCCCAGTTTTAGTTCAAGAGCTACTAAAACCTGCCAATTTTATCATGGAAAGGGGAGGGGTTCCGGCATCATTTTGCACTGCAACAGTAGTCAGCTTTTTAAAAAAGGACAAAAAAATATACATTATTTCATATAGGCCCATCAGTCTTTTAGATGTGGATTATAAGAGTGTTGTAAAACTACTGCCTAATCAAATTAGTAGAATTTTAGGCTCTAGTATTCATTCCGATCAGTACGGTTGTATTTCTGGTAGACAGCTATTTTCCAATACCAATTTTTTGATTGAAGCTTTAGATTATTTTTCACAAAAAAAGAGTCCCCACTCAGGTCTTTAGATGCATAAAATGCATTTGATCTACTGTGTTGGGAAAGCCTTTTTGTCCTTCTTAGGGAATTTAGGTTCCCCTGAGATTCATTCAGATCATATCTCGAATTTACAAAGGGGCAACAGCCCAAATATTTATTAACTCTTGTAACGTTGGGTCTTGTCAGGTTGCTGGTGGAACGAGGCAAGAATGCCACTTGTCACCCATTCTTTATGCACTATCTACAGAGCCTCTAGCAGTGCAGACTGACATGAACACAGCACTGCCAATAAGTGGCATGACCAACATCAAACCATATGCCGATGATATAGCTCTAATTTTAAAGCCAGATATAGAGAATCAAAAAAGCGTTTTTAAAGTATTACAAGAGTTTCAAGAATTTGGGTGGACGTAAGATTAACAAACTGAAAATGGAGATTATGTAATTTCTCATTCAACACTTTACTTGCAGAACTTCACACCTTAGTTAAACCAAGGCCTAAATGATATTTAAGGGTATATGTCACAGAGAATGTCAATGACTTATACAGATTGAATTATTTCCCTTTGATCCGCAAGGTGAAGGCACTTTTTGCAAAATGGATGGACTTCTTTCAATAATGGGCTGGGTTACTTTGATCCGAATGTCAATCTTACCTTTGTGTAATTTTGTGTTTGGTGCTATTCCATGCGCTCTCTAGATGAAGATTTTAAGAAATTATGGGAATGTTTTCTTGTTTTATTTGGGGCAATAGGACACTCAGATTGGCGATAGATAAATATAGGCCAGTGAAAGAAGGGAGCCTTTCTTTGGCAGATTTAACACTATGGGCCAGATGTAGGTAGCCGTTTGCATGGTGCAAATTGCGAAAATCGCAGTTTGCGCCATACAATCGTCCAAACGCGATGCTCATTCACAAATTGCGAGTCGGTACAGACTTGCAATTTGTGAATGCGACTCACAAATAGGAAGGGGTGTTCCCTTCCTATTTGCGACTGGCATCGCAATTCAGAATTGCTTTGTGACCGCGAATGCAGTCGCAAAGCAACCCACACTTACCACCAGTGTCACACTGGTGGTAACTCATTCGCAAACCCCTTTGTGAATGTCGACAAAAATATTTTTTCAGAGCAGGCAGTGGTCCTATGGACCACTGCCTACTCTGAAAAAACGAAACCAAATGGTTTCGGTATTTTTTTCATTTTGGAACTCGTTTTCCTTTAAGGAAAACGGGCTGCAAAATGAAAGAAAAAACTGCTTTATTTAAAAAGCAGTCACAGACATGGAGGTCTGCTGACTTCAGCAGGCCACCATCCCTGTGAGTGCAGGGACTCGCTATGGGGTCGCAAAATGCGACCCACCTCATGAATATTGATGAGGTGGGTCTTTGCGACCCCATAGCGAGTCGCAGAAGGTGTCTGAGACACCATTCTGCATCCGATTTTGCGACTTGCAAATTGCGAGTGGCTCAGACTCGCAATTTGCAAGTCGCAAAATCTGATTTTTCTACATCTGGCCCTATATTTGTTAATTTTGCACATGATTCATATAGGTTTTTTAAAACCTCAGGAATGATTGGGATGGATAATTATTTTTAACCTGATCTATGAGATTGTTGACTTTTCCCCCTTACAAAATCACCTACACAGGTTAGATACAAGATTTTAGAGTGGCCCCTAAAACATAAAGAACACATCTTTCAGGATTCTGAAATTCCGGCTATTAAAGGAGCTACTCACTTGGTAGGTATTTACACTGGGAAAAGACTCCTATTAGATAAGGGTGTAGCTTCTAGATGAAAATCTAGCAAGGTCTCAGATTTTCTTAATTCTGATACCTGGAAGACTTGGCTTGAAATAAAACCCTCCATTAGGCACTTAAAAACAATGTTGCACTGGTCTTATATTAGCATTAGACAGTTTGTCAATATTTTTGATCTCAGTTCAATTTGGGCCAGCCTGGACTCAGTGGAAGATTGGATAGAAACCAGAACCTGGAGCTCCATTAGTAGCTGGGTTTCTATTCTTAGACAGAAGAAGGCCAATGTGTTATACCTTAAGGCCCGGGATGAGTGGCAGTCTACCGATGGCCTTTGCATTATGGAGGAGACCTGGAATAATATAAATGTTTTTCATTCTTTTAAATGAAAAGAGTGAAGTTCCAATGAATGCAATTTTATGTGAAATTGCTACTTTGTAGAATCCCAGCTTGTGTGCATAAAATCAGTCTCCAGGCTCCTCATAGATGCTTCAGGTCCTTAACCCCTACGCTGTCCAAGACGAGCTGGTCTCGTCCTCAGCCACAGTTGCCCGGTGCCGAGGACGAGACCAGCTCGTCCTGCTATGGGCCCTCGGGTGGAGCGCTAGCACTCCCCCCAAGGGTCAAGCACCCCCCTCCACTGAGCAGGGATGGAAGGGGAGTCACTTCCCCTTCCACCCCTGCCCCCAGCCCCCCTGAAGCGTCTGATGACATCATCAGAGGCTTTCCCCTCTGCGCGGGTCAGAGGAGAAATGCAAAACCTTTTCTCCTCCGATCACATGGAGTGGGCGAGAGAGGCATTAAAGGAGAGGAAATGCCTTTCCTCTCCTTTCATGTCTCTCCCTGCATTTCTGCTGCCCAATCGCAATGTGATCGGGCAGCAGAAATGCACACTAGACACCAGGGATTTTTTTTTAATGTTGTTGAATAAGGGAAGCTGGGCAAGGGCCACTCCCCAGGAGGGCAAAATATTTGTAGGCCTTTTCTGTCCCCCTTGGGGCAGATCAGCCTTATAAATTTAGGCCGATCTGCCACCGGGGGGGCAGAATCCCCTAAACACCAGGGATTTTTATTTTTATTTTGTGCCTTACACACGGGGAGAGACCCCTTAGGCAAGGGTCACTCCCCTGGGGGGAGAAATTGTTCTTAGGCCATGTCTGCCCCCCTTGGGGGCAGATCAGCCTATTTTTATTAGGCCAATCTGCCCCCAAACCACTAGGCACCAGGGATATTTTTTTATGGCAGTTTCACGTGATGGGAGAGACCCC
Organism: Pleurodeles waltl; assembly: GCF_031143425.1. Classification (NCBI taxonomy): domain Eukaryota; kingdom Metazoa; phylum Chordata; class Amphibia; order Caudata; family Salamandridae; genus Pleurodeles; species Pleurodeles waltl. The sequence continues at coordinate 923,234,974 of NC_090446.1, read as the reverse complement.
TTAGGCAAGGGTCCCTCCCCTGGGGGGCAAATTTGTTTTAGGCCATTTCTCTCCCCCCTTGGGGGCAGATCGGCCTATTGTAATTCGGTCAATTTGCCCCCTGGGGGAGCAGAAAACCCTAAACACCAGGAATCTTTTTTTTTGTTTATTTATTTTTCTATATTTGGGGAGTGTCCCCTTAGGCAAGGGTCGCTCCCCTGGGGCAAAATGTCTTTAGGCCATTTCTGCCCCAAAGAGGGGCAGAAGCCACTAGACACTAGGGATTTTTATTTTTCTGCATCAATTTCATGCAAGGGGAGCCACCCCTTAGACAAAGGTCATTCCCCTAGGGGGCAAATTTATTTTACGCCATTTCCACCCCCCTTGGGGACAGAACGGCCTATTTTTATGAGGCCGATCGAAACAAGTAGGCCCCAGGTATTTTTTTGACCTCTTAGGCAAGGGTCGCTCCCCTGGGGGGGATTTATTTTAGGCCTTTTCTGCTCCCCTTTGGGGCAGATCGGCCTATTGTAATTAGGTCAATCTGCATCCGGGGCAGAAACCCCTAGACACCAGAAATCTTTTATTTTTTTATTTTTTTTGTTTTAAATGTGGGGAGCGACCCCTTAGCCAAGGGTCACTCCCCTGGGGTGCAAATTGTCTTTAGGTCATTTCTGCCCCCTTGGGGGCAGATCGGCCTATTTTAATTTGGCCTATCTGCCCCCCACGGGGGGCAGAGACCACTAGACACTAGGGATTTTTAGTTTTTGTGTCAATTTCTCGCAAGGGGAGAGACCCCTTAGGCAAGGTTTATTGGTCATTCCCCTGGGGGTCAAATTTATTTTAGGCCATTTCTGCCCCCCTTGGGGCAGATCAGACTATTTTTATTAGGCCAATCTGCCCCCAAGGGGGGCAGAAACCACTAGGCCCTGGGGATTTTTTTTGGTGCCAATTTCACGCAAGGGGAGTGACCCCTTAGGCAAGGGTCGCTCCGCTGGGGCAGGGGGGAATTTATTTTAAGCCATTTCTGCTCCCCTTTCTATTAGGCCGGGTGTGGCAGAAACCACTTAAGCACCATGGATTAGTGTCTGTCTGTTTGTGTGTTTTGTGTGGGGAGGTCAGCCCCTTGGGCAAGGGTCGCTCCCAATGGGGGCACATTACTATTGGTCATATCTGGCCCCCTTGGGGGCAGATCCGCCTATTTTTGGAAGGCCCATCTGCCCACCATACACCAGGGAAGATTTTTTTTTTTTAAAGAGGTTGTGGGTATGGTCATACCCCCACTCCAAATTAATGGGATCACACTTGTTATACACACTGGTAGGCAGATGGGGCAACAACTCCAGTTTCACTCCTTGAGGGGCAGAAAACCTACTAGATGCCAGGGAATTAAATAAAAAAGAAAAATAGTGTGGGGATGGCTACCAAACCAATATGGGCATGGTTATGCCCCCACCCCAACTGAAGGGGGCAACCTTTCAACTCTCCCCCGCACACTAAAAGATCTTATCCCACGGCAAGCAAGAGGACATTTGATTTTTTGGGGTTTTGGTTTTACATTTGGGCATAAGAGCTTGGATAACTCTCAAAATCGACCCTCTTGGAATGGTGAGGGCTGCACTTTTTGGACTTTGGGATGCTGCCATGTAGAAAAATCCACAAGACCTAGACACATCTGAAAACTTAACATCTGGGTGAGTCCAGGGTGGTGTGCTTCACCTGCATCCCGCACCATTTTCTTAGCCACAATGCCATGCAAACTTCCAACTTTTCTGGAAATCACACATTTTTCCCTCATTTTTGTGATGGAGCCTTCCGGAATCTGCAGGAATCAACAAAATTCCTACCACCCAGCATTGTCTCATATATAACAATAAAAATTCTGCCCACTTGTCAGCCTAAAAATGTTTTATTCAAACTGCCCTATTGGACCCGCTTTGGTTCCCCCTCAATTTTGACATGTTTTTGGTTCTTCCCTGTCACAGGCACTTGGCCCACCTACACAAGTGAGGTATCATTTTTACCGGAAGACTGAGGGGAACGTTGGGTGGTAGGAACTTTGTCCCGGTGTGGTGATCCCATACAGAAATGTTGGAGAAATGTGATTTTTTAGCTAAATTTGAGGTTTGCCGAGGAGTCTGGGTAGGAACACACTGGGGGATCCACGCAAGTCACACCACTCTGGGCTCCCTCAGGTGTCTAGTTTTCAGAAATGTCTGGTTTTGGTAGGTTTCCCTGTATGGCTGCTGAGACCAGGACCTAAAACGCAGGCTTTCCCCCCTCCGCAAAGATAGGTAGTTTTGTGTTTGATAATTTTGATGTGCCCAGATAGTGTTTTGGGGCATTTCCTTTTACGGGCACTAGGTTACCCACACAAGTGAGGTACCATTTTTATTGGGAGACTTGGGGAAATGCTAGACGGAAGGAAATTTGTGGTTCCTTTCAGATTCCAGAACTTTCTGTCACAGAAATTTGAGGAAAAAGTGTTTTTTTGACCAAATGTTGAGGTTTGCAAAGGATCCTGGATAACAGGACCTAGTGAGAGCCCCACAATTCACCCCATCCTGGATTCCCCTAGTTGTCTAGTTTAAAAAAATGCACAGGCTTGGTAGGTTTTTCCAGGTGCCGGCTGAGCTAGAGATTAAAATCCACAGCTAGGCACTTTCCAAAAAACACGTCAGTTTTCAATGTAAAAATGTTATGTGTCCATGTTGCGTTTCCTGTCGCGGGCATTAGTCCTAACCACGCAAGTGAGGTACCATTTTTATCGGGAGACTTAGGGGAACACAGAATTGCAGAACAAGTGTTATTGCTGCTTGTCTTTCTCTACATTTTTTCCTTCCAAATGTAAGACAGTGTGTAAAAAAGATGTCTGTTTGAGAAATTACCTGTAATTCACCCCATTTTGGAAATACAGAGGTTTTCTTGATACCTATTTTTCACTCTTTATATTTCTGCAAATGAATAGCTGCATACCTGGAATAGAATGAAAACCTATTGCAAGGTGCAGCTCCTTTATTGGCTCTGGGTACCTAGAGTTCTTGATGAACCTACAAGCCGAATATATCCCCACAACCAGAAGAGTCCATCACATGTAACGGTATATTGCTTTAAAAGATATGACATCGCAGGAAAAAGTTACATAGTAAAACAAAAGTGGCTATTTCTTTCACCTCAATTTCAACATGTTTTTATTTCAGCTGTTATTTTCTGTAGGAAAACCTTGTAGGAGCTACTCAAATGACCTGTTGCTGAATTCAGAATTTTGTTTATTTCTCACAAATGTTTAGCTTCCTGGGATCCAGCATTGGTTTCATACACATTTCTGTCACTAACTGGAAGGAGGCTGAAAGCACAAAAAATAGTAAAAATGGGGTATGTCCCAGTAAAATGCCAAAATTGTGTTGAAAAATGTTTTTTTTATTCAAGTCTGCCTGTTCCTGAAAGCTAGGAGGATGGCGATTTTAACGCCACAAACCCTTTGTTGATGCAATTTTCAGGGAAAAAACCACAAGCCTTCTTCTGCAGCCCTTTTTTCTTATTTAAAAAAAAAATGTTTGCTGTAGTTTGGCTAATTTCTTGGTCTCCTTCAGAGAAACCAGCAAAATCTGGGTACCACTAGAATCCCTAGGATATTGGAAAAAAAGAACGCAAATTTGGCATCAGTGGCTTATGTGAACAAAAAGTTATGAGGGCATAAGCGCAAACTGTCCCAAATAGCCAAAAAAAGGCCTGGCTCCTGAGGGGAAAAGGCCAGACAGCGAAGGGGTTAATTGAGGAGGGAGGAAATTATACCCATGTTATTTGTGGCTGTCCCATAATAAACAATTTCTGGGTACAGATCCAGGAGTAGTGTTTTTGCACTTTAAGGATTGATCAGTCAATAGATGCCCGTACAGCAGTTTTGGAGTATTCTCTCAATGTCAATTTTGCAGCTTTGCAAAAAAATTATTGTTTATTATAGCAATAATAGCTGGATCGCTCACTCTTTTTCACAGTTCCCATCATTCGCGAGCAAAATTTGACCTGCAAATTTCACTTCTCAACTGATCATTGGACTGTTGTCCAAGTGCACTTAGTACTCACCAAATCTCAGTAAAATCCAATCACATCAATTATCTCACAACTTGGACTTACCAACCACGCCGGATAGGTCTACTAAATGGACAAATTACAACATATACCAAGTGTCTTACTACACTTGCCGATATACTCCGGAGTCTTAGACCTCTCTCATTGGGTCCGTCATCAACAACCATGTGGATAAATTTTCCTGCACTAAGCGCCACACTCAAATAAAGAATGCTGCCTCCCTACTCTCATATCTATTGGAGTACGCCCACTCCATCTAAACTCTATTGGAGTATGCCCACTCTTTCTAAACTCATATGCACCTCAATCATCTGCAAATTAGCTTAGGCTGTGCAAGCGCAAAATAATTTTCACCTGACTCAATTCGATCAAACCACTGCTAGAAACATACCCTTCAAAATAGAGTGTCTCCGAGGACTGGGGAAAGTCACTTAAGGCAACTAGCAACACATTTTATCAGACCCGTATAGCATTTCAGAAAAATTTTACAAAATTGTTTTTAAAAGAAATATTTCCACAAACCATAACATCATCACCATGACATCATCAAACAATGACGTAACTGTACTCTGCTACCAAAAACTGCTGCAGCGCCAAGAAATCTTAACTATTACTTCAAACTAAATAGTGGATTTCCCACCTTAGGCCAATGGATCGACGCAATGTTGGTTTGAGGGGATGTCAATGATGAATGTCATAGTAATCAACAATAATCAAGATATTCAATGATCTAATCACTACACAATAATCACGCCAGTTTATTGAGAACGATTATATATTTATTTTCCTATATTGACAATTCTAAGGTCATGAAAATAACTCTCAAACATAAATGATAAGCGTATAGAATCAATAATGGCTGATTAGAACATCTTATATATCTGAGTTTAATCAAAGCAAGCAAACAAATTATCTCAAGTATCATAACACTGATTAACAAAACCAATATTTGCAACAACAACATATTATACATTAGGACAAAAGATCAAAGAATGTCAATATAACCATGAGCATGCAAAGGTAAATTCCCTCACTAACCACTAATTAGCATTAACATGGGCTTCATGTAAAAAGAATTGAGAAACACAAATTTAGAAAACCATACTAACTCTGGTTATAACGAAAATTATTATCATTATGCAGCAATTAATCTATAAATTGCAGCTGGTAGCTGTAAAGCAAAAGACACAAATAACAATACAATTTCATACATTACCCATAGAACAACAACATCCAGTCTTCTTCAGCAAGGGGACACCATCAGGTAAGTTTTCATAGGGTCTGGTCTACATCGACAGCTAGCCTCACATCGCTAATATGACTCGAACCTCCACTAAGAACTCCCTCAATCCGAAAACTCAGACTGAGGTACTCAGAATAAGAAAATGGGAAGATCATGAAATCCCCGAAGAATAGGAGACAGTTCATTATATTATTTTGTAAAAAGCTCACGATTGGTCAGTAACTGTGGTGTTATACAATTCAGCCAATAAAACTATTATTAGATAACTAAAAGTTTGTTGATGACATTATTAGCTAAACACAATTATAAAAGTTTCTTATCCTCTTCCGTCTCGTCTGTGGCTCCATTGTTCCATCTCATCAAAACTTCTCTTCTCAGGAAGAAATGTCTTACTTAGTATCATCTACTTCCATCCTCGAGGGAAAAAAACACACGTTAGTGACAATTTTAAACTATTGAACAGTCAAACTTGTGTAATGACGTAATAAATCTGACATTGTAAAACCTAACGCAGCAACCCCTCTAGGGGTAGCTGTTTACACATCTATAAGCTATTAACCAATCTCTTTCAGGTAAGCATTGAGCAACGGAAAATAACTGCGATTTTAGCTGACGTTTTGCATAAACAGAGAACAAAATGAATTATGGTGACCATTTATAAAAGTCACCAGTTTTCCACATGTTAGTTCATCAATGACCAGTACATTATTGATTAATAAAGAAATCATTAAAAAAATGTCCTCTCCTGCAACAGCAACACAAGGTTTTTGCGAGAGGCTTCAAGTCTCCTTCCTGGATAAGAAAAAAACTCATTAATGACAATGGGCCACATGTACGAAGCTTTTTGCACCTCGCAAACAGCGAATCTGGCTGTTTGCAGTGTGCAAAAAGCACTTCCCGATGACAAATGCAGTTTTGCGATTTGGTAACATTGTTACAGAATCGCAAAATGGGTTTGCGACTCGCAATTAGGACGGGGTGTTCCCTTCCTAATTGCGACTCACAGTGCGATGTAGGATTGTTTTTGACCGCAAACGCAGTCGCAAAGCAATCACAGTTACCACCAGTGTCACACTAGTGGTAACACATTCGCAAACAGGAAGGGGTCCACCTGGGACCCCTTCACCTTTGTGAATGTCACAGAATTTTTTTTTTCAAAGCAGGCATTTCATTTTTTGTTTTTCTAATGCATCTTGTTTTCCTTTAAGGAAAACGGGCTGCATTACAAAAAAGAAAAACTGCTTTACTGAAAAGCAGTCACAGACATGGTGGTCTGCTGTCTCCAGCAGGCCACCATCCCTGTGAGGGCCGCCATTCCCAAGGGGGTCGCAAATTGCGACCTACCTCATGAATATTCATGAGGTGGGCAATTGTGACCCCCCCTTGCGAGTCACAATTAGTGTCAAGGACACTACCCTACATTCGGATTTGCGACTCACAAATTGTGAGTTGCTCTGACTCGCAATTTGCAAGTTCCAAATCAGAACTTTGCTACATGTGGCCCAATATTAGGGCACATTTTTCTACTGGAGTTGCACAAACCACGATTCAGACCTCTACTACTCTCTCATTGTTCCATGAAATAGATGAAGGTCACCAACTAAGTGGATGATAAAACTAATATTGAGTTCTCCACTTGACCTACACCACTCGGCCTTTATAAAATCATTGGAAGACTCCATGAAAGACCGCATTTAAGCTCTTGAATAATTCTTAACTCCAAGGGTCAGTACTAGCTTCTTTAGAAAACAGTGGTTATTCCCCTATTAAAAAACCAGGGTGATGACCCTCCAGTCCTACAAAATTACAGATCAATATCATTGCTTCTGCATCTGGTAAAAACACTGGAGCAAATGCAAATGGTCAATCTCAACATTATTGTTTATCCTGTCGATACCACTGGCCTTCAAGAGTCTAATTTAAATTGGAATGAATCTTTGTTAACAGCGTGCAGCCAAGCAGTTCATTTACCATTCTTTTCAGTGCAACCACTGTCAATTACTTGTGGGATTCTGCGGGGTTCTTCCCTGTCCCCCCATTTATTTGACCTGTATATTAAGCCACTGAACCATGACAGAGGGTGCAGGCTTGACACCCATGGTGACGATTTCTAAATATTGCTTTGTCAATAAGATACTGCATCTACTCAGATCAAATTTCCTGATGCCATGCAATTCATTGGGAATTGACTGAGCTACAATCACCTGAAAAAAGTTGGATAAAACGGAGATTAGAATTTTATGAAGTCACTTTTATTTGCCTGCAGAGATGGCAACAGTACCCGAACCTAAGATATCTGCCAAGAGCTTTGTGGTTCTCATAGACTGAAACCTCTCTATAAAAACCCTGGTTGGATATGTGTTGTCCAAAAGCATCTTCTTGCTAAAGCCATTAAGGAAAGTAGTCCCCTATTACTCTTGGAGCCCAGGAAAAAGCTGACTATGGCTACTCTTCTGTCCAGACTGGATTACACTACTGCCATTTATTTAGCACTGCCAAAAATATGATCCATAGATTACAAGTGGGCCAGAATGAGGCAGTACATTTAACTTTAACTGCCTAGATTCACACATTCTACCCCTGTACTGAACATGGTTCACTGGATACCAATAAAGAAGAGAGTCCAATTCAAATGTAGCTTAGTTTTTAAGGCTCTCAGAGGAACTAACTGTGTAGCTAACAGAATCAGAAAATATACAATCACATTCCCTGAGATATACTCACTCGAATTTATCACCCTGAGAAAGTCAAAAAACAGATCAGGGACAATAGTTCTCGCTTCAGGCCCCACTGCCATGGAATTCTCTCCGCCATGAACTTAACTTCAAATCCCAATGGAGAGCCCTAAAAACTTCATTTATCATTGCTGAATATCTCTTCTTATTTCTACGTTTTGCCATGCATGTATCTATTAAACACCAAGAAATCTCTGGGTGAAAGAACACTCCATTAAGTTGATGTAACTTAACATATCAAACCATAATATGACATAAACAAAATAAAAATATTCTGCAGAGCCAAAACCAAGGAAATTAGCAGTGAGCAGGCCAATTATGATTCTGTTATAGTGAATCCATGTATATTTCAAGATTAATATTAGACTCCCTTACATCTCACTCTCTTTCTGTCGTATACTTCCTTGTCCTGAAATTATGAAGCCATGGTGAAAGTAGTAAAATACTACATCAGTGACAAATGATGATCATCCAATCCTAATATTGGAGTTGGGGAGTCAGTCCTTGTCAACGATTCAGTGGCCCCTGGTAGAATTTAAAGTGGTGGGGCATAAAATCAGTCAACAAATTTGTTTAGGCAAACATAGCAAGTTTTTATCCATCGTAAAAATTTGCTTTGAATTTCTGGTTTGCCAGATGACCCTGACCTAACCATATGTGTGGTTACTAGGCAAGGTAGATTGGGATCCCCCCTTTTACAATATAAACAGGTAACATGGCCTCAAAAATATCCAAAAAAGTGGCATGTCCACAGCACTGCACATTTGCAGTTTTGGCCCCATCTGTGATATATTGGGTCTTCCAGTGAGGACATAGGCTGCTGTGTTGATCTAGTCTGTGCTACACAGTCCTTAACCATATTCCTTTAGAGCCAGGCCAGAGCTTTCTCTATTTTTTCAATCATCAGGCCACCTACAGTCATCACTTGGAGGGCTGAAGTGATGGGTTATTTCTCACTGTATTCTTGCAGTCCAAAGTACATGTTCTTTCCCTGCAGTAACCTCCAACCAGGTCATAGCTTCCTTTATCAACTCAGTCTTCACTAAACAGCAATTAAAAACTGGGCTGATTGCAGACGGCCCCTAAATGTTTGCCCATATATTTCACTTTTTGCTGTTATTTTCCTGACTCTGATGGTACCCTGGATACTGCTAACCAGTCCCAGGGCCTGTGCTCTGTTTAAAATGAGTATGCAAAATAGGCTAATCATAATTGGCTATGTCAACCTACCCATAAGTACCTAGTATGGTAGGGCATGTAGGTTTAGGGACCTCAGCATAGGTAGTGCACCCATGGGTGCACTGCTGAGGTGGCCAGAGTCATTTGTCAAGGCAGGCCTGCATTGCCGGATGCTTTTAAATTTAAGTTACATGCAAATTCGAATTAAAATTATTTCCAAAGTCTTAAACTACCTTATTTTTACTTATAAGTTACCCCTAAGGTGTTCACTATGTGCCCCCTGGGTTGGGTGCAGTGTACCTATAAGCAGGGACCTTATAAAATAAGCCCTGCTGAGGAAAAATAGCCAAATTCGCTATTGTAGTGAACAGGCTCTATAGGCTAAAATGGGAAACTTTATTTTAATTATTAAAGTCTCCAAAGGAGCTAGATATGGCAAGTTTGGTCTCAAACCGATTGTTATAATAAATGCAACAAGTTGCCATTGTTGGATTTAATATAACTAGTTCAGGCAAAGAGTTTTATACCTCTTCCTAAAAGTAACCAGTTTCATCTCTGTAGTGCCCTTCTCTGATTGGCCAGCCTCTGGCAGCACGGCCAGGCAGCCTTGATGAGGTGAGAAGTGGTCTGGTCTGAACACAAAGGAAGTGCCTGAGGGAAGATGTCTGCCTCAGCAGATGGTGAAACAGGATGGAGGGAGAGCAGCCCAACCGGTCCCTTGCTCGCTGTGCCACTGGATTCAAGCTAGCCAGGCTGATGAAGTTTGATATCCTGAAATTGGTCCCAGAATGCTTTTTTCCTGTCCAGGGCGGACCTGGTCTTGCACTTCGGGCTAGACTGTTCCCATGGAGAAAAGGGTCAAGACTGATCTGCATATGGCTGTGTCCAAACTGGAGTGACATGGCAAGCAAAATAACAATGGCGTAAACTCAGATCTGTAACTGGGGGTAAGTGTTTGAAAAGTTTCAACACTCCGTTCATCATTTAAGTTTGGTTTGTGATGTTGCCTATTGTGCCCTAAGTGGCTAGTGTATACCCAGACGTGGGTCCCTTGCTTGCTGCGACACTGGATTTAAGCTAGTCTGGCTGATGAAGGGTGATACCCTGAAACTGGTTTCAGGATGCTTGTTTCCTGTCCAGGGAGAACCTGTTCTGGCAGTTCGGCCTGGACTGTTCCCATGGGGAAAAGGGTCAAGAGTGATTTGCATATGGCAGTGTCCAAACTGAGGTGATGTGGCAGGCACAATAATGATGGATTAAACCTAGATCTGTGAGTGGGATGAAAGTTTGAAATGTTTCAACACTCCATTCATCATTTAGTTTTGGTTTGTGATGTTGCCTTGTGTGATCTAAGTGGCCAAGGTTGCCCAGACGTGGGTCCCTTGCTCACTGCGCCATTGGATTCAACCTATTCTGGCTGATGAAGGATGATACCCTGAAACCGGTTTCAGGATGCTTGTTTCCTGTCCAGGGAGAACCTGTTCTGGCATTTCGGCCTGGACTGTTCCCATGGGGAATAGGGTCAAGACTGATTTGCATATGGCGGTGTCCAAACTGAGGTGACCTGTCAAGCAAAATAATGATGGATTAAACCTTGATCTCTGAGTTGGGTGAGTGTTTGAAACATTTCAACACTCCATTCAACATTTTATTTTGTTTTGTGATGTTGCCTTGTGTGCCCTATGTGGCTAAGGTATGCCCAGACAGGGGTCCCTTGCTTGCTGCTCCACTGGATTCAAGCTGGCTTGGCTGATGAAAGGTTATACCCTGAAATCAGTCTCACAGTGCTTGTTTCCTGTCTAGTGAGGACCTGATCTGGCAATTCGGGCTGGACTGTTCCCATGGGGAACAGGGTCAAGACTGATTTGAAATGACTGTGTCCAAACTGGGGTGAAGTAGTGAGAAAAATAACGATGGATTAAACCCAGATCTGTGACTGGGGCTGGGAGTTTGAAAAGGTTCAACACTCCGTCCATCATTTTATTTTGTTTTGTGATGTTGCGTCAGAGAAAGGGAACTTGAGGCCCAGGTAGCCCTCATAGCTTTGGAGGCAGAGACGTTGGCCCTAGAGATGAAGAAGTGGGCAAAGATTGAACCGAGAGATGGTGGCAGCGACAGAGAAGTTGAGGTATCCATGGGTGGTGGGTTCTGCCCAAGGCTACCCAAGCCAGTTGTTCCTGCTTATGTAGGGGGGATGACATAGACAAATAGTTGGAGGCCTTTGAAAGGGCTCTCCAAATTAGAAGGTTTAAGCCCCAATATTGGGGTTCACTCCTATGGGAGTTGGTCCCAACATGTGGGAGGGATAGGCTACTGACCGTAGGGGCTGAGGAAGTAGATTCCTATCCCTGCATGAAGAGATGTTTAACCATGAAGTTTAGTATGACCCCGGAGCAATACAGAAACTAGTTCAGGGACACCCAGAAGGTCAAAACCCAGTCTTGGGTTGACCTTGTAGGCACCACACTTAAGGCACTGGAGGGTTGGATACAACATTACTTGAGGGGTTATATAATTTGATCATGAGGGAGCACATCTTGACCAATTATATCCAAGAGAGATTATACCAGTATCTAGTGGTCTCTAGTTGACCAACCCCAGAGAGCTGGGGGAGGCAGCTGATGAGTGGTTGGGAACCAGGGTGGTTATCAAGTCCCAGTTGGCAGACTCCAAGTAAGGGGGGTCAGGTACCCAAAAACCTAAACAGGGAGGTGGTAAGCCCACCACAGAGACTCCTTTTGTACCCAAGAACTCTAAGAAAGGGGAAAGTAAATCCCACTCCCCCTCTGACAAGCAGAGGCAGGAAGACCCAGGGTTAAAGAAGCTCTTCAACAACAAGGTCTGCTTTGGCTGTCAGCAAACAAATCACTTCAGAGGAGATACAGCCTGTCCAAGGAAGGTGGTTAGCACTGGGCTGTCCAATGTAGCCATGGAGGAAGACTCCCCAGAGTGTGAGATCCTCATAGCATTGGACTGGAAGACAGGACCAGATTGTAAGCTGGTGATCTCTGAGGGCGGGAGTAGGAACGTTCACCCCATTCAGTTGAATGGGATCCTTACCACTGGCCTGAGAGACACCTGTGCCAGTCACATTATAGTGAGTGACCGGTTGGTGACTCCAGACATGTATGTCGCAGGGGAGACCAGGAAAGTCAGGATAGCCACAATTGAGGTCACCACCAAACCTGTAGCCATAGTGCCCCTAGAGAGGGAGAGTATCATAGACTGGTTTAGGGTGGTGGTCAGTGCTGACCTCCCCCTAGATTGTATCCTGGTCAATGACCTCCTAGAGGTGCGTCTGGTCCCAGATGGGGCGGTCGCCCAGGGTGCCCACCCAGCCCAAAGTCCTGGGGAGCCAGTCTCTACACTGAGGAGACAGGGGCCCCCTAGAAAAGGGATGAAGGCAAAGAAGGGTAGGTCACTCTTAAAGAGAGTTTCTGGGAGCCAAACACCTTCTGCCTCAGAGGGTGGGGAGCCCATAGTTGGCAATGGTGAGGCCTCACCTACCCCAAGGAAGTCCTGAGTAGTCAGGCAGCTGTCCAGCTGCTGGGTGTTGCCTCTGCGCTGACAGACAGTAGAATAGAATGAGGGTTTCTGCCCCAGATGTGGCAGCCCCTCACTCTAAAAAGCAAGAGGGCTACCAGGACCCCATAGTTTCCCCTAAAACAGCTCACCCACCTGTCAGGGGAGAGCTTAGGGTGTGGTTCTGGGTGCTGAGAGCTGTCAGCAATCTCTGCTGGGTGCTGGCCTTCATGGCAGCACTGCACTTGGCCTGGGAGGCAGACCCCAGGGAGAAAAGCAAAGTAGGCCCCCTTACCCTGTTGTTCATGGTGGAGTTGCTTAACTGTTGGGTGACCTCTTTGGGTAAGATAGGTGTTGCCCTAGCAAAGTAAGGGATAGCGGAGGTGGGCACCTCCCTACCCAAGTTGGCAGAAAGAGAGGAGGAAGACACCCCTGGAGGGAAGTTACAGTTTAAAATGTGTCCTTTTACTGTTGAAATGGGTTCACTACCCAGAGGGAGGGACCATGACAGGAGGATATAAGGCAGAGTAGGCCCTGCAAAGGGACATCCCGTTTTCTCACAGTCCTCCTCATCTGACAAGCCAGGAAGACTCTCCCAGGTTGGGCTGAGTCTCCTGGGTGTGTGGGCTGGGGAGGGGGCGTGTGTGAGAAAACTGGGCTGATTCCATAAGCCCCCTATGTTTTTCCTCCCATTGTTCACTTTTTGCTCATGTTTCCCTGACTCTGATGGTGCCCTGGGTACTGCTAACCAGTCCCAGGGCCTATGCTCTGTGTAAAATGAGTGTGAAAATTAGGCTAATCATAATTGTCTATGTCAACCTGCCTATATGTTCCTAGTATATGGTAGGGCATGTAGGTTTAGAGATCACAGCTTAGGTAGTGCACACATAGGTGCACTGCTGAGGTGCCCTGGGACATTTTAAAGGCAAGCCTGCCTTGCTGGCTGCCTTTAAATTAAAGTTACAATCAAAATCATCTTTGGAATTAAAAGTATTTCCAAAGTATCTAAATTACCTTATTTTCTACATATAAGTCACCCCTAAGTTTGCCTTAGGTGCCTTCAGGATTGGGTGCAGTGTAACTATAAGCAGGGATCTTCAAAAATATGTTTCATAAGCCCTGGTGAGGAAAATACCAAATTTGTGTTTCCGGCATTGTGGTGAATAGGCTCCATAGGCTAAAATGGGGAGACTTTTTTTTAATTTATAGTCTCCAAAGGAACTAGATATGGAAAGTGTGGTCTCAAACTGATTGTTATAATAAATGCAACAACTTGCCAATGTTGGATTTAATATGACTAGTTCAAGAAAATAGTTGTAGAACTCTTCCTAAAAGTTACTATTTTCAGCTCTGTGGTGCCCTTCTCTGATTGGCCAGCCTCTGGCAGCCAGGCCAGGATGCCTTGATGATGTGTGAAGTGGCCTAGGCTGAACACAAAGGAAGTGCCTTGGGGAGGAGATCTGCCTCAGCGGATGGTGAAACAGGATGGGAGAAGAGCAGCCAAACTGGTCCTCAAATAAAGGAAGAACATTTGGAGCAGCTCAGGACCCCCCCATTGCCTGCAAACCCAGACAACCATGTGTCTTCTTGATTGGATTAGGAGAGGGCAGGAGAGGGATGTGTTAAAGAGTTTTAGCCACACCAATGGGTGGGCTCAGCCAGTTCTAACCTCCAAAATTCAGTTTCTGCCATTTTAGATTCTGAAGGAATGTTACTTCCTTGGATTGATTTTTGTCACACTTCCAAGGCAGTGGTCATCCAAGGGGGTAGTGACCTGCCTCTGATTGGACAGTTGCCCCACACCTTCTTTCCACCCCAGGAACAGGGATAAATATGGCAGAGCCACACCTCAGATCCCTACAAGGAACAATGACAGAAGAAGAAGGATTGCCATTCTGGCCCCCTGACCCGCACCTGACACTGCACTCTGAAGGACTGCACCAGCTGCACACTTGGGCTTCACCACTGGTTCATGAAGGGACTCCCTGCCTGCTACAGGTGAAAAATAGCTAACTAAAGTCCCCTGCATCAAAACCTGAATAACTCACCAGCTGTCCAGTGGCTAGTGGTCATTTTTGGATTTGATCCAGGTGCATTCTGGGAGTTGGAGTCCTAATCCTCAAGGAGCAAATCAGAGCTTCTGGAACCTTGGGGTGAGTTGTGGACTTCTAAAGGACCTTCTAAGACCTTCTGGAAGAAGATGCAGAAGTTTGAGAAGTTTGAAGACTGACCTTCCGTAGTGAGTCAAGCCAGCTTACCTCAACAGCGACCCAGCCTGACTTGCAGGTTTGTCCCTCTACAAGAATCCGGAGCCTCAGACTTCCAGGATTTCACTGGGGGATCCTGGAAAGGTGATCCGACAACCTTGCATCAAAATTGACTTGCTGTGTAGGGTCGACCGTCGTCGGACAGAAAAAGCTACAAAAAAGGTGACAAATTCCGAACATAAAAAGTTAACCAGAACTTTCCGCACAGTTTAGCCAAGGAGGGCTCCAGGGACATCAGACTAAGATTGAGGTTTTGCCCAGACAAAGATTTCCATCTTGAAAACTCATCTAAGTCCGAAGGTAGAATTCGTCACAGAGGTCTCCTGCAAAGAGTATCTGAAGAGGGCTCCAGGGAGGTCGGATCAGATTGGTGACTTTGTCCCCCTGAAGAAAATCTTCAAGAAAGACTATGGCCCTGATTTATACTTTTAGACACTCAACTGCGCGGGGTGTCCTATTTATGGAATGGTGCAATCTGGCGCAAAGGGTTGGCCAACTTCATTGAGAATTACGTTAGCCAGTGGCGGTATGAGAGAAGGGGGTTTTGCACCAAAAAATTCCGTTATGCTGGTTAGAGTAAAAAAAGATGACTCTAACCAGCCCAGCTTCATTTCTTGACGCTAAACCTACCATACCACATGACTCCTGTTCTTAGAAAAGACAGGAGTCATGCCCACCACTCCGATGGTCAGCACAGGGGACAAGGGTGCCCTTAGCATGGTCATTGCACCCAATGCCATGTATGGGGGCCCTTTTTGGGGGTCCCCAATGGCACTTTACAATAAACCTAAAATACTTACCTGGGATGAGGTCCCCCATCCTCCACTTTCGCTCTGGTGTGGGTGGGGGTGTCCTTGGGGATTGGTGAGGGCACCTGTGGACTTATTCCATGGTGTTTCACCATGGAAATAGGCCCACAGGTCCCCTAATGCCTGCCCTAACCCAGGCGTTAAATAATGGCGATAAGCAAGCTTAGCGTCATTATCTAGGTCTGCCTCCCTCCCATGCACCTTTTTTGTCATTTTTTGCCCAGTAACGCCTACCTTGCATCTAATTGATGCTAGGTAGTTTTCCGCAGGCAAACATGACTTTAACTCCAATATTTTGACACTATACGAGTCTAGCGTAAAAATATAAATATGGAGTTAAGTTTGCACTGAAATAGCACCCAAAAAATGACGCTATTTCAGTGAAAACAGAGCATAAATATGCCTCTAAGTTTGAAGATAAACTTTTGACCGAGGCCTCCGGCTTGTTGTAGACGAGCAAGGCTCTATCTCAGTCGGCCTTAAACTTTGACTTTGCCCCGATCTAGTGCAACCAAATGACCAGATTAGTGCTTTTCATTTTTATGCACCAGAAAACATTAAAGGGGTCATTACAACCCTGGCGATCCAAGAACGCCAGGGCTGTTCTGACGGAAGCACCACCAAAAGGCTGGCGGTGCTTCCCATGGTATCACGACCGGGGCCGGCGGTTTCCCGCCACAATGGCCCCAGCGGTTGTAATCCTTCAGAGCAGCGCTGCTTGTAGCGCTGGCCAGGGGATTACGAGTCCCCCTACCACCAGCCTTTCCCTGGTGGTTTGAACCGGCAGGAAAAGGCTGGCGGTGCGGGGAGTCGCGGGGCCCCCTGACAGGGTGCAACTACACCCGTCGCACAGCCGCAACACCGCAGGCTCTATTTGGAGCCAGCTCCTGTGTTGCGGCCGAGATCCCCGCCGGCTCAGCGGGGATCTCCAAATGGCCGCAGCGGGAGTGCGGCTGCAATGGCGGCCGCCCGGCGGTCCGATCGTGGCGGGCGGCTTGAGCCGCCCGCCAAGGTCGTAATGAGGGCCTAATTCTTTCAAAATTCATATATCCGGTTCCTGTTATCCGATTTTAATTGTTTTGGTGTCATTTTAAAGATAAACACATTCTGTATTTTTATGAATTGATGTTAGATTTTCATTGTGTTTTGTGTTTTACGTTTACAAATTTTTGTGGTTTTTAAATGCTTTACACACTTGTCTCCTAAGTTAAGCCTTGTCGCTCATTACCAAGCTACCAAGAGTTGAGCTGGGTTTAATTTATTGAGACCTAAGTGGAAGTAAGTGGCCTATTGCTAAGTGTAGGAACTTACCTGTCCTTACCAATAACCCACATTCCAACAATAGCTTCTGATTTCAAAGTCAGGCAGTCACAGCTCTCCGCATTATGAAGTCTGTCTTAGATGACCTACCCTCAAGGACTTCACAGCCAGCCCAAACTTCCCTGAATCTGCACACTCAAACTGTCACAGTATTACGTTAAAAGTGCTGTACAAAATATCTTACATTTCCTTGCGTCATTTTTTTGGCCACCCTGACAAGGGAACGCCTACTTTGAATACATTATACCTGTAGCAGGCATAATGCAGTACAAAGGGTTACAAAGTGGCACAATGCATGCATTGCGCCTCTTTGTAAATATGGCGCAAGGATTTTGGCCTTGTTGGGCCACATTAGCGTAACAAATTGACAATAATATGGCGCAAGGTGGCACTAGGGGCTTATATATATGCCCCTAAGTACATTAAACACTGGATTGCAAAAACTCAAATGCTTGAACTTTTAAGGCTTTACTTAATGAGCATAGTGCACTACACTTAACATGGGAGATAGATTGCACTCAATTTTCCTGGTGGGGAGCTCCTCACCAATACTAGTGCAGGTGTATAAATAAAAATTATTAATGAGTGTTCATGTATTGCGAATAATGGGTTTGTGTAGAAAATAATAACGTTGAAAAATAATGCACGCATTTGAAAATGTGATTACGATGAGTGGCCGCCAATGTTCACAAAGTGTACTTATTAATATTCTAATACTGTGAAATGTTGACTATATGTTTGACTAATGTAGTAATATGTCATATTAAGGGTTATGCATTATGTCTTAGCTTTATTAATTGTAGGCTTTAACTTAGCGAATGTCTTGGACTACTTGCCAGGCCTCATGTCAAAGCTGTATTTCTTAACGTTTAATAAATGGCTGTCCTAGAGGGTTAAACTGTGATCTTCCATTTGCATTGTTTAAATGTGCTCATAACTTAAAGTTTCTTGTGAGAAACGACTGCTAGAAGATGCTGTTCTTGCTAATGTAACATTTTGTGTGTAATGTGTGTGAGGCTGAGTTTCTCAGAAAGAGAATAATGGAGATAATGACTGGAGTAGAAGCTGCAATAATATTGTTACCTAACAAATCAGATGATGAGGACATTGCAGGACAACCTATCAATGACATGTGAATGGAGTAACAGTGGAATTCATAGATTTGGATTTTTAGTTTAATTGGACAAAAGGTGAACATGCGATTAATTGACCAACAGGGATTTGGGAAATAGTTTTAGTGGTTTTGATTTAACGACACTGCACTGAGAGAAGACAGGTTCATTGCCCATTTTCTTGCTGGCCAAAAGGTCAATCATTTCTTGTGTATCTTGACAACAGAAGTGCTTAACTTTAAACTTAAAGACTTTGCGTTTTCTGAACTTTGATGCTGAATCCTGATGCCTTGCTGATCAAAGGACGAAGACTGACCCTGCTTGCTGATCCACATTGAGGATAGGTATTATGAATTATACTGTTGATGATTATGGCTATTTGTTTTTTCTTTCTAGGAACCAACTGCACTTTTTTTATAGAGCCATTGTTAGATGTTTTCCAAATTGGTGTTACTAAATTGTTTTGTAAGAAGCCCAACATGCTGATGCTAATCTGATGTTAGTTAAGGATCCTCAGTAATGAAATTATGCTAATAGGGAATAATGCTTGATGAATTTCTTTGCTAATCTCGAATGTATGTAGTCACTTTGTCGCAGCTGATTTTGTTATTAATTTGTACCATAACCTTAGAATGTGTTGTAGTTCAAACTTTGATTGGATTACGTTTCTTCCGCCATTTTGGACAGCCAATATTGTTTCTGTATGCGTTTCATTTGATTTTCAGATTAATCTACATGACCCTAGCATTGTTAATATAGGGAAATAAATGTTCAAACTTTTACTAAAAGGTGTGGTTATTCATGACTGAAAGGTCATGGTGCAAGACAATTACTGACTCTACTGATTATTAATGTTATTGATTGCTGTTGATTTTTGAGATTGTGTATTGGCTATTGTTCATTGATTTGCATGTACCGGAGTTATGATAAGAACATCTTAATTGCGAGTCAAAAGGTTCATCTACCTATTCGCGTCCCCTTGTAAGTTTAGGTATCAAGGTCAGGCGTGCTAGCAGAGATAGCAGGAGAGGTAATTCTTAGTCTCCTTAAGAGCTTATCATAGATGTCTTGTACAGGATAACAGGTGTTAACAGTGTTGGTAAAGAGTGGTGAAGGTTTGTCTCCTTAAGAGCCCATGATAGGTGTCCAGAGATTTTATTTTTCAATTATGCTAATTGGAGAGAAAAGGTTCCCTTAAGCCCAGAAATTACTTTAGCAGAATCCAGGATCCTGCTAATGGTTGTTTGAGGATGTTCTCGGCATTCTAGTGATAGTGCAAATGAGGTAGCTTGCGCTTGCACGGCTTATGCAAATTGTGGGTGAATCATGAGGTTTGTGAGGGTTTAGGAAGTTTGTGTACTCCAATTGAAGTTGTAGAAGGAGTGTGCGTACTCTGCAGTGTTAGAGTAGGGAAGTTGTCGAACTACATATGTGTGTGGCTCTTTGTGCTAAAAAATTGTCCACGTGGTTGTTGATGTACGGACCCTGTGTGGTATAAGACTCCGGAGTATATTGAAAAGTGTATGAGACATTCGTTTTTATGTTGTAATCAGTTTGGTTTAGTAGGTTGATCGGGTGTGGTCGAACTTTGAGTCAAAGTGAGTGAAATACATTTTTTACTGAGATATGGTGAGACCTATGTGCACCAGGACAGACCCAATGATCAGGTGAGAAAATTTGCGGGTCGAATTCTGCTTGCAAATCTGGGAGACAAAGAAAGAAGGAGTAGCTGTTAGAGCGAGAGCCGTCAGTGAAAAATCCGTAAGGTTTCTGAAGTGATTGTGCTACCTTTCCTGTAGTAAACCAGAAGATTTGTTTTTTGGGATTTTGATTTGTGCTAGCAATTTTTGCATTAGTTATTGTGAATTAGAGTTTGGGAGGACAAGCCACAAGACTTTGTCAGCAGCAATACATGTGAGTGTGACGTCATTAGAGACACTCTGGGATAGGTCAGTTAGTGATAAGGTTTGCGCACGAATTGGCAGCCGTCCATGAGAGGCAATTGGTTGAGAAAGTAGGTGAACGGAATCTTGGGATTAAACGTCACTTCCTGATTTGAGTTTGAAAAAAAAAAAGGCCGAAAAGATGAATTTTTTCAAAGCTTTAAAGAGTGCCTTAAGGGAAGATACATATATTGCAACAAATATAGGCGAGGCTACACTGCCAGAAAATACACCAGCTTACATTGTAATGGAAGAAAAGGGTGTTGCGCCATGTCTTTGGCTAAAGCAATGGTGCAAATTGACAGAGAAGGATGGGAACTTAGCATTTGCTACAAATGGTACATTCAATTTGAGGGTTTTGGAGCATTTAAGGATGGTGCTATATGAATTGAAGCCCCTTCCGAGACCAGCACAGTTTGAGGCATTAGCGATTTGAGAGCTAGTAGCCAGACATCAACAGCAACATAAATTTTAGAGGAGAATGAGAAAGGCAGAAAAGACTTTAGCAGAGACTAGGTGGGACAGTGATCAGAGAGTTTGGAGGATGGAGACTTTGCACGGAATTAACTTGTTTTCGGGAATTACAGAGGACAACGAGAAGGAAGGAAGGAGGGAAAGCAGCTAGAAAGACTAACAGAAGTCTGTCCGAAAGTAAGGAGGCAAGAAAGTCTTCAACGGTGAAGAAGGAATCAGGTGATGATGAGTTTATTACACAGGTATTGAGAAATCGCCCACCACCATATGCAGCATGAGACTGGTCCAAGTACCAACGCTGATCCGACAGCTCCGACACAGGTTAATGGGACCATGAGCCTGATGCAGGTTAATGCTAGCTTGACACAGAATGCAATGCAGAGTGGTCTTAATGTTCCTAATACTCCTGTAGTGCAAAATCAGATGCAACCACCACAGGTTCAGAGAATTTATCCTGATATGCCCATTATGGAAACGACTTTGAACTTATTGGTGCCTATGGAAGAGATTTACCCGAGACCGATGTTGGTTCAGACTCAACCAACTCCACTTTTACTGTTCCAGGTGCAGCCACAGGTAATGCCAAGATTCACTCCAGTAACAGGGGCACAGTCAGATATGACTCTGATGATGAATCAGAATTTGGGAGTTACTCTTCCCAGAACGTAAGTGCCAGACCAACCCCAGATGCTATATCGCTACCCATTACTGTTGGTCCAGCCGTACCCTTATTGGCACCGAAAAAAACTATTGTAGGTGAACAGGGAGCAATGTCCCAGAGAATAATGAGAGGAGGACATAATTAAAATGCTTGAGTAGTCTCTCCTGTGGGACAGACTTTTGACGGTTCAAGAACATTGTTAGACCTTAGTCCATTTGTAGCACTTCCAGATACTATGCAGGGTAAAACATAAGCTAAAGTTTGAAATTGTTGACACAACAGACCCGAATGCTGTTGCACATCAGGTGTCACCAGTTCAAGCAAGTAACATTTCACTACAAGGTTTGATAGCTCAGCAGGTGACTCAATGGTTAGACAAGCTGAATACCCCTCAGAGTGCTTCTAAGGGAGAGGAGTGTTTGAATTATGCCAGGCTAGGCATAGAAGAGGGTGAACTCATTGAGGGAACTATGGGTGCGAACAAGTTAGAATCCTACACTGAGGCAGAAATGAGATGTTTGTGCCTGAAGATTACGAGGGAAGTGAGCAATGTGCATCAGAAACAAGCAGACCTGGCAGAGAATTACGGCATAGAAATAGAGAAAACAAAGCATTTGAAAAGAAGTTCCAGATTAGATTTTGAGGATAAAGATTTTGAACATATGAGATCTGCTGGAATGAAGGCACACCTTAACAAAGTGCTTCAGAGTGCCCAGACTTGGGGAGCATTAGACAAAACGGAAGGTAGATTGGTAAAGAAAAGAGACAAGAGAAAAAGGTATTCTGTGGAGCTGACTGCAAATGTGCAGCAAGATAAAGATCCAGTGAAAATGTTACCAATGAGAGAGATTCTAGGAGGGAATTTTGTTCATTTCCCTTGAAGCAGAAGTGACATTCTATCATTCACAAATGACTGTCCAAAATTTAAAGAGAAGTGAGTAGAATGGTATCAGCAGACAGACAGGTTTGTGAAACTTGCGAAGTATCTGTGGAAGGACTTGAACACATTACTAGAGATAGTGGTTCCAGCTGATCTGTGGATCGAGTGTAAGAGGAGTGTAGATTGGCCAACAAGCAAACCAGAGAGAGACAAGAATACAGTTGCACCATCTCCTGAGATAATGAAACATTACTATAAGGTGACTGAATTTTTGAAAATGAGAATTTCACCCAAGAATTTTGATTGGCAGAGGATTGACAGAACAGCTCAGGAGGCAAAGGAGTCAATTCATACGTATTAAGAGAGATTATTGCAGACATTCAGTGGTACAGAGACAATTGAGGCAAGATACATGATTCATTTTGTGTTCAGATTTGTGGAAGGGTTGAGACCTGAAATTGGCCAGATGATTAAGAGTCAATTGTTTTGTTGGCAAACAAAGCCAATTGGTGAGGTGTTGCAATATGCAAAATACTGTAGTAATGAGATTGAGTTGAAACAGAGAGAGCTGAAAGAGAAGGTAATGGTGATGCAGATTAAAGGAGTTCAAACAGGAATGTAAGGGACTTTTCCACAGCAGTTACCAAAGAAGCCACAGGGAAACATGATGTTTCAGCCCCAGGTGAGAGGTAGAGCTCGTGGAGGAAATGTGAATTGTGGTCCAGACTTAGGTACTGTAGGGGTTCAGAATGATGTGTAGGGAATGAAGAAATTATTGCTATGTCACGTTTGCAGAGCCGTGGGACATTGGAAACGGGAGTGTCCAATGATGGTGCAGGAAGGTGTCGTTCACATCAATTTATTCCAGAATGTGAGAGGGCTGAGAGTGAGAGGTCCTAATCCAAATATTCAAAATAATGTGAGTCAAATGCAGAATTTTCAACTCATGCAGCAGGTGCAAATGCCACGTATACAAATGACACAGTTGCAGCCATTGCAACAGCAGGTTCCCATGGTACACAGACAGCAAATTCAAATACCTCAAGCCCCAATGGAACAGCAACAGATGATGCTTTCTCAACAGGTTACGGGTCAGAGGCTTAACCAAAGTAATAGCACAGTGCACCAATTCCCGTTACACACTGAGAATGGAAAAAATGATGATTGGATGAGCGACAGTTCAGATGAGGAGCCGTGTGTGCTTGCCACTTCCTTAGAAGTAGATCAAAGAGGTCCCTTTGTGAATGGAAAAGTCATGGGTCACAGAGTTTCATTCTTGGTTGACACGGGAGCTACATGTTCAACAGTAAGATCAGTTGAGGTTCCAAACTAGCTCTTTTCAGGTAAAACAATTCAGATTGTAGGGGTAGCGAATAAGTATTTGACTAACCCGATTACAGAACCAGTTCAGGTTAAAATTTGCAACTTCTAGGGATTGCACAAATTCGTAGTCTGTGATTCAAGTCCAGTATCCCTACTGGGAAGAGAAATGCTGTGTAAAACAAAATGCTTGATTACTTGTTCAAATGATGGAATTGAGATTCAGACGAATAGCGATGATGAAGGTGACCAAGCCACAGAGACAGAATGCGAGACAATAAATGAGGAAGACCCTCTGATTAAATTTTTTCCAGTGCTCACAGTGAAGGAGCTTCATCCTGACTTGCAGGGAACGGTTAAGGAGAAGGTATGGGATCTGACAGGAAAAGAGATAGGTCTGATAAAGGGAGTTGAGCCAGTTAAGCTTACTGTAAAGCTGAATGCTATTTTTCCTCAAATTCCCTAGTACCACATGCCACAGGATGTTCTTATAAAGGTCGCCCAAATAATTGCAGAATTTGTAAAACAAGGGGTTTTGAAGGAAGTATTGAGCAGCCCATTTAATTCACCGAAAATGGGTTTGAAAAAGCCCTGTGGGAAAGTTTGAATAGTTCAGGATTTGAGAAAAGTAAATGACATTGTGGTCAAATGTTGTCCCATAGTGCCACATCCAGCAGTGATAATGCTTCAGATTCCATGTGATGCTGAATGTTTCACTGTCGTTGATTTGTCGCAATCCTTCTTTTCTGTGCCTCTTCAGGAGGACAGCCTATTTCTCTTTTGTTTAAAATTTTTGGACCAAGTTTACTGTTGGTGTTGAATTCCTCAAGGGTTTTTAGAGTCACCTTCCATATTCAATCAGATCTTGAAAAATAATTTGGAGTTGCTGGAATTGCCTTTCCAATTGACCTTGGTACAGTACATTGCTGACTTGCTGATTGCGTCCAAAACGAGGGACGAGTGCAAGTATGATACGATTGCCCTGTTGAACCATTTGGGAAAGAATGGTCATAAGGTGTCTCCGCTTAAATTGCAGTACTGTCAGAAAGTAGTGAAATACTTGGGTCACCAGATTGAGAATGGACCAAGAAAGATATCCAGAGAAGGGATTACAGCCATATTGCCCCGACCACACAGAGAGATGTCAGGATGTTTTTAGGGATGGGAGGCTACTGTCGCCAATGGATTCCAAATGTTTCAGTCATTTCGTGTCAGGGGCCAGGAATCGCGCGGTCTAGGGCCCGCCCCAGTTAGTGTTTCCACTGCGACCATCCACAGTTCCCATATAGAGCCTCCAGCAGTAATCCTTTCTTGTGCTAAATCACGCCCCCCCACAACCCCAGTGTGGCAGAACACATTGGGCTGCAGGCGTTGGTCGATGGTGGTTGCGTTGCAACTTTCACTGTCATGTTCCTAGCAGAAGGTGGGGGCTTATGAGAAAACTACAATTCCCAGTATCTCATTGGTGGCGGCCATCTTGGGGTGTGGCTGCTCTATAAATACCAGCCACACCCTACTGGGCTCGCTCACTATTCTGCAGACTTCTTTAGACCAAGAATGGGTTCGTATCCTTGTTACCTGTCATCATGTCTGAGTTTAGCGAGTAGGTCGTTCTCGTGCAGGTAAGTCCATTCTAGGAGCTTGTCCCTCGCTCTTGGATGCTTTATATCCTTTGGTCTCCTACAATCGGAATTCTTCGGCAGTGTCGTAAGATACTGTTGCACTCGCTCTCAGAGACAAAGGTGAGAGGTTGTCGTTTCAAAGCCTCTTTCATTGCAGTTACGGCTCAATTTGCTACTGGTTTCCAAGAGACAAATCTTGAACATTGTATCCAAGTTTATTTCCCTTCTTTTGTGAAAGACTTTAATTTTGTTTCAGTGTTGTTATCGGGAGCGCGGTTTCTGGCGTTTTCCCTGGCTACAAGATTTTACAGATTAGAACAGAGCCCGCTTTGGTTTAGCTCAAAATTGTTATACGAAATTGGCATTTTTTACTATAGGCTTTGATTGTTATTATACTCTCCGTAAAGAAAATGCTATAACCTTTCCAGCGATATTGCATGAGTATAGTTAGTCGTGTTTTACGTTTTCTAACTTTTCCTGAGCTATATGATTTATCGATGATAAATGAGAAAGTCATTATTTGAAAAGAGTGATAAACATTGTGCCATTATAGTTGTGTTTGCATAAACCTTTTGTCTTCCACATCTCCCGCCTATTGATCCCCTTCCTAATTCCCCTTCCCCTCGCCTGGCGCCTCCAACATTCAGTGCTATTAAAAGCATTCTGAAGTGTTGCCATGAGGTGGGCCCCCTTGTTCAGCTACGCGTGGATTCTGTGGAAAGGGCGACCTTGACAGAATAGTGAGCCCACGAATTCAATTTCCTCTTGATCCGTGCAGGAGCTGCACAAGATGGCTACCTTAGATATTCTAATGCAGGTTATTACGCAAATGCAAAAGGATTTGTTAGATTCAAAGAATGCTACTGCTGATCTGGTTAATAAGGTAACCCAGTTGCATACTAAGGTGGATGGAACAGGAGCCACACCTCAACCACGCCCACTATCCCCCACACCCACTAATATTGCAGCACATATTCCCACGCAAGTCCCATTACCTGCACCAGAAAGATTCTCTGGAGATGCCAGTAAGGTGCAGGTGTTTCTTACACAAGTAGAGCTACATTTTACATGCCGACCTGCTGCCTTTCCGGATCCACAATCCAGAATCACATACCTCATCTCTTATTTGACTGGTGATGCAGAAACTTGGGCGGTTCCTTTGGTGCAGCTAGACAATCCATTGTTATATAATTGGCGTTTATTTGTAAATGAATTTGAGAAGGTCTTTGATAGACGTACAGTAACCATGTCGGTGTACAAGGAACTGTTAGAACTGCGACAGGGTAATAAAGACCTAATCACTTACTTATCTCATTTCAATCGGTTAGTGATGGAAACTGCCTAGCCTGAGGAGAAGAGGTTGCAAATATTCTACAAAGGTTTGAAGGACAAATTGAAAGATGTTCTAGCCCAAATCGACCCACAACCAAAAACCTGTACAGACTTGATAAACCTGACTCTCAGGCTAGACCATAGACTTACAGAAAGAAAGGGGTAAGGGAAAAGGCCAGAACGAGTCTCTTGGCATATGGATAAATATAAACACCCACCATCACCCCCAGATAATACTATAGAGCCAATGGAAATTGGAACCATTCGGCAACCCCTAATCAAAGAAGAAAAAGAGACACGACGTTGAAAAGGTCAATGTCTCTACTGCGGGGAAAAATGTCATTTCGTAAGAGAATGTCAAATAAAACCCAGGAACAAGGTGGTCCCAACCATGAGTGTAAGACAAAAGATTGCAACCCTGGAAAACCCCGAGGAAAACTGAAAAGCCCAAGAAACAAAGAAGGGGACCTCTTGGGTAGTTTGGCTATCCCTTCAATATGTTCTTGTACCAGTCATCATGTCAAATACTTTCGAATTTTTGCAGAACTCATGATCAAAGAAAGAAAACATTATGTACAAATCTTAATAGACTCAGGAGCAACAGGGAACTTTGTAGATCTGCAAACTGCTCAGAAACCGCTGCAAGCCAGATATGGCTTTGGTGCATACGTAGGTCACCAGGAGCCAAGGAACGAGCTGCCCCAAGCTCAAAGGTTTATGAGAATGCATGAAATCCCTGAGCCAGTCCCATCTTCTGGAACAATCAAGTATCTCAGGAGTTTGTTTCTTGGTTTCATTCTGATATGGATGAAGCATGGCAGGGACAATGCTTTTGATAGGAGACTGTCTAGCATGGAAGGTTTGCTCTTCTTCCTCTTTATTTTGCGCCCTAAGGCCTCCAATAAAGAAAGAAAACATTCTGTACAAATCTTAATAGACTCAGGAGCAACAGGGAACTTTGTAGATCTGCAAACCGCTCAGAAATTACGACTACCTAGCGTCAAGAAAAAGATACCTGAAACTGTACAAGCAGTAGATCGAAGTGAACTAGCGGGCGGTCCAGTTACTATGCACACCTCACTGATGCAAATGGTGTGTAGAGATCTCTCAAATCAAGAACATCATGAAAAGATCTAATTCGATATGATTCAGGCTCCTCAATATGGGTTTATCTTAGGTATGCTGTGGTTAGCGCTCCATAATCCAAGCATAGATTGGCAAAAACAAACATTATGTTTTTCTTCTTCACAGTGCCAAAAACATTGTTCCCAATCAAAAGATGAAAGAAAAAGAGGACCTCAACAGTACGTAGCCACGGCTGCAGAGAAGGAAATGATCCTACCAGACAAATATTCTGATACGTCGATGTCTTCAGCAAAAAAGCGGCAAGTACCTTACCCCCTCATAGACCATACGATTGTCAGATCGACCTTATTCCCAGTGCCATTATACCAAGTTGTAGAATTTATGTGCTATCTGAAAGAGAGAACCAGTATCTATGTGAATACATTGATCAATGTTTGGCTAATGAGTTGATTAGACCATCACGATCTCCAGTGGCTTCTCCGTTGTTCTTTGTGCCCAAAGCCAACGGTGAATTAAGACCTTGCATTGACTACAGAGCATTAAATAAAATCACCATCAAGAACAAATACCCATTACCCCTCATACCAGTATTGCTAGACCAAGTAAAAAATGCAGTCATATACACCAAACTTGATTTACAGGGGGCCCTTAAGACCTGGTATGGCTTGTTTGAATACCTCGTAATGCCATTTGGTTTATGTAATGCCCCAGCAGCTTTTCAGTATTTTCTAAATGACGTTTTAAGAGACTATCTAGACATTTTCGTCATTGTCTATATCGATTACATTCTGATATACTCCGACTCTGAAAAAACCAATGAAGAACACGTGAAGAAAGTCTTACAAACATTAAGAACTCACCATCTATACTGCAAGTTAAGTAAGTGTGAGTGTCATACTAAAGAAGTAGAATTCTTAGGAGTACTCTTGACACCCAATGGTATGCAAATGACGGAAAGGAAAATCCGAGCTGTGGCAGAGTGGCCCACACCACAATCTGTATGAGACATACAATGTTTCCTAGGGTTTGCACATTTTTACCGGTGCTTTTTCGACCATTTTTCCCAAAAAGTAGCACCAATCACAAAACTACTGCGCAAAAAAAACAATTTTTTATTGGTCGAAAGACACAGAGGAAGCATTTCAGGACTTAAAAAGGGCTTTTACCACCGCCCCCATCTTAGCTCATCCTAATACTACAGAACCATTCATAGTAGAATCGGATGCCTCAGATGTCGCTGTAGGTGCTATACTTTCTCAACGCCACCCAACTACAGGACAGTTACATCCCATTGCTTATATATCAAGAAAGTTAAACGAAGCGGAACAAAATTATACCATCGCGGAGAAAGAATTGTTAGCTATCCGCAATGCTTTAAAGGAATGGAGGCATTATCTGCTTGGAACAAAACACACAATAACTTTTCATTCCGACCATCGAAACCAACAGTTTATGAGCTCTGCCAGAGTATTAACCCCCAGACAATTAAGGTGGATGCTATTCTTCGCAGAATTTGACTTCATGGTTACTTTTAGGCCAGGGACAGACAATCTAAAAGCGGAAGCTCTATGCAGGCACGATTCATCAATCACGCACGTGGAACAAAAAACCCTCTCTATCATAGCACCATCAAAGGTCTTGTGCGTGGTAGCTGCAAATAAATTCTTTGATCTCATCCGCAATCAGTTCCACATCACACAATGGCAGGACTGGCTACAACACGATGCCAAAAGATCCATCTTTCAAGGGCTACACTTACATGACTCTCGAGTATTCCTACCTACAGTAGAGCTATGGCAAACAGCCTTTCACTGGTTGCAAAGCCACCCTTTAGCAGGACACCCAGGTCCGCAAAAAAACAGCCAAATTAATGAAAAGATACTTCTGGTGGCCTACTTTCTCCAAAGATCTAACAGAAATGCTACAATCATGTGAAGTGTGTACAAGATGCAAAAGTGACCACAGTAAACCCAAAGGCTTGTTAATGCCACTACCCGTTCCAAGTCATCCTTGGGAACATATCTCCATGGACTTCATTATCAGGCTTCCGAAGGTAAAACATTTCACAGTTATCTTGGTAGTAGTGGATACCCTGACCAAATATGCCCATTTTATTGCATGCAAAGGTTTTACAACCTCTGGTGAATTAGCAAGCATACTCCTTCACAATGTTGTTTGTCTTCATGGGCTTCCAAGAGTCATCCTGTCTGATAGAGGAACTCAGTTCTCTGCACAGTTCTGGCAAAAATGGTGCAAAAATCTACGGATCGACTCTGCAATGTCCACTAGTTATCACCCTCAAACTGATGGTCGGACAGAGAGGCTAAATCAGAGTCTGAAACAGTACTTCCGGTGCTACGCAAATGAGTCATCAACCGCTTGGCTGGAGCTCTTATGGCTGGAAGAGTTTGTTTATAATAACTCTCATCATTCCTCGATTAACACTACCCCCTTTTATGGTCTATACGGTTGGCACCCAAACACCTTACCAGTTACACTGCCCTTGTCGGCTCACACCACACCAGCGGTCCAGGACATGCTATCTCATATGCAAAAGGTGCAGTCACAATTACAAACCAACCTGCATCAAGCAAAGATGAAATGCAAAATACAGTATGACAAAAAACATCGCTCTGGTCCTAATTAAACGGAAAAAGACAAGGTTTGGTTGTCTATTAAGAACTTTATTTTCCAGAATAAGAGTATGTTCCACCCCAAGTTCATAGGTCTCTACAGGATGCTTTGTCAAGTCAACCCAGTGACCTATAAATTGAAACTACCACCCTCTTTGAGAATTCCCCCAGTTTTTCACACCTCTTTGTTGAAACCTTCTCACCGTTCCAGTACAACACAACCCGCGCCCCTTCTGGTTCGGTATCAATGGGAATATGAGGTGCGCTCCATTCTGGATTCTCATTATCACAGATCCTCTCTATGGTATTTAGGTGGTCATTACAACCCTGGCGGACGGTGTTAAAACTGCGTTAATACTGCAAACAGGCTGGCAGAAAAAAAAGGGAATTATGACCATGGCGGAAACCGCCAACATAGAGAGCCACTTTAACACTCCGACCCCCACAGCGGTACAGACAAGCAGCGCGGCGGTCACCGCCAACAGACAGGTGGAGGACAATGTACCGCCCACACTCTTACAACCCACCAATCCACCACCTTTTCTGGGGTGGATTCAACGTGGATAAAAACAAGGTGTAAACAGCTTTTGCAATGGGAAAATGCTCACCTTAACACACTCCACGAGGAAGGAGGCCACCATGGAGCCGGAACTCCAAATACTCCCTGCGCTTGTCTTCCTGCTCCTCTACGAACAGCAGCAACGGCGGCACCGAAGACAACGGTGAGTACTGCACCTATGACATCGGGGCGGGGGAGGCAAAAGTCAGGGACACACACACGCAACACCCCCACCCCCAACCCGACCCTCGCACACTACAACACACACCAATGCATATCCAAACATCACAGTAACAACCCCCAACCCCCCCGGAAGAATGCAAAGACAAAAGGAAATTAGTTGAACCATTGTAATGTATCCAAATACAGTAATCTCATATATACAGAAATATATACACATTCCAAATATATACATCACGATTAGTAGTGCAGGTATGCACAATTCAATGTCCGTGGACCACTGGGCCCACAATGCATGGGCGAGGTCCACACACGATACCTGTCCACAAACGGAGAGAACACTGCAGGGGCATCAGATAGAAATACAACAGGCACCTCAGGGGGAAGGGAAGGAGGGTCACCTCAGCCGGATGACAGCACCACGCCAGATCCACGAGGGGGCTCCATGCCCACTGTACCATCCTGGGGAGTGCAAAGCCACAGCCTCTCAAGTCTCTCCAGTGGGTGGTTTGCCCACTGTACCATCCTGGGGAGTGCAAAGCCACAGTCTCTCAAGTCTCTACAGTGGGTGGTTTGCCCATTGTACCATCCTGGGGAGTGCAAAGCCACAGTCTCTCAAGTCTCTACAGTGGGTGGTTTGCCCACTGCTGCATCCTGGGGAGTGCAAAGCCCCAGTCTCTCAAGTCTCTACAGTGGGTGGTTTGCCCACTGCTGCATCCTGGGGAGTGCAAAGCCACAGTCTCTACAGTGGGTGGTTGCCCACTGTACCATCCTGGGAAGTGCAAAGCCACAGTCTCTCAAGTCTCTACAGTGGGTGATTTGCCCACTGCTGCATCCTCGGGAGTGCAAATCCACAGTCTCTCAAGTCTCTCCAGTGGGTGGTTTGCCCACTGTACCATCCTGGGAAGTGCAAAGCCACAGACTCTCAAGTGGATAACAGTCTCCACTGGTTCTGGAGGGGGACTGGTGCCGAGAGTGCTTCATCCTGTGAAGGATTCAGGTAGTGGATGCAGTTCTCCACTGGTTCTGGAGGGGGACTGGTGCCCAGAGTGCTTCATCCTGTGAAGGATTCAGGTAGTGGATGCAGTTCTCCACTGGTTCTGGAGAGGGACTGGTGCCCAGAGTGCATCACACTCCCCGTGACGGTCCCAGTTCCATCACTGTCCCAGCTGCACATGGGCTAACGATGCTTGAGTTGGCGGTGCTTGCCTTGTTCAGCGGTGCTTTCCATGGCGGTCTTTGTCCTGTTCAGCGGTGCTTGCCCTGTTCAGCGGTGCTTGCCATGGCGGTCTTTGCCATGTTCAGCGGTCTTTGCCCTGTTCAGCGGTGCTTGCCCTGTTCAGCGGGGCTTGACTTTGCTGTCTCTGACCTGTGCAGCGTTGTGTGGCATGACGGTCCCTCAGTGCCCAGCGGGGCTGTGGCTGCCGGGGCCATCCAGGGCACTGACGCTGGCAGTGGTCTCTGGACCAGTGACGATAGTGCTGCCCTCCTGGGCACTGACTCTGGCGGTGGTCTCCGGACCAGTGACGATAGTGCTGCCCTCCTGGGCACTGACTCTGGCGGTGGTCTCCGGACCAGTGACGATAGTGCTGCCCTCATGGGCACTGACTCTGGGGGTGGTCTCCGAACCAATGACGATAGTGCTGCCCTCCTGGGCACTGACACTGGCGTTGGTCTCCGGACCAGTGACGATAGTGCTGCCCTCCTGGGCACTGACTCTGGTGGTGGTCTCCGGACCAGTGACGATAGTGCTGCCCTCCAGGGCACTGACTCTGGCGGTGGTCTCCGGACCAGTGACGATAGTGCTGCCCTCCAGGGCACTGACTCTGGCGGTGATCTCCGGACCAGTGACGATAGTGCTGCCCTCCTGGGCACTGACTCTGGCGGTGGTCTCCGGACCAGTGACGATGGGGCTGGCGGTGGCGTCCTGGCCAGTGGGGAGGATGGCGGCCTTCTCTGCCGTGCTGCTCTTACCAGATTTTGGAGACTTCTTCTGCCCCTTCCCCACCTTGGGAGGAGTCACAGCTGACTCGACACTCCCCCTTGGCCCCTTGTGAGCGGCTTTGCTGGCAGGAGTCTTCCCCCTCTCCCGTCGGGCACTGTCCAACTTCTGGTGCTTTACATGGGGTGGACTGGCAGTGCTTTGGCTCCGTATCACACTGGCTGCCCTGGTGCCCGGTGCACTTCACATACCTCTAACACGCACCACTGGTACTGGACTTTTTTTGGCTGAGGTGCTAGTACGGGACCTATGAATTGGAGGGGGGGTGGTGGAACAGAGGTCAAGGTTGCTCAGGAAAAGTTTCTGACGAACACTGGGATGGGTAGCTGGAGGGGGTCTGGGAGTGGAGGAAGAGGAGGTGGTTGTAGGAGGTGTTACTTTAGATGATTTGGGTGCAGGTGCATGTTCTGGAGGCTGTCGTGAGGTGGATGGATGTTGGGTGTATGGGTGCCCGCGTTTGTGTACTTTGGGAGGGGGCGTCACAGACACACTGGGAGAGGACACAGGGGACGTGTAAATGGTAGTGGGGGTGATGAGTGCAAGTGAGCGGGATGTGGTGCTGGGTGTTCTGGTGCGAGTCCTAGTGGCTGTAGTGGTAGTGCATGCATGTGAGAGTATAGACGACACTGGGAGGGAGGTGGGAGATGACGAGGAGGGGGACACAGTGGAGGCAGTGGATGTTGCTGTGTCAGTATGTGGGTGATGCTTGTGTGAGTGCCTGTGGGATGTGTGGTGCCTATGTTTGCCTGAGCTGCCCTTGTGTGTTGACGTGTGTGCAGGCTGGTCTGATGGTGTGCTTGGGATAGGCTGGGGTACAGGGGATTGGGTCTGGGTGGAGGAAGTTGGAGGGGGGAGGCTGGAGACAGGGACAATGGCTGCCATCAGTGCTGAGGCCAGAGATTGCAGGGTTCGATGATGGGCAGCCTGACCAGAATGAATGCCCTCCAGGAATGCATTAGTGTGTTGCAACTCCCTTTCTACACCCTGGATGGCATTGACAATGGTAGACTGCCCAACAGTGAGTGACCTGAGGAGGTCAATGGCCTCCTCACTGAGGGCAGCAGAGGTGACAGGGGCAGGGGCTGAGGTGCCTGGGGCGAAGGTGATGCCCACCCTCCTGGATGAGCGGGCACGGAGCGAAGGCTGAGGGGCTGCTGGGAGGGCGGTGCTGGTAGGGGGTGTGGCGGCTGTACCTGTAGAAGTGGGGGGCACAGATGGTGCCGCCACCACAAGGGAGCTCCCATCGGAGGAGGAGTCCGTGTCGCTGTTTGCTGATCTGGTGACCGATGTGAAGCTCCCCTCGCCCTCCGTCCCACTGGTGTATTCCGAGTCCGTGGTGTGGCCCTCCATGGCCATGTGGGATGCAGCCCCCTCGTGCTCCGGTGCCACTGTACCTCCACCTGATGATGCTGATGCACAAAAGAACAGGGAGAGCACAAAAAGGGGTGGGGAAACAGAAGAAAGACAGGTTGAGTGCATGGCTTACCGCTACCGTTGGTGGACAATACAGACACAGCAGCCCACTGCACTACGCAGTGCTCTTGGCCTCTACAGATGCAGTTCCTGGGATATGGTCTACATGGCTATGAGTGTCATCTGCCCACATAGATGACACAGGGGCATGTATACCTGTACCTGGCACTCTACAGAGGTGGGGTGGAGTGGCACATGGCCTGCATTCCGGAGGGGCCTAGCCTACTGAACTCGCTCTGGCCTAGGGAAACCCACAGCCCTCCTCCCCCACCCAGACCCCTCCACTGTGTGCAAAGTCATCAGAATGTGAGAGTACTCACCCCCTTGTGTCTGCTGTGATGCCCTCATTCGCCCATCCAACTCAGGGTAGGCCACCGCCAGGATCCGGAACATCAGGGGGGTCATGGTGCGACGGGCACCCCTCCCACGTTGGGAGGCCATCCCCAGCTGAGCCTCCTCCGTCTTCTTGCTCCAGCGGCGAATGTCCTCCCATCTTTTACGGCAGTGGGTGCTCCGTCTCTGGTGGACCCCCAGGGTCCGGACGTCCTTGGCGATGGCATGCCAAATATCCTTCTTCTGGTGGGCGTTGACCTACATGACATGTACAGGAGAAGAAGAGAAGTCATTAGCAACAGCACCGTCAAAGTGAGTGACCCACATCCCTGCCCTTGCCATGTGACACATGCAATCACACTTCTTCATGCTTGCAGAACTCTGCCCCCTTCCTACTGACATCCAGCCCTCTCCACCCAGGCATAGCCCATACAACGTGCTCCCTGTGTACTTACCTGTTGGTCTGGAGGACCGTAGAGTAGCGTGTACTGGGGGAGGACCCCGTCCACGAGCTTCTCCAACTCCTGTGCAGTGATGGCAGGGGCCCTTTCCCCAGACGCACCAGCCATTGTCTCTTCCCGACCGAGGTCACAGCAGCACTTGCAGTGTAGGTCCTCTCCTGTCGAAGATCAGGTATCGAGTGATTGAACAGATAGAAAATGGCGGTCATGTCCGCGGCGGTGATGTCCGCGGCTGTGCTTATCATCACCGCCGGCGCACTTCATCATTGGCTCCTGGGACCCATAGGGTCCAATGTTAACCAATGCAACATTGCGTCGCGGTCTACGACCGCCTACCGCGACGGTGTACAACGCCAGCGCAGTTACCTCACATCCCATTGTCCCAGTTTAGAGGTCAGGCAGCTGCCATTTCAGGGGCCCACATGGCTTCATTTACAACTGCGTCACACATACCTAGGCCTAGACTCAACACACATACAGGAAGAATTTTGTATTTAGTGTCGTGTTCTGTGTAGCTGTGGGTACATAGCTCAGAATTGGTTGACTCTGTGGTCGCTGTTGTCCTTCTTAGGCACCGTCAGCTGGGACATTTGAGGAGATGGCGGAATCCTCAGGTGTACCGACCGCTGGTGGACCTGTTAACAATGGAGGAGCGACATTAATCATCACCTACAGGTTTGACCGTGCCACAATCCAGGAACTGTGTACCCAGTTGGAGCCAGACCTGATGTCACCAATCCGCCATCCCACAGGAATCCCCCCTCAAGTGAAGTTGCTGTGAGTGCTCCATTTCCTAGCAAGTGGGTCATTTCAAACAACAGTGGCCATGGCATTAGGGATGTCCCAGCCTATGTTTTCCAACGTGTTGTCCAGAGTGTTGTCTGCCCTGCTGAAACACGTGAGGAGCTACATTGTTTTCCCTCAGGTGGAGGATTTGGCTACAGTTAAAGGTGACTTCTATGCCCTGGGACATATCCCTAACATCATAGGTGCCATTGATGGAACCCATATAGCTCTGGTCCCCCCCGCAGGAGTGAACAGGTGTACAGGAACCGGAAGAGTTATCATTCGATGAATGTACAGATGGTATTTTTGGCAGACCAGTACATCTCGCAGGTAAATGCTATGTTCCCTGGCTCAGTGCATGACACTTACATCCTGCGGAATAGCAGCATCCCGTATGTGATGGGTCAACTCCAGAGGCACCGTGTGTGGCTATTAGGGGACTCTGGTTACCCCAACCTGTCATGGCTACTGACCCCAGGGAGGAATCCCAGGACCAGGGCAGAGGAACGCTACAATGAGGCCCATGGGAGGACTAGGAGGGTGATCGAACGCACCTTCGGCCTCCTGAAGGCCAGGTGCCTCCATATGACAGGTGGTTCCCTATTCTACTCACCAAGGAAGGTGTGCCAGATCATCATCGCCTGCTCTATGCTTCACAACTTGGCTTTGCGACGCCAGGTGCCTTTTCTGCAGGAGGATTGTCCTGATGACGGTGTTATGGCAGCTGTGGAGCCTGTGGACAGTGATGAGGAGGAAGCAGAGGAAGAAGACATTGACAACAGGGACTCTGTCATACAGCAATATTTCCAGTGACACACAGGTGAGAACAAGTTTGTTACTATTACATTTACTTTCACGTTTCTACCTCTATCCTGTCTGTCAATTTGAAGTAGTATTTGCTAACTGAGTGATACATTTCCATTACGGTTTCACAGGTGTGGTTACCAACGTGTGTCATCTGCTTGCATCCATCATGGGCTTGTGATGTGTAACATAGGTATGTTGACATTACGGGGGTCA
The DNA here is from genome assembly GCF_031143425.1 of Pleurodeles waltl. NCBI lineage: Eukaryota > Metazoa > Chordata > Amphibia > Caudata > Salamandridae > Pleurodeles > Pleurodeles waltl. The sequence goes on along the minus strand of NC_090446.1, from coordinate 923,197,951 downwards.
TTCTGACTCCCGCGGGCGGCAGAAGCCGCCCGCCTGGCGTGAACCACCAGAAGACCGTACATTCTGACTTTCCCGCTGGGCCGGCGGGCAACCGCCAGAAGGCCGCCTGCCGGCCCAGCGGGAAAGCCCCTTCAACAATGAAGCCGGCTCCGAATGGAGCCGGCGGAGTTGAAGGGGTGCGACGGGTGCAGTGGCACCCGTCGCGATTTTCAGTGTCTGCAAGGCAGACACTGAAAATCTTTATGGGGCTCTGTTAGGGGGCCCCTGCACTGCCCATGCCAGTGGCATGGGCAGTGCAGGGGCCCCCAGGGGCCCCACGACACCCGTTCCCGCCATCCTGTTCCTGGAGGTAAGAACCGCCAGGAACAGGATGGCGGGAACGGGGTCGGAATCCCCATGGCGGCGCTGCTTGCAGCGCCGCCATGGAGGATTCCTATGGCCAGGGGAAAACCGGCGGGAAACCGCCGGTTTCCCTTTTGGCCAGGAAGCACCGCCAGCCTGTTGGCAGTGCTTCCGCGGTCGTTGGCCCTGGCGGTCCATGACCGCCAGGGTCAGAATGACCCCCTACATTTTCGGACGGTTTTTGTCATTGTCATAGATAATACAATTTTTCAAAATCACAGACTGACTCCAGATTGTTTTGTGGTTCAAGGGTGTTTATTGAAGTGCTAATTATTGGAGGGGGTGGCAAAATGGTGATGGGTGATGGTGGAGGAATGTTCATGGCAGAGTCCAGTCTAGTAGTCTCACAGGTGCATTGCCCATATGGGCATAGGAAGTGGAGCTGGGGCAGTTCCAATCTGGACAAGGTAACAAAGTGGGACAGTGGGAGGTCAATCAGGGTGGTCTCATTTCCTGGCAGAGGTCTTGCCATCTTGCTCTGTCCTGTTCCTGGATCTCAGGGACCGCTTGCGGGGGTGGGGTGCTGGTGTGGTGGTCCTGTGGCGGGGCATCCTGTCCACTAGCGCCGGCAGAGGTGGTAGGCAGTTCATCGTCCAGGCTAGTGTCAGGGGCCCCTTATAGTGCCACGGTGTCCCTCATGGTCTTTTGTATGTCCTTCAGCACCCCTACGATGGTGCCCAGGGCGGAGCTGATGGTTCTGAGCTCCTCCCTGAACCCCAAATACTGTTCGTCCTGCATGCGCTGGGTCTCCTGAAACTTGGCCAGGACCATAGCCATCGTCTCCTGGGAGTGGTGGTATGCTCCCATGATGGAGGAGAGGGCCTCGTGGAGAGTGGGTTCCCTTGGCCTGTCCGCCCCCTGTCGCACAGCAGCCCTCCCAGTTCCCCTGTGTTCCTGGGCCTCCGTCCCTGGACCATGTGCCCACTACCACTGCCCCCAGGTCCCTGTTGTTGTTGGGGTGGTGGGTTATCCTGGGTTCCCTGTAGTGGTGGACACACAGCTGATTAACGTGTCCTGGGGATGGAGGTATGGGCCCGCTGGGTGGGTGCTGTGCTGGTGTTACCAGAGGGTGGAAGGTTAGTGTTGGGCTCTGCCTGTTTGAGGGGAACCAACTGTCCAGAGGCCCACGATGGTCCGGGCTAGTCATCTGGATCCAGTTGGCCAGAGCTGCTGTTGTCACTGTGGGCCTCTTCTGTGAGTGGAGTGGAGATGTCTGGACCCTCCTGTCTGGTGATGTTGGGTAGTGGTCCTACAGGGGTATAAAAGCATGATTATTGCATCTGTGTGTGTCATGGTGTGCAATGGGTGGGTGTGCGTGTACCCCAGTGCAAGCATTCCTGTGTGGGGCTTGTGTGATGGTGGTTGGGGGGGTGTTATGGGTATGTGCTGTGGGCATGCTTTAGTGATGGGTGTCCATGCTTTGTTGTGTCATGCAGGGCTTGGTGTTGGGATGGGTGGTTTGTGTTATTAGTACATTAGTGAGGAGTTGGAGTGATAGGGGAGGGGGTGAGGGTGGGGGTGTGTGATAGCATGCAGGTAGGGTGGGGGATATGATAGTTAAGATTTGACTTACCAGTGTCCATTCCTCCACCGACTCCTCCGAGGCCCTCTGGATGCATAATGGTCAAGACCTGCTCCTCCCATGTTGTTAATTGTGGGGTCCGCCGCCAGTCGGCTGAATCGCGATGTTGTGCCTGGAGACCACTGAACGCACCTTCCCTCGTAGGTCGTTCCACCTCTTCCTGATGTCCTCCCAATTTCTTGGGTGCTGTCCCACTGCGTTGACCCTGTCCACAATTCTTCGCCATAGCTCCATCTTCCTAGCTATAGAGGTGTGCTGCACCTGTGATCCAAATAGCTGTGGCTCTCCCCGTACGATTTCCTCCATCATAACCCTTTGCTCCTCCTCCGAAAACCTGGGGTGTCCTTGGCGTGCCATGGGGTGGTGTATGTGTTGATGAGTGTGGTGATGTGTAGTGGTGTGGGGTGTTTTGTGCATGGATGTTGTGTGGGTGATGGTGTTGTGTGCCTCTGTGTGGTGGGGTTGTCTATTGCTGTGCTCTCTCTCGCCTTCATCTTTAATTTTTGGTCGTAGAGGTTGTGGGTGATGTGGGTGTGTGTTTTATATTGAATTGGGTGTGTGGGAATGGTGTTTGTATGTATATCAGGTGTGTGTATTTGGAATTGTCCAATGTGGCGGTGTTTTGGAGATGTGTGTGTATTTTGAGCGCCGCGGTGTGTACCGCCAATGGAATACCGAGGTTGAAAGACCGCCGCGTGGATTCGTGGGTTGTACTAGCATGGGCGTGTTTCTGTTGGCGTGACGGTGGAGGTTTTGTTTTCGCCAGATTATCACTGACCTTTGGTGTGGCGGACTTGTGTGGGAGACTGAATTTCAGCGGATTCCGAACAGTGGGTCATAATAGCTGTGGCGAAATTCCACGGCCACGGCGGTGTATTGGCAGGCTTTTACCACCAATGTTGTAATGAAGGCCTTAGTGTCTTGGAAGGGTTATGGCTTCAAGCATGGGAAACATCCTTTTTTCCAACTTTTTCCTAAAGTCGTGGTTAACGAAAGCGCAACAACGCTTTTTTTAACCACGACTCCGTTTTTTGTGTGCCTTAACTACGTATGTTCTGAGCAACGAACATGCGTGGTTAAGGTACAAAGAAGGGAGTTGGCGAAGGTAAGTGGTGGGTTTAGGTTTTGGGGAGGTGAGGGGGTGGGGGGTCAGGGGGTTTTAGGTTTTGGGGTGGGGTTGGGGGGGTGGGGCGTTTTTGGTTTTGGGGAGTGGGTGGGGGGTCAGGGGGTTTTAGGTTTTAGGGTGGGGCTGGGGGGTGGGGCGTTTTTGGTTTTGGGGAGTGGGTGGGGGGTCAGGGGGTTTTAGGTTTTAGGGTGGGGTTGGGGGTGGGGCGTTTTTGGTTTTGGGGAGTGGGTGGGGGGTCAGGGGGTTTTAGGCTTTAGGGTGGGGTTGGGGGGGTGGGGCGTTTTTGGTTTTGGGGAGTGGGTGAGGGGTCAGGGGGTTTTAGGTTTTAGGGTGGGGTTGGGGGGGTGGGGTGGGGTGAGGGATGTAGGGTGAATGGTGCCTATTGCTAATGATTTTATCAGGAATGCCTTTACAATGAAATATAGTTGTTAAGGCATTCGTGGTAAAATCATTAGTAGTAGCAACGAGGTCGGTGTTCCGACCTCGTTGTTAAGGCAGTAGTTGTTTTTGAAGTTGTTGTTTCGTCGTACAATCCCCAAGCATGACTCATGGGAACCTGCAGACAATTTCCATGCACCTCGTTTAGTGTGTAGCTTTCACCTCCTTCATCCAGGCAAGCCGGGCCCTAGACCGCGCTTGGAAGGGGGGTGAACTGTCAGGGGCCAGGAATTGCACGGTCTAGGGCCTGCCATCACTAGTGTTTCCACTGCGGCCATCCGCAGTTCCCATATGGAGCCTCCAGCAGTAATCCTAAATCATGCTCCCCACACCCCCGTGTGGCAGAGCGCATTGGGCTGTGGGCGTTGGTCGATGGTGGTTGCGTTGCAACTTTCACTGTCAAGTTCCTAGCAGAAGGTGGGGGCTTATGAGAAAACTACAATTCCAAGTATCCCATTGGCGGCGGCCATCTTGGGGTCTGGCAGCTCTATAAATACCAGCCACACCCTACTGGGCTCGCTCACTATTCTTCAGACTTCTTTGGACCAAGAACGAGTTTGTATCCTTTTTACCTGCCATCCTATCTGAGTTTAGCGAGTAGGTCGTACTTGTGCAGGTAAGTCTATTCTAGGAGCTTGTCCCTCGCTCTTGGATGCTTGTATCCTTTGGTCTCCTACAATCGGAATGCTTCGGCGGTGCCGTAAGATACTGTTGCACTCGCTCTCGGAGACAAAGGTGAGAGGTTGTTGTTTCAAAGCCTCTTTCATTGCAGTTACGGCTCATTTTGCTACTGGTTTCCAAGAGACAAATCTTGAACATTGTATCCAAGTTTATTACCTATTCTTGTATGAAAGACTTTAATTTTGTTTCAGTGTTGTTACCGGGAGCGTGGTTTCTGGCGTTTTCCCTGGCTACAAGATTCTACCGATTATAACAGAGCCCGCTTTGGTCTAGCTTAGATTTTTTTCCGAAATTGGATGTTGCGCCATTTTTGGCTATAGGCTTTGATTGTTATTATACTCTCTGTAACGAAAACGCTATAACCTTTCCAGTGATATTGCATGAGTATAGTTAGTCGTGTTTTAAGTTTTCTAACTTTTCCTGAGCTATACGATTTATCGATGATAAATGATAAAGTCATTATTTGAAAAGAGTGATAAACGTTGTGCCATTATAGTTGTGTTTGCATTAACCTTTTGTCTTCCAGATCTCCCTCCTGCTGATCCCCTTCCTAATTCCCCTTCCCCTCACCTATCGCCTCCAACACTCAGCGCTATTATAGCATTCTGAATTGGTATTGCCGGGAGGTGGGCCCCCTTGTTCAGCAGCGCGCAGATTCTGAGGAAAGGGCGACCTTGACATTTCGAGACAATTGCAAAAGCTGACTCGTAAGGAAGTCACTGATCATACAATGTTAGACCAGGCTGGAATGAATGCATTCACTAAATTGAGAGAGAGTCTGTGCAAGGCTCCAGCATTGGGTATGCCTGATTACATGAAACCTTTTGCATCGTTTTGTCATGAGAGTGATGCATGTTCTTTGTCTGTCTTGATACAGGTCCATGGAGGTGTAAACCGCCTAGTGGCATATTTTTCAGCTACTTTGGACCCATTTGCAGGAGCCTCACCAGGTTGTTTGCGCGCAGTTGCAGCAGTTGGTCAAAGCCTTACACAGAGTGAAGGCATTGTGATGGGACATCCCCTGACTGCAATGGTCCCTCACTCAATTGAGATTCTACTTACAAGGACGAAAACTCAATATTTGACTGGCGTGAGATTGACCAGATATGAAACGAGTAGTCTATGGCCACCGAATGTGTCACTGAAAAGATGTACAGTGCTGAACCCGGCAACCGTACTCTCAAAGGAAAATGTTGAAATTGAAAAGATGGAAGATTTTGAGCATGATTGTCTTGAAGTTACTGACTTATGCACAAAACCGAGATGTGATATTAGAGACACCTGATTGGAAGAAAATGACTAAATTATCTTTGTTGAAGGTTCTTTTCTGAGGGACAATGCAGGGACACTGAGAGCAGGATATGCTGTGTGCACAATTACTGGTATTTTGGAAGCTTCTTGGCTTCGAGGAGTGTTTTCTGCCCAAAGTAGCGGAACTGGTAGCCCTTAATAGAGCGTGCCATATTTCTGCTTAGCTGAAAGTTACAATCTATACGGTTAGCCAGTATGAATTTGGAATAGTCCATTATTTGTGGCTAGTTGTGGTCACAGAGAGGTTTCATGAACTCTTCTGGATCACCAGTGAGAAACGGTGAAAGGATTAAAGAACTGGTACATGCTATTCAAATGCCTGAAAAGATTGCTGTGGTGAAATGCAGTGCACATCTGAAGTTGCAGTATCATTGGTAAATGTATAAGTGGATCAAGTTGCAAGGTTTTGCACATTGAACTGTATATCGTTCAAAGACAAATGGGAACTGTTACCTGAAGAAGAAGAGACGTGTCCAAGTTTTGCGTTGAAAGTAATTGACACCTTGGAAGAATTGAAAATGTTGCAAAGTAATGCTGACAGGGAATTAAAATGCTCATGGAGCAAAATGAAATGTGTGCAAAGACAGGATGAATTGTGGGTTTCAGAAGAGGGTCAATTGGTTTTGCCAAATAGTCTGTTGTCTCAAATGTAAAGGTACTATCATGGTCAAGTACGTATTGGGAGGGATGCAATGATTCGATTGTTCAAGCATGATTGGTTCAACCCTGGTTTAGGCAGGTTGCTTAAGCAGTTTGCCATTGTTGTGTCATTTGCCAACAGTTGAACGCGGGGAAAGGGACAGTGGTTAATTTGGGCCACATTGGAAGAGCAGGAGGTCCATTCAGCAGAATGCAGATTAATTTTATTGAGATGCCTGTGTGTGGAGGTTTGAGATATGTGTTGGTGATTGTTTGCAATTTTAGTCACTGGATTGAAGCTTACCCTACATGAAGAAATGATAGTCTCACAGTTGCAAAACTACTGGTTAGGGAACTGATACCGTGTTTCGGGTTTCCGATCTCTTTAGAGTCAGATAGGGGAAGTCAGTTCAACACTGAAGTAATTAAAGTGCTGTGTGCAGCAGTGAACATTGAGCAGAAGTTGCATTGTAGTTACTGCCCTGAAGCATCAGGAATAGTGTCACAGATGAATGGTACCTTGAAGTCAAGAGTTGCAAAGATGTGTGTGTCCATGAATTTGAAATTGCCTGACGCTTTGCCTTTAGTTTTGATGTTAATGAGAAACACACCCAACAGGAAGACAGGATTGTCGCTACATGAGATCCTTATGGGCCGAGCCATGAGGTTGCCAGCGGCGTCTCCAAATGTACTTTTCAACATTACAGACGATATTGTGTTGGACTAATGCAAGGGTCTAGCTGATGTGGTTTGATCTTTTTCTCAGCAGGTGGAAGCCACCACACTGCCATTGATCCATGACCCAGGGCACAATCTGAGAGCTTGAGACTGGGGTGTGGTCTGGAAACCCATGAGGAAAACGTGTTGGAGCCCCATTGGAAAGGTCCTTATCAGGTCATTCTAACAACTACCACAGCTGTTAAATGTACTGGAATTCCGAACTGGATTCATGCCAGCCACACGAAGAAAGTGGCATGTCCATCATGAGGAAGAAGAGTTCTTGAGGGTACCAACAACAGCGAAACAAATATGAGGACCCGAAAGAGAACAAAGGGGAACTGAGACCAGATCTGAGCCCGCTGAGGACGGTTCAGTCACTCCTGTAAGAGACGAAGGACAAGACCTCCAGAAGGGTGATGGGGAGCCTATCTCGATTGAGGCAGAATGACAGTCTTCTCAGAGGAGGGCTTTCCCAGAAGCAGACAATTTTGAGAGACAAAGAGCAATTACCAGACCCAGAGAGGAAAGGAGTTGAGGTGGATCAAAGTCATTACAATCTGACTCCTCCTGAACCGATTGCAGGTCTGTCAAGAGAAAACACCAAAAAACAGGGGAAGTTTCAAGTTCGACTCTGAAGAGAACACTGACTAAATGTCCACTGAAAGGAGATAAGTGGCCGGAGTCGCAAGTAGAAAGAGGAAAGGTGGTGGTTTTTGAGGCAAATATAGAGGAATAACTAGATAGAACAAGAAGAGAAGATCTAAGTGAAGGAGAATTAAATGGTGATCGAAGGTTGAAAAGAAAGAGAATAGCAAGTCAGAGATACTCAGGTCCTGAATGGGTGTATGGAACTACGAGTGAGTAGCAGAAAGAGTTTTTGTCCTTTTGTTTTGATAGAGACATTTGGGTTTAGTATTTTGGCACTTGAAGGAATCTGATGAACTGAACGGTTGAAACAATCTGATAGCATTTTATTTTAGAAAAGAGACTATTGAAAATAACCAGAAGAGACATTGAAAACCTGATTTGACTTTTGCAACCTGATTTTGACAAAGCTGCTTACTGATTTTGACAAAGGATCCTGGAAGTCAGACTTGAAGCTGTAAATAACTGCTGAAAGAAGAGTTGTCTATTTTTGAATTTTGATGCAGTTTTTCTAAATTTTCTTCTGCTTTCTGATTCTTTACAGATCATGACTAACATTAGCTAGCAGGGTAGGAATACTAGGCTCTGTAAATATATGAGTATTGGTTTGGCGATTATGTGTGGGATGTTGTTTGTGATGTTGATTGCCGGTATGTCTGTTCTTGATAAGAGAGAAGCCAACCATACTTCTGCTTTTGAGACAACTACTGCACTAACAGCAATAGAGAAGTTTAGGTTAGATGAGAAGTATTTGCATCAGGATACTAATGCGCAAGGAGAACTTTCTTCTAATGTCTTCTATTGCTTATTGAGTGAGTATGTTGAGACGATGGATGCGAAGAATTGTTATATGTGTGCGCAGATTCCTTTGTCAGTTAAGGAAGGAGTTATATATCATGGCTTGCCTTTAACATATGGAATAAGTTGTAATCTGCTACTAACAAGATGTTATACCCAGGAGTACATTCAGTACTTTTATTCAAACTATGATATGTTTTTTTCATTTGTCCCTATAACTAGCTATTGAAGTAGAGTAGCTAGGGATAATGACATAGTAATAGTTAGAAGTTTCTTTGAACCTACATCGATGTTTGGCACAGCTTATGGGCACAGGAATAATTTGACATGCTTGCTTACACCTTTAGGGAAAAGCTTCTTAGATCACAGAGTTGACAGGAGAAAGGCACTGAAGGAGAAGTTAGAAAAAGGCTTAGAGAAAAAGACAGGAATGATTATGCTTATAATGCAATTAAAATGCAAGGGAAATTATCTTTAGATGCGCAACACGTAGGGAAACTTTGTATATACAGGCCTAAATCATGCACTGACACTTTATTTGTGGGAATGAGTGAATGTAAGCATGTGTTTTTGTTTCAGAGTAAATGGATGTTTATATAGAATGGACAGGACCCAGCGATTCCTGAAATTTATTATATCTGTGGTCTTAATGCTTATTATCGTCTTCCAAGAGGATGGTATGGGACATGTTATTTGGGGGATAGTTTTCTTAAAGATTTATCAAGTGGATGATTTGAAGAAGTTTCCGAAAGTGACTGAATAACATTATATGATTTCTTAAGTAGGAGTCATTCTGAATTCGATAAAGATTTGAAAGTTGCCTACTATTGTGGATAAAATGCTGACAACTTTTTCAGGGGCCAGACTCCTGATAGATGCTGAGTTAGCTGCTATGACTCTTCAGAATTGTCTTGCTTTAGACCTTCATTTAGCGAAAGGTGGCAGAGTCTGTAGAATGATTAGTTCTAGGCATTGTTGTTTGTATATTCCTGATAAGAGTAGAGAAATTAGAGGCTTAATTACTAATTTGACTAATGAAAGTGCTGATTTGAAAGAATTGAAAGAACCAGGTGTTTGGGAAAACATTGTAAAGGTTTTGCTTCAGTGGGAAATTGGCTCAGCAACATTTGGAATGGGATTCTATTGAAAATCTTGCAGGGAATATTAATTATTGTGCTTTGTCTAATTTGAACACAGTGATTGTGTAAATTGTGCAAAAAGATTAAATTGAAAAGGTCAAAGAATAATCAGAGGAGGGAAGAAAAGAAAAGGGAAAAATTGCATAGAGAAAACTCAAAAGGGAACAAAAGTATGAAGGAATTGAATTGACAGCATTTTAGCTGATGCAAAAATTTGTGGGTGGTAGTTAGTGTGATGACACATTTAGTAATCAGAGGAGAGATTGCTAACGCATGTGTATTAATACAAATTAGTAATGAGTGTTCATGTATTCTGAATAATGGGTTTGTGTACAAAATATTAACATAGAAAAATAATGCACATGTTTGAAAATGTGAATACAAGTGGCCGCCGATTTTCAAAAAGTGTACTTATTAATATTCTAATACTGTGAAATGTTGGATATATGTTTGAGTAATGCAGTAATATGTCATATTAAGGGTTATGCATTATGTCTTACTTTATTAATTGTAGGCCTTAACTTAGCGAAGGTCTTGGACTACTTGCCAGACCTCATGTCAAAGCTGCATTTCTTAACGTTTAATAAATGGCTGTCCTAGAGGGTTAAACTGTGAGTTTCCATTTGCATTGTTTAAATGTGCTCAGAACTGAAAGTTTCTTGTGAGAACCGACTGCTAGAAGATGCTGTTCTTGCTAATGTAACATTTTGTGTTATGTGTGTGAGACTGACTTTCTCAGGAGGAGAACAATGGAGATACTGACTGGAGTAGAAGCTGCAACAATATTGTTACCTGACAAGCCGGATGATGAGGACATTGCAGGACAACCAATCAACGACATGTGAACGGAGTAATGGTAGAATTCATAGATTTGGAGTTTTAGTTTTATTGGGCAAAAGGTGAACATGCAATTAATTGACAAATAGGGGTTTGGGAAATAGTTTTAGTGGTTTTGATTTAACGACACTGCAATGAGAGAAGACAGGTTCATTGCCCATTTTCTTGCTGGCCGAAAGGTCAATAATTTCTTGTGTGTCTTGACAAGTGACATGCTTAACTTTAAGGTTTAAGACTTTGCATTTTCTGAACTTTGATGCTGAATCCTGATGCCTTGCTGATCGACTGATGTCCTGAGGACAAAGACTGACTCTGCTTGCTAATCCACATTGAGGATAGGTATTATGAATTAGACTGTTGATTATTATGTCTATTTGCTTTTTCTTTCTAGGTACCAACTGCACTGTTTTGATAGAGCCATTGTTAGATGTTTTCCAAATTGGTGTTACTAAATTGTTTTGAATGAAGCCCAACATGCTGATGCTATTCTGATGTTAGTTCAGGATCCTCACTAATGAAATTATGCTAATAGGGAATAATACTTGATGAATTTCTTTGCTGAACTCAAATGTATGTAATCACTTTGTCACAGTTGATTTTGTTATTAATTTGTACCATAGCCTTAGAATGTGTCGCAGTTCAAGCCTTAATTAGGTTACGTTTCTTCTGCAGCTGTGGACAGCCAGTATTGTTGCTATATGTATTTCATTTTATTTTGAGATTAATCTACATGACCTTATCATTGTTAATATAGGGAAATAAATATTCTAACTTTTACTACAAGGTGTGGTTATCCATGATTGAAAGGTCATGGCGCGTGAAAATTACTGACTCTTTTGATTATCAATGTTATTGATTGTTGTTGATTATTGATATTGTGTATTGTTATTGATCATTGATTTTCATGTACTGAAGTTATGGTAAGAACATCTTAATTGAGAGTCAAAAGGTTCATCAACCTAGCACCAACAAAGTCCCTGTGCAGTCTGACTGGTAGATCAGCACAGGTAACACAGTAGGGCTCAAGCTATGGTCAATGTCTCCCCCAGTCCGACCCAATGCTTGAGATGTGGAGGGAGAGTGTCTTCTGCTGCAGAAGTGCCACAAATACACAATGCTTTCCTAAAACATACACTGTTTTGCCTCTGTTCTGCCTCTTCTTCTGTGTGCCCTGACAGCACAGTGACTTTTTTTAAGGTGTACTGTTGTATTTTTATTTCGTAGGGACATGTCGGTCTCAATTTAAAAGTAGCAACTTTTTGGGAGGACTGGGGAAAGAGAGGTGTTCGTGGCTTGTGTACTCTAGTTTGGCATACATTTTTTAACTTTGATGATATTCTACTTTGAAATGTTATACAGCAGTGAGAAGACACTTTAAAAACACACCCGTCACTCTCTGTCTGTTTGTAAAGGACTGCATGAAAGGCCCACAGAAACTAAGCACCACGCCTCCCTCCTAGCCAGTCCAAATACTGCTCTTATGCTGTCGATAATAATAAATCAAATAAGACCAGTGCCAGGATTGGCTACGACAGGCGGACACAGCACTCCATCCGAGACCTTTGAGACCTTGTTTCTCCTTCCCCAGGTCCCTGTCAGTGCTAAATAGGAAAGACTGAATTGTGCATGTTAGGCTGGCCCCAGAACAATACCGGCCAATCTGACATGTACAGTTCAGTTGCACAGCCCTACTCAGCCGCTCCTGCTATTCAGAGAGACAGCTCCTTTGGCCCCACCCCTATAAAGAAAGCAATTAATGACACACGGTACAGGGGAAAGTATTTGAATCTGGACTTTTTAAAATAAACAGCTAGGGATGTAGTGGCATGCAGTGGAGGCAGAGGGTCGATGCCCCTACTTTCTTATAGATGAACCACCCCTGCATCGATTGCCGTCATGGACGTCCATCCTAACTCTTTCCACAGAAAGCAACTATCAGCAAACTTAGAAAGTAGTCTCATTACAGTCAGAATAAGCTGTGAATAAGTATCTAGAAATATCTAACTTTATAAGCAACACAGAAAAATATAGGTTTGGCCCTTTGAGTTCCGTTGAAGGTAAGGCCTGTTATAACATATATCAAAAAACCCTTCAAGATGGTGGGGAGAGCTCGGCCCCGTAGGAGCTCCCGTCATGCTCCGTGGCCGAAACACCAGCTCGGAAGGACGAGCGCTTGCAGGCAGATGCATTAATGCCGGCACCGTTCTGCTACAACACGGAAAAAAGACCGTTCAGATTCCTGCTCCCCCAGCTGGTCACCGCTTGCCGTGTTTGACGTGTTTGCCGCTGCAACACTGAAAAAGAAAGTTCGGGTTCCTGCTCCCCCCTGCTGCTTACCGCTTGCCGTGTTTGCCGAGTTTGCCATTTCTGAGGCAACCCTTTGGAAGAATTCCCCCTCTGGCTTAGCTGGCTGTCAAGGGAATTCGTCTGCAGTCCTGAAGAGGCCTGAGACTGCATGGTCGGAGTTTTCTTCTCTCAGGAAAAGAGGACTGGAAATGGAGGTGAGGGGGGGCTATAGAGGGCATGACTTCTCACTACTGACGGAGGTTTTCCCTCTCTTTCTTAAATTGGACATATAATAGGCTACTGGGCTGTGAGCATTGTTTGGAGTTGGTGCAGTATATTTTTGCACTGGAAAAGTGGCTGGTTGGAAGGAATCGCTAATTGGTACGAGGCTGGTATCCTTTTTTGCTTCTTCTTTTTTTCCAATGCCTGTTGCGCTCTTGGGGAGAGGAAGGGGGCAGCAGGGCATGTGTAAGGGAAAGGAGCAGCGCTGTATAATGCCCCATTCTCTGCACTATCTCCAGGGGAAAGGACGCCCTGCTTCTAGGGCTCCTAAAGCTGCCCGCACTGCTAAACCAAAGCGCCTAGCCACATTCGACAATCACCTCAACATGGATTTGTCTTCTAATATTGTTCCTCTACCAACTGTCATATTACCTTCTAGCGACACTTCTCCTCACAGCTTACCGCCCTCTATGACTAGCTCGCAAAATACTGGTTCGTTTTCCTCTACTGGCAGAGGCTAGGAACTCGACTTGGACTTAGATTTAAATTCACAATCAATGAATAAGGCTAGCCCGCATCTGAAACAATCGGCCTTAAGCTGTAGCGTTGAAGCCACTTTCAGTCAGGCTCTGCATAGGGGCGCAGGCTCCATTATGCTCTATCTTGTGTTCTCTGGACTAGTGAAGGGTCAAAAGGGCGACGCTCCCGCATTGACTACTAACTCAGCCTCTGCCTCTGCTCCTCAAGCTAACAGCTCTCTACTTGATCTCTCTCGCGAGTCCTGTGAGTCAGTTGCTGCGTCAGGGATAAGCACTACAGGTGGGCCCCCCCAAATCCCTCTGTTGATGGAACTTCTGAATCTGTCCAGGATCAGCTGAACTCTCAAATGGGCTTGTTTTCTCACGCACCTAGAGTCAAGGCAAGCTCCGATATTCTTTCGGAAAATCTGCTTCTTCAGATCTTGTCTGAGTTAAAATCCTTGAAAATCTCACAAAATGAGGCACATCAGAAGATGGAATCACAGCTCAATTTAATTTCGAGTAATATACAGCAACTTAACTCACGCATCAAGGAGATTGAACAGTGAGTATACGACCTGGCGGATGCTTGCGTCTCTGAGGAACCATCAGTGGCAAAATGTCAAGCTGATTTGTTAGACTTACAGTTCCGGCTAGATGATGCTGAGAATCGCTCACGCAGATCAAACTTGAGATTTACGGGAATTCCTGAAGGGGGTGAAAACAGACAGACTGTCACAAACGGACCTTATTCTGCAGCATGTTCTCTCTGAACCAGGCGACAAACATTTGGATCTTATGATCATGCGGGCCCATCGGGTTCCATCAGTACAGTCACCCCAAGAGAAGTATCCTCAAACTATCCTCGTTAATTTTGGTGATTTTCGGGTCAAGGAATGCATTCTTCAACAAGCAATTAAGAGTAAAATACATCAGGTTCATGGTGATTTCGCCTTTAAAAAAATTCCAGATATGCCTGTGGCGGCTGCACATCAAAGGAGAGAATTGAAAGGGATGATTCCGGCTTTCCAAAAAGTTGGTGCTCCAGCAGGACTTGTACAGCAATCTAAACCTAAAGTGTTTTATCAGGGACATTCTAATTTGATTCATACAGTTGATGCTGCTAAAACTTTGTTGCATTCAATTCAGAAGCAGCCTGGGCAGAGGGTGGGGTGACGGGGAAGAAAGATGATTAAGAGAGGGGGATAGGAAGATGGACTTGACACTGGGTGGGGAATTGCTCCTTCAGAAAGGTGGGTTTCATAGAGTGAAAATCAAATGCGTCTTTACGGTACTTACACTACAGTCCTTTCCGAATTGATGGAGAAGGGCGCCATGTCAAGGCACCGGATTAAAGAAGGGTGGGGTTGGGGGGTGGAGGGTGGCCCCGGATTGCTCAGGCGGGAGGGCCCCAGGCTCTGGCCACCCAAGGGTGGGGTGTGGGTTGGGGTTGGGTGCCGGGAGGGTTGGTAAGGTGTGCAGGATCCTCGTTTTCGACACTAAATAGTAGCTATGTGCATTTCAGAATGGAGAAGGTTATAGAGGTGGTGATGTTAATTGGACTAGGTTTAGATCAGGTATTTTCTTGGCAATTTTCTTGAGAACCCAATGCCAAGCTTAAATCGTTCACTCAGAAAAGTTTCCTTGAATGTCGATGGGTTAAATAATCAGAGGAAAAGGTCTGCATTCGAAGAAAGGGTAGCTGCCCTAAATCCCTTGGTTATTCTTTTACAGGAAACTCATGTTCCAGTAAAAGAAATTGCGGGCTTCCACATGTTTAAAGAAATGGCTGATCTCAAGGTGGTTGCCGCAGCCTAAGCAGCCCATAGAGGCGTTGCGGTCTTTCTAGCTAGAGGTCTCAATGCACGGCCGCTTGACTTTTTCTGTGATTCCGAAGAACTATGGTGTTGGGTGCACTGTTTAATTGCTAAAGAAAGATTTGTTTTCGTTCCTTTTTTTGCACCCTTGTTAGATGATCCTGCTCCCTATGCAGGAATGTTCCAGTCCCTTTTGCAATTATCAGCTAAAATTATTATTGGAGGGGATTTTAATTTTCTTCAGGATCCAATTTTGGATACCACTGGTTAGGGTTAAGAAACAAAATAAGCCTAGAGCTGCTAAAAGTTTTAAAGACTATGTCAAAGTGTTGATGCTTTGTGATCCTTAGAGAATGAATTCCCCCCATGAGAGAGAGTATACGTGTATCTCAACCCGGTTCAAAAGTGCCTCTCGCATTGATTTTTTTCTGATATCTAAAACATTGTGCTTTAAGACTCAGTTGATGCAGCACTCTGGCTTATCTGACCATGCCTCCCTGGTGCTAGAAGTGCCTATTTATTATGAAGTACCCAAGTTTCAGACTAAAAGGTGGGTTTTCAATCAGAAGCTTCTTCAAGACGAGGGATGGGTCCGGATCTCTAAGAATGAAATTAGTGAATTTTTCAAACGCAATCAGGGATCTTCAACTCCGGATATAATTTTGGATTAGTTTAAGGCCTTCTTCAGGTGCTTGGTAATCGCAAAGGAGGCAGCAGATACATTTTCTCAGAGGCAACAAACCAGGGGCCTGGAAGAGGCAGCGCAAAGGTGTTTTGTTGCTCATCTACAGGCTCCTTCGGAAAATAATGAACAGTCTTTTGAATTAGCTAAAAATGCATTGGCCGACAATTTTCTTAAAAAGGTTGATATAGGATTCCAGACTTATAAACAAAAGGTATATGAGGAGATTAATTTTACAGGCAACTTTTTAGCATGGCAGCCTAGGGATCACATTGCTGGTAATATCATACATGCCCTGACATGCCCTATCACTGGGATTAGACATATTGACCCCACAGTTGTGGAGGAAAATATGCTAGAGCATTATAGGCTAATTTACAGCCATGCGCCGGATACTGACCCTAGGCCAATTAAGGAATTCGTGGGGAAACTGAATATTCCTAGTCTTACAGAAGAGGACAGCGATGTTCTAATACCGCCATTTATGAAGCCAGAACTACTTGAGGTTGTCAAGAACCTCCCTACGGGGAAGGCTTGTGGACCTGATGGCTTTCCGGCTGAATTTTATAAAGCTTTTATTAAGATATTCATTGATGATTTTCTCTCTTTGATTAATGGCCAGCTTAGGGGCAAACAGATTCCCAATTCTTGACACTCAGGGAATGTGGTCAGTTTTCCCAAACTGAATAAGGACAGGGAAGATCCTAATGCCTATGGTCCAATCTCTTTGCTAAATACAGATTATAAAATTAGTACGAAACTCTTGGCTAATAGGCTCAATGGGGTTGTTAACAAACTGGTGCATCCTGATCAAAACGGGTTCACAGCTGGTCGGCAACTTGCAACTAATACGCATTTTTTGGCTGAGGCTCTTGACTATTTTGCCTCTAATTAGACTTCTGCCATCGTTCTTTTATTAGATGCGGAAAAAGCATTTGATTTGGTTGTACGGGATACACTCTTCGCAGTATTGGCTAGCTATAAGGTGCCCTCTCTGGACTAATTCAAAGGTTGTATTCAAACTCTGAAGCTAATATTATTATTAATTCTGTGTGTGTTAGTCAACTTCAAGAACAACGAGGGTCTCGACAGGGTTGCCCTTTATCTCTTATACTTTTTGCTCTTTACATTGAGCCTTTAGCCATTAAAATTTGACAAAATAGTTAGATTCAACCCCCTTTAAAATAATTGGGAAAGATTAAACTCTAAGCTGGCGATATTATTATGTTTTTGGATGAAGCACGAACTTTGCAGGCAGCGGCTTTTAGTGTTTTTGCCGAATTTGAGTAAATTGGTGGCTACAAGATTAATATGAGCAAGACCGATATTATTCTGTGTGGCACCTCTTCTATTAATCTGCTCCCTGAATTAAGACACTGTGTGAATACTAGGCCAAAGAGATACCTTGGGGTTTATTTTTTAGCCGGTATAGGAGACCTGTATGAACTTAATTACGCTCCGCTGCTCACAAAAACTCAGGCTTTACTTGCCGGATGGGGGTCTCTCCCCCTTTCTATTCTAGGTAGAATTGCATTGATTACAATGTCAGTTTTACCATTATTTTAATTTTCTTTTCTCGGCCATCCTGTGTGTTTCAAAAACGTTTTTTTTTTAAATGAAGTCTATGTTTTGGCAAAATCAGAAGGCTCGAGCCGCATTAAGCACATTATATGGGGATAAAGAAAAGGGGGGTTAGCTTTACCCAATTTTAAAGACTATTGCTTTGCCTTTTTTGCACATTATCTCACTAGTTTTAAAGCAGAACAATTTGTAGGTCGGACATTCTCTAAAGACTTTCATGAGTTAATATGTAGGGAGCATGACATTCGGAATCCAGCACTTTTGGCAAAATCTCCAAAAAAAGTTTGTTATAAGATTCTTAAATGGCTCTTTAAGAGAAACTCAGATTTTTTCAGAAAATATTCAGTTCCATATCTGCATTTCAACACCCCCCTTACACAGTTCATGTTACGCTCGGGTGCTCAGCTCAATGCAGACTTAGTAAGGAGGTGGGGGCATGCAGGATTTAGCAAAACCGGGGATTTTCGTATCAATGACAATTGGTAAACTCCCTTAAATCTCCAGATGGTTGTCAAAAATGACTTTCTTTTGGTGGGATCCTACAATATTATGCTAAACAGTCTAAAGGGTCTGGATATCAATGTAATCATTAATTCCCAGGCGTTAGTCTCAGAATTGGTGGATCCTCCTGAAATAAGGAGCGTCAGGTCCTGGAGAAAGCTATTGATGGACAGAGATAAGGTCGATCTGGAGGCTAAGGCAAAAAAGAATGGGCTTGTCAGGAGGACTTTGATCTCTCAAGTGAGTGCTAGTGGAGAATTAATCATCTCAATTTCGCAGTTCTCAGGGGCGCGAATTGGCATTGAATGATATTTTTCAGTAAATGGCTATTATATCAAACTCCGCAAGCCTTATCCTGTGTGGTGCCCAGCTGTCCTGATCTCTGTTTTCGCTGTAAGGCAGTAGTGGTGGCGGGTTGAATACATGTGATTGGGACATGTCAATGTATACAGGACTACTGGGAGGCAATATTCAAGATGTTAACAACTATGGCCCAGGTTACTATAACTCCCAGTATCCGATTGTTGTGCCTAGGCTTCGACCCCGAGGCAAGGTTCCCTTCCAGGTGGGAGAAACTCATTTTTATTGCCACGGTGGTTGTCAGATCTCTCTTGTTAAGAAACTGGCGCTCTGAGTTATCTCCCACCCCTCAAGAATGGCGGAGCAAAATGGTGCTAGTCAGAAATCAGGAAATGAGATATGCTAGTAAACTAGGAAGTGGTAAAAAAAAAAATCTCGATTTGGGGCAAATTCTTTTTAGACAACCGTGGAGAAATCTGTTCTTGAGTCACCTATTGAATAAATTTGCATAGCTACCTAATCTTAGTGTTTCTGTTTAAAGCTTTTTCTCTGGGAATTGCTGGGGACATTTTTTAAGACAAAGTTTGGAACTGAAATTAATTTTTTCTTTCTTGTTATCATGGTTGATCCTCATAAAAACTCAATAAAAAAAAAAAAACTTCAAGCATGCATCAGTTCAATATTTTCTATGTTTAGATAACACATGCACTTGATTTTAGTGTGCTATAACTTATTAATGCTTGTTTAAGTTTTTTAATCTATTCTTAAAACACCATGCCATTCCCATAAATTAAATGTCAATTATTCACCAGTATTCGCTGTCAATTCAAAGTGTGGCTAACTGGGATAACAGAACAATATTACACGCAACTAAAATGAAAATAAATAAATAAATGAATAAAAGAGTACATCAATTCAGCACATTATTCAATGTCTAGCACCCATTTATTAATGTTAAATAGTGCACATTTCAACAAATATGCAGTCCAACTGAGGACTAGAAGGTTATAACTACTTAATATCCAAATTTTCACTATTATATAATGTGTTGTCTGTTAGACTAATAGCAGTCCAATAATTGGCACTTACTCCTCAGTATCAAGCAGACGTGGTGTCTTTTGACCTCATAGGGGGGACACTATAAACTATGACTTTGAGGTTTTCCTCAAGATGGTTCTTAATATAAGTAAAATGCCCTGAACATTAACAGCATAAAATCATTCAATTTGATTACATTTCTATCAGCAAAGCGGTTTACATATAGAATGAGAACGGTATCCCATTCATCAACATCGAATACCCTTTACAGGTGTACGTGATTTCTTCGTTTTCCTGAATTAGGCCTCAAGCTGTAGCGGTTGTTAAAGGCCCTCTCCCTTATTATAGGCCCTTGCCTGAGGCTCAGGCCTATAGCTTAGTTTCAGGGTCTTTAATACCCATTATAGTCCTCAGAAGCAGGCTATAATTTATTTCCTGTTTCACTGGTGGATGTAAGAATAGTCCAAGAAAGCATTTCCTTCTGTATCCACATTATGAAGTGTTGATAGGATCACACTTCTTTATGTCTCAGTTTTAGGTCTAAAAAGTTAACCTCCTCCAATTGAGTGTCATCTTTATATCAGGCGTTTAATCATTGAGCGAGGTGTGAAACAAACTTAATTCAGTGTGTGTTCAATACAAGATCATGAGTATACCATCTGTATAGGTCTCCAAAGGCTGATCGTAAGACTGAAAGAATTGTTCTTCTATACCCTTTTATCTCCGTTATGTTCCATTAAAGGAATGGCCAGCTCTCGGGTAAATGGACAGCCTGTCTCCTTAAAAAAAGTTAGAATTACAGATCAAATCTGAAATAATTACCGGTTAGACATAACTTGCTTAATCTCAAAATAGAATGAATAAGAATAGCATGTGTTTTTGTCGTTTCTCCAAGTAAAATTCAAGTGTCTCGAGGGCTGCATGCTATGGAGTATTTGTGTAAAGGTTCTCCACTTACAATGTGTCTAGAACCTGATTAGAAGTCCCAAATTCCATGCCTTCAATCCTGCTCATCATATTCTTGCACTCTTATGCATATTAGGAATATTGTATCGAACCAGGATACTTGGATTTGTCTCATTCAGAAATTCAAGTTCCTTTGTGCTGTCGAGCCATTACTGATTGAAGCCCCCAGTTAGCATGGTACAGACGTTTTCTTGGATATCTTTTATAAGTTTGGACGGTAGTTTCCCATAATGATTTTCTCTGTTTAGCTGACCATGTACCTCTGCTTTATAATCACATGTATTCTGAACCGCTCTTGCCCTGCCTCTACTGGATTGTTTCAGAATTATGTTCATATTTTCCCTTAGGGTCTTTCTTACAGACAAATCTTCCTTAGTCAAATTTTATTTCACAAGCTTCTTTTTTCATTCTATCTTCTCCAGTTGCCTTCTTTCAAGCGTGATCACCAGATTAACACTTTTTGTTCTGGTGAAAAAATAGACAGTGACTGTCTTTTCGTTGACCATTGTCACCAAAATATTAGGTTTTAACTTGCACAAAATGTGTAGTTCTTGTGGTCATGAAGGATAATCCTTGTGGCAATAAACTAATTTCCACTAATTTTAGAGCCTTGCCAGAGACACTGTGAATAGGCATTTTTTTCTAGTTTTTATAATTTCCATCAGCATGTTTTTCTCCAGTTTATATCTCAGCAAATATTTGGTCCTGTCTTTTACCTCCTCTTCTTCTCCTTGTACCACTGCCTAAAAACTTCTTCAAGGTTCTGAACTGAAGACAACGCTGGTGAGTTTGCTAGTACAACTGGAATTAGAAAAAGAGGTCTCACAAATGTTAATGGATCTTTTCCAGATTCTTCCATGATATTCTTGCAATACACTGGGAGAGAATACATATCTGTTTACAGGTAAGGATATGTTTTCTCCAACTTGTAGTTATATTCTTTTTCAATTTGTTAGTCTTCTGCAACTAAGTGTGGGCACTGAATTCAGCTATTACTTTATCAATTTTAGCTAGCATTGTTTTAATCTCAGATATGACCACATTCCTTTATAGTTCTTCTTCTAAATCCTGGATGGTTTCAAATTCCTTCTTGCTTAATCGCTTAGTTGTTTTATTTGGAAGAAACATTCAATCACTAGAACAGGGCCCATGAGAAAAGGCTTTGGCTGAAATGTGATGGATGTGAAGCTGTCACTTGTAGTAAACCACCTCTGCAGTTTCAAGTATTTTGTGGCCATTCTTTGTTACCAAGGAGAGCTGTTGCGGATATTTAAGGGCTGTCTGAGTCCATCATAGACCACTGTCCAAAGGGATGGAGAGTATGGAGATAATTTGTTCATCTAATTAATCATAGTTACTCCTGCATACAAAGTGGCCACTCTCCTCACAAGTTTGGTAATTTCATTTTCTCAGTAGCCTAATTTCTTGAGCATTGACATGGCCCTTACTCGGCTAGTTTTTGTGAAGGCTATGAGTGTAGCAACTGACTTGATGCCTTTTATCTGTATGGGGATATTATTTGAGTGTAAATGGGGGTCTGACCTTTTTAAGGGTCTGAGTATGTGGTGTGTCCCAAAAAAGAGGCACTACAAATTGTCTCCCTGAAACAAGGGGTAAGCAAAATATTCTGTTTGGCCACTCCGTGTTACTATTTAACATGGAGTTCTGTCCAAATTCCACCAATTAGCTCTGTGGCAGAATTTGTATCCTGGAGAGCTCTAGAATATCCGAACTGGCAAGTGCAAGCAAAATTTGGCATCCCCTACTACAATTTTTTAACTCTAGTGTTTTCCGGCAATCATGAGTGGTTGCGGTCAGAGGGCTTCTTTTTGAGTATACTTGCTTCCCTTCAAATAGATTTTCAGCTCGAGTAGAAGCAAAATCAACATGAAAGGCTGCGTACTCTTGGGCAACACATGGTGGTGTTTGCACTGATTTTCAATGCTGTTTGCGGTACCTGCGCTAAATTGCAGTGAGACCTGCACGTTTTCCACCCATTGGCGGAATTCAATGAAATCTTGTAGAGGTTTTCTTTAACTCCATGGAATTTTGTGGTGTAAACTCCGTGAGATCCTCCCACCTCTGCCTAAAACACACATAAATCTTTTACAGACTAATGTACCCTTTTGTGAAGCTTGTGCTCCAAATGACAGAACTGCTTAATTTAGGGCCTGTCATAGAAATGTATCTGAAAGGTCCTTCAGTCCGTCATCAACTTTGTTTTTAGTTTTCAAATCCCTTTAACTATTAAAGAACCATCCAGAGCAAGGGCTCACCATATTTAGTATCTCCTTAACAAATTTGACACACTATGTTAGCTAGATACTGAGGTACAAGTGCCAAATTTTGAATTGTTGTTAGTCTGACAGGATGCATAATATAAGAGTAAACCTTTGGATTTAAAGTAGCTTTAGTCCTGTGTCCCTAGTGAGATAGTATTCATTTGTTAGAATATACACTTTTATTATTAAGTAATGTATGATAAACATTGAGGTTTGCTTTGAACTGATGGACTCTTTAATACTTTTTAATGTTGTTTGAGTACAATGTTCTGGTTTTTACTTGGTCACAATTTGAATTCAGAGAGCTAAGTTGATAGATAGGTTTAATTGGTGGAAGTGACAGGTTATAAATTGATCCAGTACTTTTAACTGAGTATTAATCAATTATGGTAGCAAAAGGATCAAGTCCATGAGTTGTCTAAATATGAAAATAATCAATTGTAGGCTGACTGACAGACCTCCTTTTGCTAATTATATTTTTATAATTTTGTTTCAGAAAGCACCAGAAGCGGCCTCATCATTGAAGCCCACTATCTCATCATATCAAGAACAAGGTTGATGAAGCAGAAAGTAGGAAAAATCTAGGTAATCTTCCATTGGAAGGTTTAAAGGAACTTTTACAGGTGACTCTGAGAGCAGTCCCAAACCATTTTCCATATCCCATAGTTGAGTTGTGGATTTTCACTATCAATCAATCAATCAAGCACTTGTAAGGCGCAGCTTATCACCCATGGGGTCTCAAGGCGCTGTCATGGGCGTGTCAATCACTCAAAGAGCCAGGTCTTGAGGTCCTTCCTCTCACCAAGGAGCTCATTGTTATTTGCACCATCTAATTTTCCAAATGTTTGTGTTGACTATGCTTCTTTCAATATAGTTGATGAGAAATTGAGAGCCCGATGTATGACAGGCTAACGCAGTTGCAAACAGAGCAAACTTGCTGTTTGCGACTGCAAAAAAGGCTGGTAGGATGTACTAGCCCTATTTTGCAAGTCAGTCACACTTAATGACTTGCAAAATAGGGATTTGCGACTCACAATTAGGAAGGGACGTTCCATGGGCGTCCCTTCATAATTGCAAGTCGCAGGGGGATATATGATTGTTTTGTGACCGCAACTGCAGTTGCAAAACAATTGCAGTTACCACCAATTTCACAGGACCCCTTCCCCTTTGTGAATGGATGCAAAAATATTTTTTTAGAGCAGACATTGGTCCCAAGGACCACTGCCTGCTCTGAAAAAATGAAAAAAAATCATGTTTTGGTTTGAAATGTATCCTGTATCCTGTTTTCTGAGAAGGAAAATGGGCTGCATTTTGAAAATAAACCTGCTTTATTTAAAAGCAGTCACAGACATGGTTGTCTGCTCTCCGCAGCAGATAAGCATACCTGTGAGTGTAGCAATTCCCAATGGGGTCGCAAATTGCGACCTACTTCATGAATAATAATGAAGGAGGTCATTTGCGACCTCATTGGGAATCGCAAACAGAGTCATTGACACTGTTGTGCATTTGGTTTTGTGACTCGCAATTTGCGACTCACAAATGAGGTGCAAATTGAGGGGCATATTTATACTCCGTTTGCGCCGAATTTGCGTCGTTTTTTTAGACGCAAATTCGACGCAAAACTAACTCCATATTTATACTTTGGCGTTAGACGCGTCTAGCGCCAAAGTTCATGGAATTAGCGTCATTTTTTTGCGTGAACACCTTCCTTGCGTTAATGATATGCAAGGTAGGCGTTCCCGTCTTAAAAAATGACTCCGATGCATATGCGTCGGATTTATACTCCCGGGCAAAAATGACGCCCGGGAGTGGGCGGGACTAAAAAACCCGCATTTGCGCCGGATTTTAGCGCCTGGGTCAGGGCAGGCGTTAAGGGACCTGTGGGCTCAGAATGAGCCCAGAGGTGCCCTCCCAAGCCCCCAGGGACACCCCCTGCCACCCTTGCCCACCCCAGGAGGACACCCAAGGATGGAGGGACCCATCCCAGGGAACAAAAGGTAAGTTGTGGTAAGTATTTTTTCTAAAAAAAATTATTGGCATAGGGGGGCCTGATATGTGCCCCCCTACATGCCACTATGCCCAATGACCATGCCCAAGAGACATAAGTCCCCTGGGCATGGCCATTGGGCAAGGGGGCATGACTCCTGTCTTTGCTAAGACAGGAGTCATGTTAATGGCGTCTGGGCGCCACAAAAAATGGCGCAAATCGGGTTAAGACGATTTTTTTGCCTCAGCCTGACTTGCCCCATTTTTGGACGCCCAAACGCCATTTTTCCCTACGCCGGCGCTGCCTGGTGTACGTGGTTTTTTTTCACGCACACCAGGCAGCGCCGGTCGGCTAACGCCGGCTAACGCCATTCAATAAATACGGCGCCCGCATGGCGCTTCAGAATGGCATTAGCCGGCGCAAATTTTTTTGGCGCAAAACTGCGTTAGCGCAGTTTTGCGTCAGAAAGTATAAATATGGGCCATAATGTTTATAAGTTTTGGTGTGTCAAACTGAAGGGCCCTTCACCTGCAAGTGTCCCGCTGGGGCAGTGTAGTGACCTTCATCATTAACGTTTCAAGTTTTCCCAAAAGGTCTTAGGGGGTCATTCCAAGCTTGGCGGGCGGCAGTCGCCGCCCGCCAAGCGGGAACCGCCAGAAGACCGTACCGCGGTCAAAAGACCGCAGCGGTCATTCTGGGTTTCCCACTGGGCTGGTGGGCGACCGCCAAAAGGCCGCCCGCCAGCCCAGTGGGAAACACCCCTCCACGAGGATGCCGGCTCCGAATGGAGCCGGCGGAGTGGAAGGTGTGCGACGGGTGCAGTAGCACCCGTCGCGAATTTCAGTGTCTGCTAAGCAGACACTGAAATTCAAAGTGGGGCCCTCTTACGGGGACCCCTGCAGTGCCCATGCCATTGGCATGGGCACTGCAGGGGCCCCCAGGGGCCCCACGACACCCCATACCGCCATCCTGTTCCTGGCGGCCGAAACCGCCAGGAACAGGATGGCGGTATGCGGGTCGGAATCCCCATGGCGGCTCAGTTACACCGCCGACTTTCCGTACCGCCGCGGTCAGAATGCCCAAAGGAGCACCGCCAACAGGCTGGCGGTGCTCCCGCGGACCCCGACCCTGCCGGTTTTTACCGCCAGGGTCGGAATCACCCCCTTAGTCTCTTGAAGGCCTACCTAACGGGGGCTATTCAGTCACATTATAGGCCTTTGGAGGCACTGTAGGTTTAGAAAATGCCTCGATTGTGAATGTGACCTACTCAACTCTACCCCTGAAACCTGGAAGAAGCATAGAGTCTATCGCTGTCTGATCAAACCTTACCAATTTGTTAAAGGGGCTGTCATGACACAATGTGTTGATAATTACTACTACAGCTTCTTTTATGGTTTTTAAGGTAGTTCAATAGTATAAATTATCCTTTGTGTTTCAAAAAGGAATATGCTGGAAGGTCCTAAATTCTCATAGAAGAGACTTTAGCCATCTCTATGGAAATGATTGGCACAAATAGGGTAATTTATCAAATTATTTAACTAGTGTTTATAATAAATCATGTACAGCCATATTTTAAATGTTGATATTTTGATACTATCATGTTTGACATGTGTGGTATGTGTTTGCTAATTGAGAAGAGAACCCGTGCAAACGTTTTCGAAAACAAGGTTATTTGTTCACTATTTTCACATATGGTTGATTAAAATGATTAAAGTAACTTCTATAAATCCAAGCAGAGATTTTGCTAACTGTTACATGCAATAGGCACTAGTAGGTAGCTCAATGTGGACATTTACAAATGTAACAGTTAAGGTTACACAAACCAACCATGTAAGTTTCAGTTAATACATTTCAATCCACAGCCAATGAGGAGATTCATTTTTTGCTGATATATAATTGTCCATCTTGCATCCCTACACCCACAGACTGACTGGGCTATACTGTTTACTGACTCGCAGATCCCTAGGGAAACAGGTGAAGGTCACACAGGCAGGACACTACATAATTGAAATTTGTGACTGACCCATTAAGAGGTACTGTTCTCATGTTTCTTTTTGATTGGCTAGTTAGGGAATGCTTGACACTGCCTGCCAGAGCTTGAACAAGGAAAGTGCATCCAAACCTCTGTAGATGTCTCTGCTTTCAGGTGGGGTATGATAGGAGGATGCTATTGACTTATTTGGTCCTATTTCCTCTGAACAATAGCTGCTGATTTTGTGGTCTGAATGAATTCTCCGTGTTCAGTTAGGCTGTGCCTTCTCTCAGCACTTCTGCTGACATTGTAATATTTTATTTTAATTGCATAGTGTGAACATAGGATATTGCAGTGGTCGTGAAATCAAATAACTAGTTCCATGATTTTCATGAATTCATGGAAATCCAACACATCTAAGAAAATCCACTATGGCCTCAAGTGAATGGCATAGTAGAGCACTTGATGTTATTTATTCATAAATGCATGCAGATGCCATATTTACCAGTAAGCCCATTTCCGTGATGTTATGTCAGACTTTGATAGATTTCGAAGAAACTTTCCATAGAACCGCTGACAAATATCCAGCTGAGCTGCTGCACATGAGAAAGATAAGGATCTGCTGCACTCATAATTAATATCTCAAAATCACTTAGAGAAACAACAGAAAGATTCCACAAGGAACCAAGGCATAAAGCTATATGAGAGAAAAATGAATAGTTCACCCTATCTCTATCTTACAGGGCAGGATGAGATGTTTCTAGTGCAGTTGAAGGGTTTCTGGAAGGGAGAAATCCAATTTGACCACCATCTTTTTCCCAGCACAAATGTTATAGATTATCTACTCCCCAGATGTAACCATGGCTACAACATGATTTTGAACTTGTCACATCACCACACTCTGACTGGCGTGGCTTGTATGTTGTCATCAGATGATGAAAGCACTGAACATATAGATTTGTCTATGGATCATAAAACCATGGACACTGATGCCAGTTATCCAAGTCTCCTGACCTTCCAGCAGAGGGGGAAATCTACTCTTGTCATACTCCATTAGTGTGACCAGACCAGACTGTTATTGATATCAATAAATTGTTGATAAAATGTCAAGTTCTTGTTCACCGTATCTGATATAAATGTCTGTCCATGTTCATCTGTGCATGAGTATGCCATTAAACTCTTCACATTTCAATTTAATCCTGTTCACCACTGGTAGTAGGATGTTGATCAATCTACATCCCACACAAAGCAATTG
Organism: Pleurodeles waltl; assembly: GCF_031143425.1. NCBI lineage: Eukaryota > Metazoa > Chordata > Amphibia > Caudata > Salamandridae > Pleurodeles > Pleurodeles waltl. The sequence goes on along the minus strand of NC_090446.1, from coordinate 923,170,226 downwards.
TGCCTCTGTGCTCTGGAATTGCATCCCAACTAAAACAATATTTTTTACATTCTCATAGCAACTAGACTAATATGGTAAAAATATCTCCTAGTGAAATGAGGTCGCAAGAAAGGCAACAAAGACATAGCAGATCCAACCTGGGCCCTAAGACCCAACTATCAAGCCAAGAATGCATTTATTAGGCACAGTGTCATGCCCCAAACAACTCCCCACACACATTCTACACTCCTGCTTTTAAACGGTAATGAGCTGATTAGGACTGGGGCAGAGTGGTCCTCCTGACTCAAAATGGACTAGTGTTTGTATAGCTGGAATGAACAGGTACAAAAAGATGCAATACTTCCAGGCATACTTTTTTCAGGTGCTAGTCCATTCTCTGTAACTCCAATGCACCTCAGCAACAGGAAATGCATAGATACAGCATGGTTCACACCTGCCCCCTCCTACAGTACAAGGTAACAAGCAATCCTCCTCCAATCAGCCCCTGGTCCCACCCTCCCCAACCACTGTCCTTAAGACAGACAGTGAAGAGGATGATTGAAAATTGAATGACATTCATTTGGAGAAGGGGCATTACTTAGAGACAAAAAGGCAAAACATTGGTTAAATATTACAAGTGCATAGCAGCAATTTTGGTGCTGCACAAGCACCATCACATGCCACAATTTCACTTTCACAAGTACTTCACACTTATGCTCTGGCATAGAGAATGTGCTGTATCCTTTGGTGGCCATGTTATATCACCTGCTTTTGGAAAGGGTGTGGTGACATACATCATTCTCTGCAATCATAGTAGAAGCGTACTAAGTATTAGTGGTTTATAAAATGTCAAATAGACTACATGCTGTGTTATGTGTGACTAACGTCTGATAACTGGAACTCAGAGACATTTAGGGAAGCTCAATAGTGCCCACCTTTTCTTAGGGTACTGTGGCCAGGTGTGCTAGCCTATTTTGTTTTCACAAAACTTATGATTTGCAAAATAAGTGTGTTTACAACCTAGAAATATGTTTTTACTATGTGCTAATCGCATTTTGGTAGTCAGAAAATGTTTACCAACTCCTAAAATTGGATTATGAATAGATCCCAATTCACAATTTGGTAGGGACGTGTTGTTGGCGTTCCTTCTAAACCACAAATCAGTATGAAATTCATCAATGTTTTGTGACTGTAATCTGGCCCCAAAACATAGAGAATTCATCTGCTCCCGAGCTGGAGTGTTAACTGATTCACAAAAAGGAAGGAGTCCCCTTAGGAATCTTTCTCCTTTGTGAATGTAAAAAATGAGTTTACTTAAGGCTAGGCAGTGAACCAAGAGACCACTCCCACTCCCAAACAAACTTTTAGGAACATATTAGCTTTTTATTTTTTTGTTAAATTAAGCCCCACTTCTCTTAAACCGAAAAAGACTGCATTAAAACAAATACTTGATTTAAAGGCAATTGCAGACATGGTGGTCTGCATGCCAATGGTAGAGTTGTGCAAATCAATATCTGCCTAATGAATTGTGAAAGGTAACTCCTTAAATTGTCAACCTGGAACTTCAGCCAGGTAGAGGTTCCCCTAGGTAGCTGGAAGCAAAGCGTGCTGAATGCACAAAGGCAAGACACACATTTATAGTATTCATCTGCACTTGGGATCACAGGGCATAACTACACAAAGGTTGCATACAGGTATCAAAAGACTTAGATTAGTTATAACAAAAATGTCAACATTTTTGGCTGAGAAAAGTAATCAGCACTTCTCGACTGAGAACCAAGATGAAAAGAAGAGATTCAATACAAAGGAAGCGCACATTTTCGCTAGGTAATTATTAGCATTGGCAGTAAAACATGGCTGAAGCAAGTTAAAATTATGCTTAATGAAAATCATTACTTCACAATCCCTTCCTTTTACAGCATTTATTGGTGTAATTCTTAAAGCATCTCAATAGACATTAAGGGGGTCATTCTAACTTCGGCGGGCGGCGGAGGCCGCCCGCCAAAGTTCCCCCGCCAGAACACCGCAGCGCGGTCAAATGACCGCCGCGGTGATTCTGACTTTCCCGCTGGGCGGGCGGGCGACCACCAAAAGGCCGCCCGCCTGCCCAGCGGCTAAGCACCAGCAACGAGGAAGCCGGCTCCGAATGGAGCCGGCGGAGTTGCTGGTGTGCGACGGGTGCAGTTGCACCCGTCGCGATTTTCAGTGTCTGCCACGCAGACACTGAAAATCAATGTGGGGCCCCCAGGGGCCCCACGACACCCGTTCCCGCCAGCCAGGTTCTGGCGGTGAAAACTGCCAGAACCAGGCTGGCGGGAAGGGGGTCGGAATCCCCATGGCGGCGCTGCTTGCAGCGCCGCCGTGGAGGATTCCCTGGGGCAGCGGGAAGCCGGTGGGAAACCGCCGGCTTCCCTTTTCTGACCGCGGCTTTACCGCCGCGGTCAGAATGCCCCCGGAAGCACCGCCAGCCTGTTGGCAGTGCTTCCTCCGTCACCTATCCTGTCGGTCTATGACCGCCAGGGTAGGAATGATCCGCCCCTGAGGTGACCACATCCGGGGCGTGTGTCACCTTTCCTCTCCAGAACCCATTATTTGCAAATTTTCAAATTGTCAAACCCAATCCTCAGCTGTACAGACCAGGAAGCTCACCCTAGGGCTAGCCTGCCTGGGTGAAAATGTGCCTGGGGCGGGATGTCTTTGTTCTCCTCTAGGGGACTGTTTACTTGCACATCATGAGGTGGTGTGCCCTTTGAACCACACTGCGTTGATGTGCCACTTCACTAGCCTTCCTGCAAGGAAGGGAGGTGACATCTCCTGCCCAGGCAGTCCTTTGTTTCTGACTCCTGGGATTGTTCTCCATGAAGCCTGTCAGCCAGGGCAAAGGAAATTCTGGGGTAACCAGGTGGTAAACCTGTTAGTTATCCACCTGGGTGCATGTTACATTTAATCTGATTTCAAATTTGATCCAGGTTTGATGTGACAAGCTGTTTGATACCAAACATGACATATTTCAGTGGGACCATAATGGAGTTGGCATTCTCTGGGATGCCAGGGTACCAATCCCTGTTACCCTTTGGACCACTGATGACTTATAGTATTCTTCAATTGAAAATGCTACTATAGGGACATACAAACTTGCACCTATATGTCCACACTTTTATTTATGCACCCTGCTTCCTGGGCTCATGAGGCCTACCTTAGGGGTGACTGGCACATAGTAAAAGCAATGCGGCCACATGTGGTGTGGGTAAAGTCGAGTTCAAGCAGTTTACACTGCTCCTGCAATCTGCAAAGGCAGGCCAGTTGACATCTGTTTAATTTGGGTCACTCAGAGTGGCACAATCCTTGCCTCAGACCCTGGTGACCCCTTTAACACCCATGCCATGGGTACCAATGGTATCATACTAGGGACGTATACATGGTTAAAGTACTTGCCAATTGGGGATACCAATTTCACATATTAAATTTAGGGAGAAAGCACTGCATTTTCAAAGTCATGATCAACAGCACTGGGGCAAAAAGTGTTGCGGTGACCATACAAAAAGGGCACTTTCCTATACCATTCACATGCAAGTCTTCACCATGTTTGTTCCAAATAAAAGGGGTCACAATCATGGCCACCCCTCTGTTGGAATTCACAGCTGAGTGGATGCGCAGCCAGAATGAAAACAAAGGTTCAAATCCCGTTTATACCACTCTAGGATTAGCTTTTGTGGAAGGTGGACCTCATGCTCAGCATGGTTGCTTACTTCACATCACCTGCTTTACCCTTGAGATACAGTCATAGGTTGGGCCAAATGAGATGAATGCTGTGAAGAGAGCCAGCTAGCCCCACTGAGGAATGAGCTATCTGGGAGACTTCCCACTAATGGGGTTGCAGACCTTAACTGTGGGTAGAAGGAGGATTTGTATTCTGATGATGTTGGAGCACATGCTGAAACAGGAGCTCTTCAGATACTGAGTGCTATGTTGCTTTTAACAGCAAGTGCAAGAGTGCCTTGGGTAGCAGGCCCAGGCCTCGCTATCATAGTTGGAGGGCAGATTTTAGGGCTGGACTTTAATTACATCAGCGTAATCGGAATAGCTTCTGTATTTTTGGCAAAATTACCAAACAATACACTAGTACACCCTTTTGAGTAATGTAGAGACATTTTGGGTAAAATTGTGCATGCAGGAGCACAGCAGACAGCAAGCCGCTGCTGGCTGTTGCTGATCCGGTTCTGTTGCAGTTAGCACTATTTTGTAAGTTTAAAGTGTATCCTCTGATTCATTTTGGATGCGAGGGTGATTTTTGCACTAAGAAAATAGGCTCCTCTCTAATTCTGCATAATCTTGTGCAATTATGCTGTAATTATGTTACAGCAAATTTCATGAGTTACACCTACTTGTAGTACTCTTTTGATGGATCTTACATAGAACGTCTCTAGGCTGTTGATGGCGGCAGGCTTTTGGCTGGCTTGTGGGCAATACAGTTATGACCTTCGAAACAACATCTGTTGAGAGCAGGAATCAGTTGTTTGCAGTACTCTAAAGTCACATCGTCTTTCAAGTGCATGTCAAGTAAAGATGAATACACTGGAGGCTTGACAGTGAGAAGTATTAAAATGATAATCAATAAATTTAGAGTCTTATTTAGAGTTTGGCATACATGACACTCTATCACAAATGTGGTAGATCTTCTGCCTACTGTACCACAAGTGCCCTATATCCTATCTACGTCCAAAGGCACTTGTAATGTGAAGAAGGGGATGGTTAGCACATTTTGACTGAGTAGGCCATCTGCTAACCTCCAAATAAGGCTTTTAGGACCTCAGTAAAAGCTTAACAGAGTTTTCATTGGAGATACTGGTGCGTCAAAATTACGTTTACCAGCTAGTATCTGCACTGCAAAGTCTGGCCACTATGATCTTTGCCAGAAACAGGGAATAAATCCTGTAGGAAAGAGGAGAATTATACAGTGATGCTAGAAAGCTTCACTATGTATACTCGCACAATACGTCAAAGATGGTCCTTTGGATTCACAATAATAAATCCTTAGCTCAGTCCTGATAGTGTGACAAAGAGCAATCAGGATTTACTAGAGGAACACGTTAAGCATTTCAGAGTACCAACATGGGTGATAAGTAATTGATATGACTCTAAAGAAATCTGACCACAATTTATGAAAAAGAAGCTGATTTTTATATTAATTCAAACACCAAAACAAAGTAAATCAGATATGTAAAACAGGAGTTATAGATTTCAGAAGATAAAATAATTCAACACAGTACAAGCTGTTAATCTTTTACTATTGGGGTCAATGTGGAAAATCACTAGTGACACTCAGGGGGTGATTCTAAGTCTGCCGCCCGCCAGACTTCCCCCTCCAAAATACCGCTCCGCGGTCGGAAGACCGCTGAGGGTATTCTGGGTTTTGCACTGGGCTGGCGGGCGACCGCCAAAAGGCCACCCGCCAGCCCAGTGCAAAACTACCTTCCCACGAGGACGCTGGCTCCGAATGGAGCCGGCGGAGTGGGAAGGTGCGACGGGTGCAGTGGCACGCGTCGCGAATTTCACTGTCTGCAATGCAGACTGTGAAATTCTTTGTGGGGCCCTCTTACGGGGGCCCCTGCAGTGCCCATGCCACTGGCATGGGCACTGCAGGGGCCCCCAGGGGCCCCACGACAACCCATACCGCCATCCTGTTCCTGGCGGGCGAACCGCCAGGAACAGGATGGCGGTATGGGCTGTCAGAATCCCCATGGCGGCGCATGGAGGATTCAAATGGGCAACGGAAAACCGGCGGGAGACCGCCGGTTTTCCACTTCTGACCGCGGTCAAACCGCTGCGGTCAGAATGCCCAGCGGGGCACCGCCAGCCAGTTGGCAGTGCCCCCGTCATTTTAGCCCTGGCGGTCTTGGACCGCCAGGGTTAGAATGACCCCCTCAGTCTCTTGCGGTGTGAGTTCAGGGGAATCCACTTGTGGTTAAAGTTGTGCTGGTCCCAGGGCCAAGCTGCGATGGTCAGTCAAATTTCACCTGGTTCGGAAGGTTGGGGTGCAGAGGTGACTTGACTGTCCTTGGTGCTGAAAAATGGAAGCTGCGGGTGCTGAAAAATGGTACTTGTGAAACTTGGTCACTTGCATGTGGAGTTCGGGAAAACCCACTGGAGGTTCAGCTTGTGTAGGTCCCTGGAACAGGATTCATTAGGTAGAATAACTCAACCTAGCTCAGGCATCTCGGGTGCAGGGGTGTGGTTGGCTATCTGTGGCGCTGTATGGGAGCCCCAGTTGCTCATTTTACGACAGTGATGGTATAGGTAGAGAAACACAGTCAGGACTCCGTGCAGAGCACCCCTTGAGGTCACAGAATATCTCCCAATGGATGTAGTTTACTGAAGCAGAGGAGCAGCTAAAGGCATACACGAGCAAAGGACTGCTATGGTAAGGCACAGAAAATAGGAAAGTGAAGGCAGAACAACACTGGTGTGAAAAAACAGGGAACGGATCAGTAAAGGACAAACACACTGAGTTACCACTAAGGTTGTACACAGGAAAGGCTCAGAACTTCCCACAGCAACAGGGAACACCAATGCATTATGCAGAGTACTCTTATAGATAGTCACCCCGCACACCTCATAGAAATGAGGCAGCAGAAGTGATTCTGTTTCTGGAACCTTAGGGCACAAACAAGGATTGTACTTGCGTACATGAAACAAGCCCTTGTGGGTCCAGCTGGAGACACAGTGGCAATTCCTGGAAAACCGCAATGGCACACTGTCACAGATAAAGCACTCAAGACTAAATACAACACAAGACAAAGGACAGGGCAGGAATTGCCTCCTGGAAAGCAGGAGCCAACCCCTGAACAAAGGAAAACACTTATACACAGGCGGGGGCTAATAGCACACTTACTAGACAAAATGGCCCAAAAGAAAAATACAGAGCAAGAGCTAGAAAGGAGCCTAAGAACTGAATGTAGGAGGCTGGACTGGCTTGTAGTGGGTACCAAGGGGTACTTACACCTTGCACCAGGCCCAGGTATCCCTTATTAGTGAAGAGGGGTGTCTAGCAGCTTAGGCTGATAGAAAAGGTAGCTTAGCAGAGCAGCTTAGGCTGAACTAGGAGACGAGAGAAGCTCCTACAGTACCACTAGTGTCATATGCACAATATCATAAGAAAACACAATACAATGATATACTAAAAATAAAGGTACTTTATTTTTATGACAATATGCCAAAGTATCTCAGTGAGTACCCTCAGTATGAGGATAGCAAATATACACAAGATATATGTAAACAGTACCAAAATATGCAGTAATAGCAATAGAAAACAGTGCAAACAATGTATAGTCACAATAGAATGCAATGGGAGCACATAGGGATAGGGGCAACACAAACCATATACTCTAGAAGTGGAATGCGAACCACGAATGGGCCCCAAACCTATGTGAGCTCGTAGAGGGTCGCTGGGACTGTAAGATAACAGTGAGGGTTAGAAAAATAGCCCACCCCAAGACCCTGAAAAGTGGGTGACAAGTGCACCTAAGTTCCCCAGAGAGCACAGAAGTCGTGATAGGGGAATTCCGCAAGAAAGACCAACACCGGCAATGCAACAACGGTTGGATTTCCAGACGAGAGTACCTGTGGAACAAGGGGACCAAGTCCAAGAGTCACTATCAAGTCGGGAGTGGGCAGATGCCCAGGAAATGCCAGCTGTGGGTGCAAAGAAGCTGCCACCGGATGGTAGAAGCTGTGGATTCTGCAAGAACGACAAGGGCTAGAAACTTCCCATTTGGAGGATGGATGTCCCACGTCGTGACGAGTCGTGCAGAGGTCTTTTCATGCAGAAATACCGCAAACAAGCCTTGCTAGCTGCAAGAGTCGCAGTTAGGGTTTTTGGATGCTGCTGTGGCCCAGGAGGGACCAGGATGTCGCGAATTGCATGAGGAGACAGAGGGGCACCCAGCAAGACAAGGAGCCCACTCAGAAGCAAGCAGCACCCATAGAAGTGCCGGAAGAGGCACTACAAAGTGGAGTGAACCTGAAGTAACAAAGGAAGGTCCCACGATGCTGGAGGACAACTCAGGAGGTTGTGCACTGCAGGTTAGAGTGCTGGGGACCCAGGCTTGGCTGTGCACAAAGGAAATCCTGGAAGAGTGCACAGGAGCCGGAGCAGCTGCAAAACACACGGTTCCCAGCAATGCAGTATAGCGTGGGGAGGCAAGGACTTACCTCCACCAAACTTGGACTGAAGAGTCACTAGACTGTGAGAGTCACTTGGACAGAGTTGCTGAGTTCAAGGGACCTCGCTCGTCGTGCTGAGAGGAGACCCAGAGGACCGGTGAAGCAGTTCTTTGGTGCCTGCGGTTGCAGGGGGAAGATTCCGTCGACCGACGGGCGATTTCATCGGAGCTTCTTAGTGTAGAGAGGAGGCAGACTACCCCCACAGCATGCACCACCAGGAAAACAGTTGAGAAGGCGGCAGGATCAGCGTTACAAGGTCGCAGTAGTCGTCTTTGCTACTTTGTTGCAGTTTTGCAGGCTTCCAGCACAGTCAGCAGTCGATTCCTTGGCAGAAGGTGAAGAGAGAGATGCAGAGGAACTCTGATGAGCTCTTGCATTCGTTATCTAAAGAATTCCCCAAAGCAGAGACCCTAAATAGCCAGAAAAGGAGGTTTGGCTACCTAGGAGAGAGGATAGGCTAGCAACACCTGGAGGAGCCTATCAGAAGGAGTCTCTGACGTCACCTGCTGGCCCTGGCCACTCAGAGCAGTCCAGTGTGCCAGCAGCACCTCTGTTTCCAAGATGGCAGAGGTCTGGAGCACACTGGAGGAGCTCTGGGCACCTCCCAGGGGAGGTGCAGGTCAGGGGAGTGGTCACTCCCCTTTCCTTTGTCCAGTTTCACGCCAGAGCAGGGCTGGGGGATCCCTGAACCGGTGTAGACTGGCTTATGCAGAAATGGGCACCATCTGTGCCCATGAAAGCATTTCCAGAGGCTGGGGGAGGCTACTTCTCCCCTGCCTTAACACCTTTTTCCTAAGGGAGAGGGTGTAACACCCTCTCTCTGAGGAAGTCCTTTGTTCTGCCTTCCTGGGCCAAGCCTGGCTGGACCCCAGGAGGGCACAAACCTGTCTGAGGGGTTGGCAGCAGCAGCAGCTGCAGTGAAACCCCTGAAAAGGCAGTTTGGCAGTACCCGGGTCTGTGCTAGAGACCCGGGGAATCATGGGATTGTCTCCCCAATACCATTGTGAAGATACACATAGGTAGTGACCTATGTGTAGTGCACGCGTGTAATGGTGTCCCCGCACTCACAAAATCCGGGGAATTTGCCCTGAACAATGTGGATGCACCTTGGCTAGTGCCAGGGTGCCCACACACTAAGTAACTTAGCACCCAACCTTTACCAGGTAAAGGTTAGACATATAGGTGACTTATAAGTTACTTAAGTGCAGTGGTAAATGGCTGTGAAATAACGTGGACGTTATTTCACTCAGGCTGCAGTGGCAGGCCTGTGTAAGAATTGTCAGAGCTCCCCATGGGTGGCAAAAGAAATGCTGCAGCCCATAGGGATCTCCTGGAACCCCAATACCCTGGGTACCTCAGTACCATATACTAGGGAATTATAAGGGTGTTCCAGTATGCCAATGTAAATTGGTAAAATTGGTCACTAGCCTGTTAGTGACAATTTGGAAAGAAATGAGAGAGCATAATCACTGAGGTTCTGATTAGCAGAGCCTCAGTGAGACAGTTAGTCATAACACAGGTAACACATACAGGGCACACTTATGAGCACTGGGGCCCTGGCTGGCAGGGTCCCAGTGACACATACAACTAAAACAACATAAATACAGTGAAATATGGGGGTAACATGCCAGGCAAGATGGTACTTTCCTACACTGAAGCTAATTGTCAGGAGCAGGCTATGCAAGGAAAAGTGAAGAACGGGCAAATATACATAGGAATCCCAGGAAACTGTAACAAGCAAGCTACTAACTGCAAAAGAACTAGAGACCACAAGAATCACAGAGAAGGAGACCAGAAACTAGTGGCCAGGTCTAAGACACAGAAGATAAATTATAGGTGCTAATGTAGAAGCAAAAGGAATAAGTAAAGGGAAAATAATACCAGGAACAGAAGGAACAAACTAGGAAGCAAAGGAGGAACAGGACTGGAAAACAGGGCACAGGCTCTGGCTGAAGCAAAACAGGAACAGAGTCTGGAAAACAGAGCACAGGCTCTGACTGAAGCAAGCAGAAAAAGGACTGGAAAACAGGACAAAAGTTCTGGCTGGAGCAAAGCAGGAACAGGAATGAAAAACAAGCCAACAAGAGGTCTTGTTACCAATCCCAGGCAGCAGCAAGCCCAGGGTGGAGTCACATGGCTGGGCTGCACAAGAATGGTCGCATGTGTATGCAATTCCAGTCTCTCACAAGTCCTGGAGGAGAGAATCAGTA